>NC_091173.1:1274673-1389673 GCF_040958095.1 Procambarus clarkii
CGCAGACCCCGTGTTGAGGGTCACGTGATGGGGTCAAGGGTCAAGACGTGACCCCACAGCAGCGCGCCGCTAATCTTGCCTTATCTTATGGTATCAATATCGGTCTTGCCTTGAGCTCATCACAACACCTGTGGAGCAACACTCACATCTCAGGGGCCACACGTGTACACTCACGTACACACCCGCACGCACACACACACACACACACACACACACACACACACACACATACACACACACACACACACACACACACACACACACACACACACACACACACACACACACACACACACACACACACACACACACACACACATACACATATACACAGATACACACACAGGAAGGAGCCAGAGGGTAATGGTACGGGGCGAGAAGTCGGACTGGCGAACAGTAACAAGTGGAGTACCTCAAGGATCGGTGCTGGGACCGATCCTACTTCTAATTTACGTAAATGATATGTTTACAGGAGTGGAATCCTACATGCCAATGTTCGCGGATGATGCAAAATTAAAGAGAAGACTTGTGACAGATGAGGATTGTAAGATCCTCCAAGAGGACCAGGACAGGTTGCAGAGATGGTCACAGAAATGGCTACTGGAGTTCAACACGAGTAAATGTAAAGTTATGGAAATGGGATCAGGTGATAGGACACCAAAGGGACAGTACACAATGAAGGGGAACTGCCTACCTGTAACGATTCGAGAAAGAGACCTGGGAGTGGACGTAACACCTAAGCTAACTCCTGAGGCACATATTAATAGGATAACGACAGCAGCGTACTCTACACTGGCAAAAGTTAGAACTTCATTCAGAAACCTAAGTGAGGAGGCTTTTAGGGCGCTTTACACTGCCTACGTGAGACCAGTCTTAGAGTATGCCGTGCCATCATGGAGCCCCCACCTGAAGAAACACATAAGGCAACTGGAGAAGGTTCAGAAAATTGCGACAAGCCTTGTCTCAGAGTTACGAGGGATAGGATATGAAGAGCGCCTGAAAGAACTGAACCTTACGACACTAGAAAAAAGAAGGGAGAGAGGGGATATGATAGGAACATATAAAATACTCATGGGGATTGACAGAGTGGACATAGACGAAATGTTTACACGGAATAGTTACAGAACGAGGGGACATGGGTGGAAGCTGGAAACTCAGATGAGTCACAGAGATGTTAGGAAGTATTCTTTTAGCGTGAGAGTAGTGGGAAAATGGAATGCACTTAAGGAGCAGGTTGTGGAAGCAAACTCTATTCATAATTTCAAAACTAGGTATGATATGGAAATGGGACAGGAGTCATTGCTGTAAACAACTGTTACACCAGTTGATGTTGTTGTAGAATGATTAGGTTGTTGTTGACCGGGGATGGTCGAAGGTTACTGTTGACCGGGGATGGTCGAAGGTTACTCGGTAGTGTGCAGGAATTGGAGTACCAAACGTCCACTGCTTTTCCTTAGTTTTATTATAAAAATATATATCTTGTACACGGGCCAGGCTCTAGGAGCTAAAGTGTGTGAGGGAGCGTGTGTGGACGCTCCGTGGCCCTGGCTGTCTCTGGAGGTCTGAGGGCTGCAGGCGCAGAGCTACATTCAATCTGCTAACAACATTGTTGATACCTATTAAGTTGTTTAGCTTAGCGCCGGCCATCATAAGAGGGTATTGGGTCACCCCATGTGTATGGCGCCTAACTGGCGTCCAACACCACTCGGCACCCTATCATCGGCGTCCTCGACGATCTGCTTGACAAATTTGAGAACCCTTGGGCGTGTATTAGAGGCAGGTAACTAACATTAGTGGCCGTAAACAAGCAAGCTTATTTTTTGAGACGTCCAACTCCGTCTCAGACATGCATGAATAATGAGTACATTGCTTAAATATAATCCTCAACCTAAGCTATCCATGGAGCATCATGACTAACTAGCTAAATGTCTGCACAAACTGGAGGCAGGAGGTCCGGCAGCAGGTAGAGGTGGTAGTCGTAGAGTCAGCGGACCAGAAGTTGTGCGTGGGAATTCATGATGCTCAGCCACAGTGTTACCTGTTAAGTAGATTATAAACGGCAGACACTAATGTAGGCACAATATAGTACATGGCAATACATAGAATAAGCGACATTTCCACTAAAATATGGAGAGCATGATCGTGGCAGGAACACGACGACCTACATAGTGTATAGAGACACGACAAGATCAATAAACTACGAACAAAGATACCTGAGGTGGAAGGGTCTATATACATTGAGTCGAGGGTTGCGAAACGATTGTTGTAATCACTCTTAAATCTAGTCATAAAACTATGAATTCTCAGGTGCCAGTCCATCACGAACGTAGTCTTCCTCTGCCATGTACGAACAGGCAGGGAGAAGGGAGCAGATAGAACGCATCCATTGTCCCTTACAGACTGGAACACCACAGTCACACGAAGAGGAATCATCAGACTGTTGGTAGTGTACTGTCGAAATAACAGGTTTGGACCGAAGATTGTATGTGTGAGTACGTGGTGGGGTAGTATCGCTGGGCGCGTCTGAGACCGAAGTGGGTGTCACAGTGGTAGGGTCACACGGTACGTTGTCAGGGACAGGAGTCGGGGTGTCATCGTCAACAGTCAGACGGGCTAATTTCATGTGGTCGAGATGCTCATGTACTTGTTCTCCAGTGGCTAGGTTTTCCAGCTTGTACTTATTACCTGTGATATGCTCAAGAACTCTGTAGGGACCAAGGAACTTCTCAGTCAGTTTGTACATGGTTATCTTGAGATGATTTCGGGGCTTTTTTAATGTCCCGGCGGCCCGGTTCTCGACCAGGCCTCCACCCCCTGGAAGCAGCCCGTTACAGCTGACTAACACCCAGGTACCTATTTTACTGCTAGGTAACAGGGGCATAGGGTGAAAGAAACTCTGCCCATTGTTTCTCGCCAGCGCCTGGGATCGAACCCAGGACCACAGGATCACAAGTAGATGGGACCATCTCGTCGCTGGTTGAGGATCATTACTAAAGATCCAGGTCCTATCCTCGTAGGTTTAGCATGAGCGTTTTGTAACCGCGTGAAATCATCAGTAGCTTTAGAGAGATGTTCCTTGACCCTCTGGAACACCAGTTGAGTGTCTCTCCGTTTGACCTTAACATAGTCGTCATAGTTGTAGAGTGGCGCGGGGGACGAGGAGATGATGGCATTAGGTAATCTCATGTCTGTCCCAAATAGCACAAAGTGAGGTGTGTCTCCTATGGAGGAGTTGACAGAGGAGTTTATCGAACATTGGACGATTGGCATAAGTTCATCCCATTTGTGACTGTCCCGAGTGACTGTCACTCTGAGTGCGTCAAGGACCTTCTTGTTAGTTCTTTCAGCAAGGCCATTGCTAGCCGGTTGATAAGGCATTATATTACACTTTTTGATGTTGTACAATGTAGCCAGTTGTTCCAGAACAGAATTGTTGAATTCCGGGCCGTTGTCAGAGAGTATAACTCTGGGTGGACCATACCTGCAAATTATATGATCATGAAAGGCACTAGCTATAGTTTCTGCAGTTTTGTTTGGAATTGGAACCAGTTCACAGTATCTAGAGAAGTTATCTACCATAACTAGGAGATGTTTATTTCCTCTGGAAGTTTCAGCAAAATTTGTTAACAAATCCATAGAAACACGATCCCAAGGTGCATTAGTCGTAGGGTAAGTCTGAATCGGGTTCGGGCCAGCAACATGGCCTCTGTGAGCTAGGCAAGTTCGACATTGATCCACGTGTCGTTCAATCTGTTTGGCCACTTTGGGCCAGTAGTACATAAGACGAGCCTGCTTGATGGTGCGGTCGTTGCCAGGATGCACACTGTGTGGGGCGTCGTGAACAAGTTTTAACACGGTAGGAACTATCGATGCAGGAATAACAAGTTGATGTACCAGTCTGACAGGAGATCCAAGCATAACCTTGCGATGGAGCACATGATCTAAGAGTACTAGTTCCTTGAGTGGTACGGGTGGCTTGACCGTAAGAGTCGTGTGCGGGTCCATGAGAAAGCTTATGATCGGTGCCCACATTGGGTCTTGTCGTTGTGCGAGTTCTACATCTCACAAGTCTAATGAAGGGTATTCAACGTGAACGGGAGAGAGCATCGGCAACTACGTTGTGTTTGCCAGGTAAGTATCCAAACGTGGGTAGGAACTCTTGTATGGTGAGCGACCAACGGGCAAACTTGCCTATGGGGTTCTTGTCTCTGAACAAGGGAATGATAGCTTGGTGGGCCGTCAGTACATGGACAGGGTAGTTATAGATGATATCTCTGAAATGTTTGAGCGCCCACACGACAGCCAGCGCTTCACGCTCGGTTGTCGAATAATTCTTTTCAGCTTTAGAGAGGACTTGGCTCGCATATGCAATGGCATGTTCTTTTCTGTCACTAGTTTGAGCGAGTACGGCACCTAACCCAATGTTACTGGCGTCGGTAACTACAATAAACGGTTTGGTGAAGTCTGGGAACTTGAGAACGGGAGAAGATATCAGGGCTTCTTTGAGCGTCTGAAATGCTTTCTCTTGATCAGTTGTCCAAACGAACGGAACGTCTTTCTTAAGGAGGTGAGTGAGAGGAGATGCAATCACTGAATAACCGGCAATGAAATGGCGGTAAAATCCAGCCAGGCCTTCGAACTTTTGTACAGCTTCAGCATTGTGAGGGACTGGAAAGTTCTTGACAGCTTCTATCTTTGAATCTAGAGTGGTGATGCCTTGTGAGGTGACGTTATGGCCGAGAAACTGTATTTTTTCTCTCATGAAGGCGCATTTGCTAAGTTTGATTTTCAGATTGACTTCAGCTAGTTTCTGAAGGACTCGGTCCAAACTTTGGAGATGTGAGGGTACATCCTTGGACATGATAATGAGGTCATCGAGGTAGACCATGAGGGTATTTCCTATCATTCGTCGGAACATGTCTGTCATAAGCCTTGAGAAGGTAATAGGGCTGCTGCGTAAGCCACAAGGCATGCGGGTGTACTGGTAATGACCATTAGGGACGGAAAACGCTGTCAGTTCTCGACTTTCTGGGTCGAGCGGTATCTGCCAAAATCCTTGCAATAAATCTAGTGTGGAAAAAACCTTATTCTGACCTATGTTCTGCAATAAGTCAGTAAGCACGGGAAGTGGAAATCGATCAGGAATCGTAACTTGATTAAGTTTCCTGAAATCAACGACGGGACGCCAAGAGCCATCCTTCTTGGGTACTAAGATTAACGGAGCATTCCATGGTGAAGTACTTTCTTCAATAACGCCGTCGTGTAACATCTCGTCAATGAGTCGGTCTGCAACAGATCGTTGAGAATGAGGCAATCTGTATGCGGGTACAAAAATTGGGCGAGTACCTGGTTCCAGTGGAATTTTGTGAGTAATGAGGTGTGTCAATCCAAGTTGTTCACCTGTCAGTGCAACAACGTTGCGATGCTTGTTGAGGATGGTCAGTAACTGAGATTGGGAGTCAGGGAAGTCAGTGGCACTAAGATGCACAGGTGAGATCGCGATCTGATCTCGGTTTGTTGTGTGACATGTATTATCTGGTCAGTAGAGACCTCATCCACTACTCGCACCGGTAACGAATAATGGGCAAAGTCAACAATGTGTGTGCCTGATGCAAGGTGAATGTTGGCATTGGTGACGTTGGCAACATAAACAGCAGTAGTGTTATTCTGCACCTGACGTAAGGACGGTTCTATGTAGGTACCATTGATCTGACAAGTGTCACTGTCAGCTATTACGTGTTCTAGGTCAGATACACCAGGTATTGTGACAATAGCCTTTGTTAGTGCATGAGAATGTAAGACTGTGTCTTGGTGTAAGATGCCTCTGACCTGACTGATGTTAGACTCCAGGCAAGTAAGGTAATGAACAATCGCTGGGACCCCTTGCAAAGATTCATTGACCTCACCGACCTGCGAGACTGTGGAAACGTGCGTTGGTCTGGTGTCAGTAAGTGACTGAGTGACGGGTTTGTTTGGGCGTGACTGGTTAAGTGTACCCTGGTCTTCCCTGGTTTGTATATACCTGACATAGTCCCAATGGTTGGTGAACTCATGTCCCATGGTGTACACACTGCAAAGAGGTACCACTGTATCACCAATTGTTGCTTCCCAACGGTAAGCATCGATAGTAACTCGGTAGTCTCTCATGGTGTTTAATCCGAGTAGGATGTCTCCAGGGAATCGTACTGCACCGGCTATTACACATGGCACGGTGAGTGATCTGTCATTAACTATTAACTCTATGTCCGCTTCACCTAACGCTGGAGTCATTCCTCCAGTAAGTCCACCAAGGTTGGAAACAGACGACTGTCGTATATCGAGTCGGTCGCGTAGGCTATGAAGGGCGTCTTGTTTAATGATGTTGACTCAAGCTCTTGTGTCTAGGAAAATCTTAACATGTCGACCCTTCAGAGTGGCTGAAATCAGAGGACCTTCTGTTGTAACACCCAGGACCTCCCCCCCCCTTAGAGTTCACACCCAGGGAAGCCTTCTCCAAGAGGTCAGCCCAGATGACCTCCGGTTCATCTTGTATATTAAAAAAATTCCTGGGTTAGTCTTAGTCAGCATAGTTTCAAGTATGTAATATTTCATGCAAGGAAATTAGACTCCAGTTTCTTATGTGTAAACATCCCTGGTTCTCCCCCTTTTGGCCAGGTCAGAGGTCAGTCACATGTAATTAATAACTCCTCTCTTGAAGAGTGTATGGTGAATGTCAAACAAGCTTTTTGAAATATTTCTTGAGTGTTTGTACACTCTTGGTGGGTAGCAACAGCAGATCTCCCCCTCCCCCCTGTGGGGGTTGTATATAGAGGTCCTTTAGGGACTTAGAGAACTGAGAGTGCAGTACACCGGGATCGAGAGCGGGTCTGTGAAGAACATCTCAGCCAGGGAGAGACAGAGGTTTTAAGGTAATGTGTGTGATCTCTGAGTTTTTGTTCCATGTCCAAAATTCTTAACTGTTTGCCAGTGTTAGAGTAGGATTTATAAGTGGTGATTGACATAATTTTGGTCTTTAATAAATCATGTTAAATTTCCCGTCTGTGTCAATTGTTGAATCCTCTTAGCCTTGTGGATATAGTGGCTGACAACCGTTTTCATAATTAATGACAGTCATAGAAAGTACTCTCCTAGTCAAGCAATGTTTCTTGCCTCGTTGCTTGATATAGTTTCAATGGTCAAAGGCAGATGGTGGCAGCGTATTTAATCCTTGTGTTAGCATTTCCTTATTGGCAGTGTACCTTTGGTTCCGGTGTAACCATCATTTGTCAGCTCATAACAGTGTTATCAAGTGAAACCGATGAGGAAGTGTTACTCAGGATAAGTAGTGTGTACATTATAGTGGTGTTCCATTATTAGTTTAGTGGTACATTTTAGTGACGGTGTTACACAAGAGTGGTGTTACACTGTGTGCTTGTTAGGCATCCTGTTAAACATGTTATTACGAGACTGACATGGTCGACGTGGGGTCTGGAGTACATGTACACGAGTACCGTCAGTGTGTAGTTCGTCCATGTTATCCTCCTCTGCTAAGGTACCGTACCTGTTACGGGTAGGCACTGAGTATACAGGGAGGTCGTCCTGCTTCCCTACGTCAAACCGTTTACCCAGGCTGTTATACCTTCCCCTGACTGAGAGTCATAGGGCTGTGACATAGCGATGCAAGCAGCTACGTCACAGGAAGCAGCAAGGTGCACCACTCAACTGCTGGAGAGAAAAAGATCAGTGGTAGTTGTAGGCATCAAAGAACAGGAAGGATCCAACAGGCAAGAATGGAATGGCAAGGATAGAGAGGCAGTACATGGGCTGCTGAAGGGGTTACAGATAGAAGGGGCTGTACATAACATTGAGAAGGTTTTCAGGTTTGGCTGGTACAACAAGGACAGAAACCGACTTGCAAAGGTGGTGTTTACAAATGAAACCACGAAGGAGGATATTCTCGAAAGGAAGAGTCGTCTGCAGCATGTGGAGGGATACAAAAAAGTATTCCTGCAGAGGGACAGGACGAAGGAGGAGAGAGCCAGGGCAGCAGAGGCAAGGAGGAAGCACAGGGAGAGAGGAGCAAACCAGGAAATCACAGCCCCCAACACAACAGTCTCAGAGACAAGAGGGGAACCCAAAACCAGCATCCCAGCAACACCAGAGGGGAGGGCAACACCACCACCCCCTCTGCATAGAAACACTCCCTTCCCCTCACCCTACCTGCCCCCACCCAACCCTCCCTCCCCCACCCACCCCATTCTGATCCTGGCACCCCATCCCCATTCCCATCATGTCCCCCCTCCCACCATTCCCCCCTCCCCCTTCATCCCATACCCTCCCTATCCCTCCTCCCCCCTCACCCCGTACCCTCCATGTCCCCCCTATCTCCTTAACCCACACCCTACCTGTCCTCTCTTCCTTTAAACCCCCACCCCCCACCCCAAAATCCTCTGAGACCCTGCAAACCACCTCACAGATGCTCTCACCCACGGAACAGCTTCCCACACCAGCAGAATACTCGCCAAGAAAGGGACATGAAAATGAACAGAAGAAAGTGAGCTTCAAGGCGATGTACACTAACATAGATGGGATTTCAAATAAAATAAGTGAACTTGGAGAATGGGCACTAGAAGAAAACCCAGACATAATAGCGCTCACAGAAACAAAGCTAACGAAAATCATAACAAACACAGTGTTTCCACAGGGCTACTATGTAGTGAGGAAAGAGAGAGAAGGGAGTGAAGGAGGTGGTGTAGCTATGCTACTAAGAGAAGGTTGGAGTTTCGAAGAGATGGTAATTCAGAACTGTGAAGGTTTCAGTGACTACATATCAGGCACCATAGCAACTGGAGGACAGAAAATTATAATAGTAGTCATATATAACCCCCCACCAAATGACAGAAGACCCAGACAGGAATATGATAGAAACAACTTGGCCACCATCAATATAATAGAGAGAGCAGCTTCTGTGGCTAGCAGGAACGGATCCAGACTTCTAATCATGAGAGACTTCAACCATGGGAAGATAGATTGGGGGAACAGAGACCCACATGGAGGCCCAGACACATGGAGAGCTAAGTTGCTGGATGTGGCAACAAGAAACTTTCTCAGTCAACACGTCAAGGGACCGACAAGAATGAGAGGAGAGGATGAACCAGCCTTGCTTGATCTGATATTTACCCTAAATGAGTCGGATATAAGGGAAGTTAAGTTGGAAGCCCCATTGGGAATGAGTGATCATAGTGTATTGAGCTTTGAGTACTTGGTTGAGCTGGGAATTATCACCCCCAAAAAAGAACTGGGAACCAAAGGGCTGGCGTACCGAAAGGGAAACTATGAGGAAATGAATAAATTCCTATGGGATATACATTGGGACACAGAACTCGGAACCAAGTCCGTACAAGACATGATGGACTATGTCACCCAAAAATGTCAGGAGGCTGTAAGCAGGTTTGTCCCAGCCCGACAGGAAAAAACAGAGAAGCAAAGGAAGAATCCATGGTTTAATAGGGAATGTATGAAAGCAAAGGAGCTGAACAAAAGGGCATGGAGGAACTTCCGTAATAACAGAACACCAGAAAGTAGAGAGAGATACCACAGAGAACCAGGAACGAGTATGTCAGTGTGAGAAGAGCAGTTGAGAAAAGGTATGAAAATGACATAGCTAATAAAGCCAAGACCGAACCAAAGCTACTACACAGTCACATCAGGAGGAAGACAACAGTGAAGGAACAGGTGATGAAACTTAGGGTGGGCGAGAACAGGTACACAGAGAATGACAAAGAGGTGTATGAAGAACTCAACAAAAGGTTCCAGGAGGTCTTTACAATAGAACAGGGAGATGTCACGGCGCTAGAAGAGGTGGCAGCAAACCAGGTGACCTTGGATAGGTTCGAAATTACAAGAGATGAGGTCAAGAAGCACCTATTGAAGCTGGATGTGAGAAAAGCTGTTGGGCCGGATGGAATCTCGCCATGGGTATTGAAAGAGTGTGCAGGAGCACTTTGCTTACCACTCTCCATAGTGTATAGTAGGTCACTGGAAACGGGGGACCTACCAGAAATATGGAGGACTGCTAATGTAGTACCAATATACAAAAAGGGTGACAGACAAGAGGCACTGAACTACAGGCCAGTGTCCTTAACTTGTATACCATGCAAGGTGATGGAGAAGATTGTGAGAAAAAACCTAGTAACACATCTGGAGAGAAGAGACTTCGTGACAACCCATCAACATGGGTTCAGGGAGGATAAATCTTGCTTTACAGGTTTGATAGAATTCTACGACCAGGTGACAAAGATTAAACAAGAAAGAGAAGGGTGGGCGGACTGCATTTTTTTGGACTGTCGGAAAGCCTTTGACACAGTACCCCATAAAAGGTTGATGCATAAGCTGGAGAAACAGGCAGGAGTAACTGGTAGGGCGCTCCAGTGGATAAGGGAGTACCTAAACAATAGGAAGCAGAGAGTTACAGTGAGGGGTGAGACCTCAGACTGGCGTGAAGTCACCAGTGGAGTCCCACAGGGCTCTGTACTTGGACCTATCCTGTTTCTGATATACGTAAATGATCTCCCAGAGAGTGTAGACTCATTCCTCTCAATGTTTGCTGACGACGCCAAAATTATGAGAAGGATTAGGACAGAGGAGGACAGCTTGAGGCTTCAAGAAGACCTGGACAAGCTACAGGAATGGTCGAACAAATGGCTGTTAGAGTTTAACCCAAGCAAATGTAATGTAATGAAGATAGGGGTAGGAAGCAGGAGACCAGATACAAGGTACCATTTGGAAGATGAAATACTTCAAGAGTCCGAGAGAGAGAAAGACCTGGGGGTTGATATCATGCCAGACCTGTCCCCTGAAGCACATATCAAGAGGATAACAGCAGCAGCATATGCCAGGTTGGCTAACATAAGAACGGCCTTTAGAAACTTGTGTAAGGAATCTTTCAGAACATTATATACCACATATGGCAGACCAATCCTGGAGTATGCGGCTCCAGCATGGAGTCTATATCTAGTCAAGCATAAGACTAAAATGGAAAAGGTTCAAAGGTTTGCCACCAGACTAGTACCCGAGCTGAGAGGTATGAGCTACGAGGAGAGACTACAGGAATTAAACCTCACTTCGTTGGAAGACAGAAGAGTTAGGGGGACATGATCACCACTTTCAAGATTATCAAGGGAATTGACAGGGTTGATAAAGACAGGCTGTTTAACACAAGGGGCACACGCACTAGGGGACACAGGTGGAAACTGAGTGCCCAAATGAGCCACAGAGATATTAGAAAGAACTTTTTTAGTGTCAGAGTGGTTGACAAATGGAATGCATTAGGAAGTGATGTGGCGGAGGCTGACTCCATACACAGTTTCAAGTGTAGATATGATAGAGCCCAATAGGCTCAGGAACCTGTACACCTGTTGGTTGACAGTTGAGAGGCGGGACCAAAGAGCCAGAGCTCAACCCCCGCAAGCACAACTAGGTGAGTACACACACACGGGGGGGGGGGGCTTGGCTGGGTACTAATAAAAAACAAAAATATCTTATCTAGATAAAGTTACTCAAGAGTAAATGTCCAGAGGCGACATCCAGTGATATCTGACTGGCAGAGATGTCAACAAATTCCTGCGGGTTTTTACCCATAGTATTTCTTATTACTACTGAGAAGTGAACTCTTATAACACATGTGAGACTCATGTGTTCATTGTTGACCTTGTGGTCTCATGGTAGCATGATGAGTAGTAGTCACATGTGTACCAGGAGGGGCAGTCATATGTGTACCAGGAGGGGCAGTCATATGTGTACCATGAGATGCAGTCACATGTGTACCAGGAGGGGCAGTCATATGTGTACCATGAGATGCAGTCACATGTGTACCAGGAGGGGCAGTCATATGTGTACCATGAGATGCAGTCACTTGTGTACCAGGAGGGGCAGTCATATGTGTACCATGAGATGCAGTCACATGTGTACCAAGAGGGGCAGTCATATGTGTACCAGGAGGGGCAGTCACATGTGTACCAGGAGGGGCAGTCATATGTGTACCAGGAGGGGCAGTCACATGTGTACCAGGAGGGGCAGTCATATGTGTACCATGAGATGCAGTCACATGTGTACCAGGAGGGGCAGTCATATGTGTACCATGAGATGCAGTCACATGTGAACCAGGAGGGGCAGTCATATGTGTACCATGAGATGCAGTCACATGTGTACCAGGAGGGGCAGTCATATGTGTACCATGAGATGCAGTCACATGTGTACCAGGAGGGGCAGTCACATGTGTACCAGGAGGGGCAGGCATGTGTGTACCAGGAGGGGCAGTCACATGTGTACCAGGAGGGGCAGGCATATGTGTACCAGGAGGGGCAGTCATATGTGTACCAGGAAGGTAGTCACATGTGTATCAGGAGGGTAGTCACATGTGTACCAGGAGGGGCAGTCATATGTGTACCAGGAAGGTAGTCACATGTGTATCAGGAGGGTAGTCACATGTGTACCAGTAGGGTAGTCATATGTGTACCAGGAGGGTAGTCACATGTGTATCAGGAGGGTAGTCACATGTGTATCAGGGGGTAGTCACAAGTGTACCAGGAGGGTAGTCATATGTGTACCAGGAGGGGCAGTCACATGTGTACCAGGAGGGTAGTCATATGTGTACCAGGAGGGGCAGTCACATGTGTACCAGGAGGGTAGTCATATGTGTACCAGGAGGGGCAGTCACATGTGTACCAGCAGGGACAGTCACATGTGTACCAGGAAAGGCAGTCACATGTGTACCAGGAGGGGCAGTCATATGTGTACCATGAGATGCAGTCACATGTGTACGAGGAGGGGCAGGCATATGTGTACCAGGAGGGGCAGTCATATGTGTACCAGGAGGGTAGTCACATGTGTATCAGGAGGGTAGTCACATGTGTACCAGGAGGGTAGTCATATGTGTACCAGGAGGGTAGTCACATGTGTACCAGGAGGGGCAGGCATATGTGTACCAGGAGGGGCAGTCATATGTGTACCAGGAGGGTAGTCACATGTGTACCAGGAGGGGCAGTCACATGTGTACCAGGAGGGGCAGTCACATGTGTACTAGGAAGCCCAACCAGTCCCCACTAGTGTCACGTGGGGGGTCCCAACCAGTCCCCACTAGTGTCACGTGGGGTCCCAACCAGTCCCCACTAGTGTCACGTGGGGGGTCCCAACCAGTCCCCACTAGTGTCACGGGGGGGTCCCAACCAGTCCCCACTAATGTCACGTGGGGGGTCCCAACCAGTCCCCACTAGTGTCACGGGGGGTCCCAACCAGTCCCCACTAGTGTCACGGGGGGTCCCAACCAGTCCCCACTAGTGTCACGGGGGGTCCCAACCAGTCCCCACTAGTGTCACGGGGGGTCCCAACCAGTCCCCACGAGTGTCACGGGGGGGTCCCAACCAGTCCCCACTAGTGTCACGTGGGGGGTCCCAACCAGTCTCCACTATTGTCATGTGGGGGGTCCCAACCAGTCCCCACTAGTGTCACGTGGGGGGTCCCAACCAGTCCCCACTAGTGTCACGTGGGGGGGGGGTCCCAACCAGTCCCCACTAGTGTCACAGGGGGTCCCAACCAGTCCCCACTAGTGTCACGTGTGGGGTCCCAACCAGTCCCCACTAGTGTCACGTGGGGGGGTCCCAACCAGTCCCCACTAGTGTCACGTGGGGGGTCCCAACCAGTCCCCACTAGTGTCACGTGGGGGGGGTCCCAACCAGTCCCCACTAGTGTCACGGGGTGTCCCAACCAGTCCCCACTAGTGTCACGTGGGGGGTCCCAACCAGTCCCCACTTGTGTCACGTAAGGGGGTCCCAACCAGTCCCCACTAGTGTCACGGGGGGTCCCAACCAGTCCCCACTAGTGTCACGTGGGGGGTCCCAACCAGTCCCCACTAGTGTCACGTGGGGGGTCCCAACCAGTCCCCACTAGTGTCACGTGGGGGGTCCCAACCAGTCCCCACTAGTGTCATGTGGGGGGTCCCAACCAGTCCCCACTAGTGTCACGTGGGGGGTCCCAACCAGTCCCCACTAGTGTCACGTGGGGGGTCCCAACCAGTCCCCACTAGTGTCACGGGGGGTCCCAACCAGTCCCCACTAGTGTCACGTGGGGGTCCCAACCAGTCCCCACTAGTATCACGGGGGGTCCCAACCAGTCCCCACTAGTGTCACGTGGGGGGTCCCAACCAGTCCTCACTAGTGTCACGTGGGGGGGTCCCAACCAGTCCCCACTAGTGTCACGGGAGGTCCCAACCAGTCCCCACTAGTGTCACGGGGGGTCCCAACCAGTCCCCACTAGTGTCACAGGGGGTCCCAACCAGTCCCCACTAGTGTCACGGGGGGTCCCAACCAGTCCCCACTAGTGTCACGTGGGGGGTCCCAACCAGTCTCCACTATTGTCATGTGGGGGGTCCCAACCAGTCCCAACTAGTGTCACGTGGGGGGTCCCAACCAGTCCCCACTAGTGTCATGTGGGGGGTCCCAACCAGTCCCCACTAGTGTCACGTGGGGGGTCCCAACCAGTCCCCACTAGTGTCACGTGGGGGGTCCCAACCAGTCCCCACTAGTGTCACGTGGGGGGGTCCCAACCAGTCCCCACTAGTGTCACGGGGGGTCCCAACCAGTCCCCACTAGTGTCACGTGGGGGGATCCCACCCAGTCCCCACTAGTGTCACGGGGAGTCCCAACCAGTCCCCACTAGTGTCACGGGGGGTCCCAACCAGTCCCCACTAGTGTCACGGGGGGTCCCAACCAGTCCCCACTAGTGTCACGTGGGGGGTCCCAACCAGTCTCCACTATTGTCATGTGGGGGGGTCCCAACCAGTCCCCACTAGTGTCACGGGGGGTCCCAACCAGTCCCAACTAGTGTCACGGGGGGTCCCAACCAGTCCCCACTAGTGTCACGGGGGGTCCCAACCAGTCCCCACTAGTGTCACGGGGGGTCCCAACCAGTCCCCACGAGTGTCACGGGGGGTCCCAACCAGTCCCCACTAGTGTCACGTGGGGGGTCCCAACCAGTCTCCACTATTGTCATGTGGGGGGTCCCAACCAGTCCCCACTAGTGTCACGTGGGGGGTCCCAACCAGTCCCCACTAGTGTCACGTGGGGGGGGGGTCCCAACCAGTCCCCACTAGTGTCACAGGGGGTCCCAACCAGTCCCCACTAGTGTCACGTGTGGGGTCCCAACCAGTCCCCACTAGTGTCACGTGGGGGGGTCCCAACCAGTCCCCACTAGTGTCACGTGGGGGGTCCCAACCAGTCCCCACTAGTGTCATGTGGGGGGTCCCAACCAGTCCCCACTAGTGTCACGTGGGGGGTCCTAACCAGTCCCCACTAGTGTCACGTGGGGGGTCCCAACCAGTCCCCACTAGTGTCATGTGGGGGGTCCCAACCAGACCCCACTAGTGTCACGGGGGGTCCCAACCAGTCCCCACTAGTGTCACGTGGGGGGTCCCAACCAGTCCCCACTAGTGTCACGGGGGGTCCCAACCAGTCCCCACTAGTGTCACGTGGGGGGTCCCAACCAGTCTCCACTATTGTCATGTGGGGGGTCCCAACCAGTCCCCACTAGTGTCACGTGGGGGGTCCCAACCAGTCCCCACTAGTGTCACGTGGGGGGGTCCCAACCAGTCCCCACTAGTGTCACGGGGGGGTCCCAACCAGTCCCCACTAGTGTCACGTGGGGGGTCCCAACCAGTCCCCACTTGTGTCACGTAAGGGGGTCCCAACCAGTCCCCACTAGTGTCACGGGGGGTCCCAACCAGTCCCCACTAGTGTCACGTGGGGGGACCCAACCAGTCCCCACTAGTGTCACGTGGGGGGTCCCAACCAGTCCCCACTAGTGTCACGTGGGGGGTCCCAACCAGTCCCCACTAGTGTCATGTGGGGGGTCCCAACCAGTCCCCACTAGTGTCACGTGGGGGGTCCCAACCAGTCCCCACTAGTGTCACGGGGGGTCCCAACCAGTCCCCACTAGTGTCACGTGGGGGTCCCAACCAGTCCCCACTAGTATCACGGGGGGTCCCAACCAGTCCCCACTAGTGTCACGTGGGGGGTCCCAACCAGTCCCCACTAGTGTCACGTGGGGGGGTCCCAACCAGTCCCCACTAGTGTCACGGGAGGTCCCAACCAGTCCCCACTAGTGTCACGGGGGGTCCCAACCAGTCCCCACTAGTGTCACAGGGGGTCCCAACCAGTCCCCACTAGTGTCACGGGGGTCCCAACCAGTCCCCACTAGTGTCACGTGGGGGGTCCCAACCAGTCTCCACTATTGTCATGTGGGGGGTCCCAACCAGTCCCAACTAGTGTCACGTGGGGGGTCCCAACCAGTCCCCACTAGTGTCATGTGGGGGGTCCCAACCAGTCCCCACTAGTGTCACGTGGGGGGTCCCAACCAGTCCCCACTAGTGTCACGTGGGGGGTCCCAACCAGTCCCCACTAGTGTCACGTGGGGGGGTCCCAACCAGTCCCCACTAGTGTCACGGGGGGTCCCAACCAGTCCCCACTAGTGTCACGTGGGGGGATCCCACCCAGTCCCCACTAGTGTCACGGGGAGTCCCAACCAGTCCCCACTAGTGTCACGGGGGGTCCCAACCAGTCCCCACTAGTGTCACGGGGGGTCCCAACCAGTCCCCACTAGTGTCACGTGGGGGGTCCCAACCAGTCTCCACTATTGTCATGTGGGGGGGTCCCAACCAGTCCCTACTAGTGTCACGGGGGGTCCCAACCAGTCCCCACTAGTGTCACGTGGGGGGTCCCAACCAGTCTCCACTATTGTCATGGGGGGGTCCCAACCAGTCCCCACTTGTGTCACGTGGGGGGTCCCAACCAGTCCCCACTAGTGTCATGTGGGGGGTCCCAACCAGTCCCCACTAGTGTCACGTGGGGGGTCCCAACCAGTCTCCACTATTGTCACGTGGGGGGTCCCAACCAGTCCCCACTAGTGTCACGTGGGGGGGTCCCAACCAGTCCCCACTAGTGTCACGTGGGGGGTCCCAACCAGTCTCCACTATTGTCATGTGGGGGGTCCCAACCAGTCCCCACTAGTGTCACGAGGGGGGTCCCAACCAGTCCCCACTAGTGTCACGTGGGGGGGTCCCAACCAGTCCCCAATAGTGTCACGTGGGGGGTCCCAACCAGTCCCCACTAGTGTCATGTGGGGGTCCCAACCAGTCCCCACTAGTGTCACGTGGGGGGTCCCAACCAGTCTCCACTATTGTCACGTGGGGGGTCCCAACCAGTCCCCACTAGTGTCACGTGGGGTGGTCCCAACCAGTCCCCACTAGTGTCACGTGGGGGGTCCCAACCAGTCTCCACTATTGTCATGTGGGGGGTCCCAACCAGTCCCCACTAGTGTCACGTGGGGCGTCCCAACCAGTCCCCACTAGTGTCACGTGGGGGGGGTCCCAACCAGTCCCCAATAGTGTCATGTGGGGGTCACAACCAGTCCCCACTAGTGTCATGTGGGGGGGGTCCCAACCAGTCCCCACTAGTGTCACGTGGGGGGTCCCAACCAGTCCCCACTAGTGTCATGTGGGGGGTCCCAACCAGTCCCCACTAGTGTCACGTGGGGGGGTCCCAACCAGTCACCACTAGTGTCACGTGGGGGGTCCCAACCAGTCTCCACTATTGTCATGTGGGGGGTCCCAACCAGTCCCCACTAGTGTCACGTGGGGGGTCCCAACCAGTCTTCACTAGTGTCACGGGGGGTCCCAACCAGTCCCCACTAGTATCACGTGGGGGGTCCCAACCAGTCCCCACTAGTGTCACGTGGGGGGGTCCCAACCAGTCCCCACTAGTGTCACGTGGGGGGTCCCAACCAGTCCCCACTAGTGTCGTGTGGGGGGTCCCAACCAGTCCCCACTAGTGTCACGTGGGGGGTCCCAACCAGTCTCCACTACTGTCATGTGGGGGGTCCCAACCAGTCCCCACTAGTGTCACGTGGGGGGTCCCAACCAGTCCCCACTAGTGTCACGTGGGGGGGTCCCAACCAGTCCCCACTAGTGTCACGGGGGGTCCCAACCAGTCCCCACTAGTGTCACGTGGGGGGTCCCAACCAGTCCCCACTAGTGTCACGTGGGGGGGTCCCAACCAGTCCCCACTAGTGTCACGGGGGGTCCCAACCAGTCCCCACTAGTGTCACGTGGGGGGTCCCAACCAGTCCCTACTAGTGTCACGTGGGGGGGTCGCAACCAGTCCCCACTAGTGTCACGTGGGGGGTCCCAACCAGTCCCCACTAGTGTCATGTGGGGGGTCCTAACCAGTCCCCACTAGTGTCACGTGGGGGGTCCCAACCAGTCCCCACTAGTGTCACGTGGGGGGTCCCAACCAGTCCCCACTAGTGTCACGGGGGTCCCAACCAGTCCCCACTAGTGTCACGTGGGGGTTCCCAACCAGTCCCCACTAGTGTCACGGGGGGTCCCAACCAGTCCCCACTAGTGTCACGGGGGGTCCCAACCAGTCCCCACTAGTGTCACAGGGGGTCCCAACCAGTCCCCACTAGTGTCACGGGGGGTCCCAACCAGTCCCCACTAGTGTCACGTGGGGGGTCCCAACCAGTCTCCACTATTGTCATGTGGGGGGTCCCAACCAGTCCCCACTAGTGTCACGTGGGGGGTCCCAACCAGTCCCCACTAGTGTCATGTGGGGGGTCCCAACCAGTCCCCACTAGTGTCACGTGTGGGGTCCCAACCAGTCCCCACTAGTGTCACGTGGGGGGTCCCAACCAGTCCCCACTAGTGTCACGTGGGGGGGTCCCAACCAGTCCCCACTAGTGTCACGGGGGGTCCCAACCAGTCCCCACTAGTGTCACGTGGGGGGTCCCAACCAGTCCCCACTAGGGTCACGTGGGGGGGTCCCAACCAGTCCCCACTAGTGTCACGGGAGGTCCCAACCAGTCCCCACTTGTGTCACGTGGGGGGATCCCACCCAGTCCCCACTAGTGTCACGGGGGGTCCCAACCAGTCCCCACTAGTGTCACAGGGGGTCCCAACCAGTCCCCACTAGTGTCACGGGGGGTCCCAACCAGTCCCCACTAGTGTCACGTGGGGGGTCCCAACCAGTCTCCACTATTGTCATGTGGGGGGTCCCAACCAGTCCCCACTAGTGTCACGTGGGGGGTCCCAACCAGTCCCCACTAGTGTCATGTGGGGGGTCCCAACCAGTCCCCACTAGTGTCACGTGGGGGGTCCCAACCAGTCTCCACTATTGTCACGTGGGGGGTCCCAACCAGTCCCCACTAGTGTCACGTGGGGTGGTCCCAACCAGTCCCCACTAGTGTCACGTGGGGGGTCCCAACCAGTCTCCACTATTGTCATGTGGGGGGTCCCAACCAGTCCCCACTAGTGTCACGTGGGGCGTCCCAACCAGTCCCCACTAGTGTCACGTGGGGGGGGGTCCCAACCAGTCCCCAATAGTGTCATGTGGGGGTCACAACCAGTCCCCACTAGTGTCATGTGGGGGGGTCCCAACCAGTCCCCACTAGTGTCACGTGGGGGGTCCCAACCAGTCCCCACTAGTGTCATGTGGGGGGTCCCAACCAGTCCCCACTAGTGTCACGTGGGGGGGTCCCAACCAGTCCCCACTAGTGTCACGTGGGGGGTCCCAACCAGTCCCCACTAGTGTCACGTGGGGGGGTCCCAACCAGTCTCCACTATTGTCATGTGAGGGGTCCCAACCAGTCTCCACTATTGTCATGAGGGGGGTCCCAACCAGTCCCCACTAGTGTCACGTGGGGGGGGGTCCCAACCAGTCCCCACTAGTGTCACGTGGGGGGGTCCCAACCAGTCCCCACTAGTGTCATGTGGGGGGTCCCAACCAGTCCCCACTAGTGTCACGTGAGGGGGTCCCAACCAGTCTCCACTATTGTCATGTGGGGGGTCCCAACCAGTCTCCACTATTGTCATTGGGGGTCCCAACCAGTCCCCACTAGTGTCACGTGGGGGGTCCCAACCAGTCCCCACTAGTGTCACGTGGGGGGTCCCAACCAGTCCCTACTAGTGTCACGTGGGGGTCCCAACCAGTCCCCACTAGTGTCACGTGAAGGGTCCCAACCAGTCCCCACTAGTGTCACGTGGGGGGTCCCAACCAGTCCCTACTAGTGTCACGTGGGGGGTCCCAACCAGTCCCCACTAGTGTCACGTGGGGGGTCCCAACCAGTCTCCACTATTGTCATGTGGGCGGTCCCAACCAGTCTCCACTATTGTCATGGGGGGATGTCCCAACCAGTCTCCACTATTGTCATGTGGGGGGTCCCAACCAGTCACCACTAGTGTCGCGTGTGGGGTCCCAACCAGTCTCCACTATTGTCATGTGGGGGGTCCCAATCAGTCCCCACTAGTGTCACGTGGAGGGGTCCCAACCAGTCCCTACTAGTGTCACGTGGGGGGTCCCAACCAGTCCCCACTAGTGTCACGTGGAGGGGTCCCAACCTGTCCCCACTAGTGTCTCGGGTGGTCCCAACCATTCCCCACTAGTGTCACGTGGGGGGGTCCCAACCAGTCCCCACTGGTGTCACGGGGGGTCCCAACCATTCCCCACTAGTGTCACGTGGGGGGTCCCAACCATTCCGCACTAGTGTCACGTGGGGGGTCCCAACTAGTCCCCACTAGTGTCACGTGGGGGGTCCCAACCAGTCCCCACTAGTGTCACGTGGAGAGGTCCCAACCAGTCCCCACTAGTGTCACGTGGAGGGGTCCGAACCAGTCCCCACTAGTGTCACGTGGGGGGTCCCAACCAGTCCCCACTAGTGTCACGTGGAGGGGTCCCAACCAGTCCCCACTAGTGTCACGTGGGGGGTCCTAACCAGTCCCCACTAGTGTCACGTGGAGGGGTCCCAACCAGTCACCACTAGTGTCACGTGGAGGGGTCCCAAACAGTCCCCATTAGTGTCTCGGGGGGTCCCAACCATTCCCCACTAGTGTCGCGTGTGGGGTCCCAACCAGTCCCCACTAGTGTCTCGGGGGGTCCCAACCAGTCCCCACTAGTGTCTCGGGGGGTCCCAACCATTCCCCACTAGTGTCTCGGGGGGTCCCAACCAGTCCCCACTAGTGTCACGTGGGGGGTCCCAACCAGTCCCCACTAGTGTCACGTGGGGGGTCCTAACCAGTCCCCACTAGTGTCGCGTGGGGGGTCCCAACCAGTCCCCACTAGTGTCGCGTGGGGGGTCCCAACCAGTCCCCACTAGTGTCACGTGGGGGGTCCCAACCAGTCCCCACTAGT
This sequence comes from Procambarus clarkii, assembly GCF_040958095.1. NCBI lineage: Eukaryota > Metazoa > Arthropoda > Malacostraca > Decapoda > Cambaridae > Procambarus > Procambarus clarkii. The sequence goes on from NC_091173.1 coordinate 1,295,886, forward strand.
GTCACGTAGGGGGTCCCAACCAGTCCCCACTATTGTCACGTAGGGTGTCCTAACCAGTCCCCTCTAGTGTCGCGTGTGGGGTCCCAACCAGTCCCCACTAGTGTCGCGTGGGGGGTCCCAACCAGTCCCCACTAGTGTCGCGTGGGGGGGTCCCAACCAGTCCCCACTAGTGTCACGTGGGGGGTCCCAACCAGTCCCCACTAGTGTCACGTGGGGGGTCCCAACCAGTCCCCACTAATATCACGGGGGGTGTCCCAACCAGTCCCCACTAGTGTCACGTGGGGGGTCCCAACCAGTCCCCAATAGTGTCACGTTTGGGGTCCCAACCAGTTTCCACTAGTATCACGGGGGGTCCCAACCAGTCCCCACTATTGTCACGTGGGGGGTCCCCACGAATCCCCACTAGTGTCACGGGGGGGTCCCAACCTGACCCCACTAGTTTCACGTGGGGGGTCCCAACCAGTCACCACTAGTGTCACGGGGGGTCCCAACCTGACCCCACTAGTGTCACGTGGGGGGGTCCCAACCAGTCACCACTAGTGTCACGTGGGGGGTCCCAACCAGACCCTACTAGTGTCACGTGGGGGGTCCCAACCAGTCCCCGGTAGTGTCACTGGGGGTCCCAACCAGTCCCCGCTAATGTCACGGGGGGTCCCAACCAGTCCCCGCTATTGTCACGGGGGGTCCCAACCAGTCCCCACTAGTGTCACATGGGGGGTCCCAACCAGTCACCACTAGTGTCACGGGGGGGTCCCAACCAGTCCCCACTAGTGTCACGTGGGGGGTCCCAACCAGTCCCCACTAGTGTCACGTGGGGGGGTCCCAACCAGTCCCCACTAGTGTCACGTGGGGGGATCCCAACCAGTCCCCACTAGTGTCACATGGGGGGTCCCAACCAGTCCCCACTAGTGTCATGCGGGGGGTCCCAACCAGTCCCCAATAGTGTCACGTGGGGGGTCCCAACCAGTCCCCACTAGTATCACAGGGGTTCCCAACCCGTCCCCACTAGTGTCACGTGGGGGGTCCCAACCAGTCCCCACTAGTGTCACGTGGGGGGTCCCATCCAGTCCCCAATAGTGTCACGTGGGGGGTCCCAACCAGTTTCCACTAGTATCACGGGGGGTCCCAACCAGTCCCCACTATTGTCACGTGGGGGGTCCCAACCAAACCCCACTAGTGTCACAGGGGGGTCCCAACCTGACCCCACTAATGTCACGTGGGGGGGTCCCAACCAGTCGCCACCAGTGTCACGTGGGGGGTCCCAACCAGACCCCACTAGTGTCACGTGGGGGGTCCCAACCAGTCCCCGCTAGTGTCACGGGGGGTCCCAACCAGTCCCCGCTATTGTCACGGGGGGTCCCAACCAGTCCCCTCTAGTGTCACGGGGGGTCCCAACCAGTCCCCGCTATTGTCACGAGGGGTCCCAACCAGTCCCCGCTATTGTCACAGGGGGCCCCAACCAGTCCCCGCTATTGTCACGGGGGGTCCCAACCAGTCCCCGCTTTTGTCACGGGGGGTCCCAACCAGTCCCCACTAGTGTCACAAGGGGGGTCCCAACCAGTCACCACTAGTGTCCCGTGGGGGGTCCCAACCAGACCCCACTAGTGTCACGTGGGGGGTCCCACCCAGTCCCCGCTATTGTCACGGGGGGTCCCAACCAGTCCCCGCTATTGTCACGGGGGGTCCCAACCAGTCCCCACTAGTGTCACATGGGGGGTCCCAACCAGTCCCCACTAGTGTCACGGGGGGGTCCCAACCAGTCCCTACTAGTGTCACGGGGGGGGGGGGGTCCCAACCAGTCCACACTTGTCGGAAAATCCGACACCATTTAATATATCATACAGACAGATAATAATTGCTGCTGTATTACCAACAAGTTTCCCATAGAAAACGTAACTTGTAGTGGAATTACTGTCTAAAGAAAATGGGATATCATCACCACATACTATTATAATTCACCAGCTATTCTGCTGGGAATTATTCTTAAATACATTAGTCTTTGGACTTTACCATTATAAAAACATCTCATATAAATTAACTTAATTATCAATATTAAAGTATAGTAAATGTGACCCTTCTATCACTTTGTCATCTGGACAATGTAAGCCAGGCGTCAGAGGGTGAGGAAGGGGCAGCCATTGTTGTGTCACCTCCGAGACGTGTGGAGCAAATTCGGCTCCTATCATATCTGGACAATGTCGGCCAGTAGCGTCAATAGTATGGAGTGTTAGACATTGTCATTGTTTATACTAGACCAGAGGCTCACAGGAGCAAATTCGGCTCCTGTTAATTTTACTTGGACGTAGTGTTATGGAAACCAAAGGTGTACCATTGTCAACACGCTGTCAACAAATCAAGTTAAGTGTTCTTTCCGAAACCCATTATCTATCATTAGTGGCCATTAATGTCATTATATAGGGTGACCCGGTTAGAACGCGAGGCAGCCTCAAACTAAAGGTAATTAAGCCAGGTCTTCATGTTCCATGTATAGTGTTTTCTCTGATATAGCTTGTCATATATAGAATCTGGCTTTACAGCTAGCGCCCTTTTGACAGGTCAAGACGAGGAAGCATATGCTTTGTGCATCAGTTACCTGGGTGATGGAAGCTACCTCAAAGAGGATAATTTGGTGTCTACACCCTAGTTATATCTGGTGGACTAACCTGCTGTACTATAAGATAAGGAACCTTTTCAATGTATGTAGTTAATACTGTAGTTTGATTGGCTGCATATTTATTTAATTAATATAAACCCCTCCTAATGTGTAGAGGATCGATTTATGAGATTATTGCAGAAATACAGTCCACTTATCATTATACAAATTGCTATCGAAGTATATAAATTAACGTAAATATAAATTCATATAAATTAAATAAATATAAATCTCACAGGTCGGTTCCCACATTATTTGGTCCTTCGAACCGGATATTCGGTCCTTTGAACCCACATTTGGTCATCTTAGTACCTGATGAACCAGTAACCAGTGGATTCATTAAATAAACTAGTGCAGTGTTATTTAAACAAAGCCAGCAGTCAATGACGGGGGCGTTGACTCGTGCGAGTTCACGAGCCCCGCTCAGTTCAGATCAGCCTTAGTCAGCGGTTTCATGCACACCCACAGATTTGATGGCGTGTTATTTCGTGAAATGACAGCGCTAATATAGAAGCCAGCCAAATTAGTGACTGTGTCGCGAGATTGTTCACGGATTTTGTGGTGTTAAATTTCACGAGAGATTATCTACGAATTTTGTGGACTTTATTTCGCGAGGTCACTAATAATATTTAATACTTCTAGATAATATTAGAAGTTTCATAGAGGCTAATTAAGAGGCTATTATCAATAATTGTGTATATTATTTCTCCAAAATAGAGAATTATTTAATATATATTGCACTAGTGATCACAGTATAATATTTACTATTTGCCAACCCACAACAGGGTAGGATATTTACCATTCACTAGTTGAACTATTATCGTTCATCCTAGTCCCATTATTACCATAGTCAGTTGTACTATATTCAACAACCTAACACCATTAATGAATGGTCCAGACCCTATTTTGGGTGTAATTTTTAACAACTCGAGTTGAGTTGTGTATATAATAATTTACTTATGATCATTACACCTTTGAGTGATTAATTAGTGTCTATTCCATCCTAGGGTGATATAGAAGAGCTAACCTAAAGGTACTTCCAGTGACACTGGTTTATCACCCAAATCATTAGTGTGTATGATTGTATATATATAATGTGTATTAATTTTAAGTGCTAACCTCTAGTAGAGGTAGGATTACTGCCTAGTGAGTTCAGAATTTAACCCTAGGCTACCATTAGTACTTGCTCACAATTTATGAGCCAGTGGTGCCCAATTAACAAGTCACCATGACTAATCCACAGAAAGCAAAGCGTGCTTTAATAGCAAGCAAACGCCAACTAACAAGGGATCTCAACCAATATGAACAGTTGTTATATGAGCCTGTAATTAATTATCATCGGTTGAAAATACCACTGTTACAGATTCAAAACCAATTGCATATATTGAAAGCAAATAGGAAATCTTACCAAAATCAAGTCCACGACGACGTAGTAGTTGAAGATGTTGAACCATTCCTGTCTGACCTAGCACAATATGAAGAAGAAACTCAAGGCAGGTTGGAACATTTACACAGGATAATTGAATCAGAACAATTAGCAAGTACATCAAATAAAGTAGATAATGTTATGGATGATCTGGATCTTTTTGAGAATAAATGTCAAGCCAGATTAGATCCTTTAATCAACAAGGATAAAGCTTCACCTAATATTATACCACCAGAAATTAAGCAGTTCTCAGACAATTTATCCACAGTCTCTGTGGATTCTGAAAACCCAATACCTGAGGCTACTAAGTTAACATGCCTCCAAGCTAGAGGTGAAGCTGAACCAGTAGTAGAAAATGTAAATGAAAATAGCGACAGCACTAATTTCCCAGTCCAGCTTCCTAGGAATAATGCTGGCAATGAGAAAACTGTCATACATCTAGTACTACAATTGCTGGATTTACCTCAACCTGATCAGACTGCTGACTCATTACAATCCTTCAGCATGGAGTTTGAGTCACTACTAAGAATATTCAGTCTTAAGGTTGATATAACTACTAGTGAATGGATGATCAAAGTAGTCCTTCAACGAAAATTGTCCAGCGATATACTAGATGAATTATATGCACATCAACATAACACCATCCTGACAGTACAGGACATCACTGAAGGTTTACATTCCATCATAAACAAACGACGAGCAAATGAGGAAGTTAAAGCCTCATGCAAGCCTTCAGAAATAGAAAATAAGAGTCAATTAAAGGGTAAAACAACTACCCCAAATAAACATCAGTCAATTACTCTAACATCAAGTTGCAGAAAATCTGACAATGCAGCAGCAACCTCCAAGCCTACTGTTACTAGTTCACCCAAACCGGTAACTTCCAAACGTGCAGTAGGCTGGGGGACATGTATGTTCTGCAAAAAGAAACATTCAACATACCGTTGTGCTAATTATCCAACCAGAGACACTCGTATGGAGCGACTCCAGGAATTAGGGAGATGTGCAAGGTGTCTCAAGTCACACAACATAGACTATTGTGATACCCAATTCAACACCTGTAACAGGTGTAGAAGAGGTAGGCACCATGCAGCACTGTGCAAATATACGAAATTAACGTATTCAAGACCCAAGGTGGAAGATAGCATTCCCACCTCAGTACAGTACTGCAAGGTGCAACAAACAAAGAGTGTCCAATCGGCAAAGTCTAAAGGTAATACGACTTTGCCTACTGCCCAAATTACCATCCTGAATAAGAGGGCCAAGGTCCATACCCGTGAGTTGTTTGACCAAGGATCCCAGAGAACATATATCACTAAAAAGCTGGCAGATGAATTACAATTAAGGCCTGTAGCCCAGATGTCATTCAACATCTCAGGGTTTGTAAAAGATGCAGGACCTCAAGTCTACCAGGTGGTACAACCATCAGTACGTTTAGGCAGGTACGTCTGTCGAGTACAAGCCATTGTGGTGGACAAAATACCAGTAGACCTACAAGTTCAAGGTCTGAGAGCAACAGCCAAATTCCTGAGAAATAGAGGAATAAAATTGGCAGATAATATTAAGTCTGATCACCTCACCGACTTCGGTCTCCTTGTAGGGACAGACTATTGCCATCGATTCATCGGTAGCCCTACTAAATATCAGGGTATAACCATGTTAAACTCTGCAGGAGGTAAATTACTCTCAGGCCCAGTATCAAGCCTGAGGAGACCTATGCCTGCAGATAAACAATACCAATAGAAACTAAGTTTGTCAGCTGATTATATTTCTCCAGTAGCATTATACTAAGGAGATTACAGCTGACTATAGTAACAGAGGTTGATGTTAGTATCATCATTTAAAGCTGAAGATGAGTTCATGAGGCGTCAGTGGCAAATCAGTGAACAGTAGCCTAAAACAGCTACAAGTCACTGCGACCAATGTCACTGAACCCACTGCAGTCTCAGAACCATACTTTACTTTAATGATGAGCTATTCAATCTTCTGAATCAATTAACTAAATTAAACCCCAATAAATCTGATGACTGATTTGATACATTTATTATTTAATCAAGATGTATTCCATGGGCCTCAGTGTTTATATATCAGTGACCAGTTACCTGAAGAAACTTCAAGTTATATCTAATGTCACTGATCTCACTGCAGTCCCTGAATCATACTTGACTGTAGTACTTGATCACATTCAGTCTTCTGGGTTAAATAATATGTAATAAGGCTTGAATATTAGCCTTTCAAGAGTTAACAGGGAAATGAAATCGCATTAGACTTCTAACCCCTGCAACTCTAGTACGGGACATCCGTCCTGTACGAACAGACGCACAAATGTGTGATTATTAACTACTAACATCAAATTAATCCAATAATTCAAAGGAGGAGTATCGGTGTTCGTCTGTTCTAAATAGGACTTCGACCCGTGAGCAGCCCCTGGGGAATTATGTCGGAAAATCCGACACCATTTAATATATCATACAGACAGATAATAATTGCTGCTGTATTACCAACAAGTTACCCATAGAAAACGTAACTTGTAGTGGAATTACCGTCTAAAGAAAACGGGATATCATCACCACATACTATTATAATTCACCAGCTATTCTGCTGGGAATTATTCTTAAATACATTAGTCTTTGGACTTTACCATTATAAAAACATCTCATATAAATTAACTTAATTATCAATATTAAAGTAGAGTAAATGTGATCCTTCTATCACTTTGTCATCTGGACAATGTAAGCCAGGCGTCAGAGGGTGAGGAAGGGGCAGCCATTGTTGTGTCACCTCCGAGACGTGTGGAGCAAATTCGGCTCCTATCATATCTGGACAATGTCGGCCAGTAGCGTCAATAGTATGGAGTGTTAGACATTGCCATTGTTTATACTAGACCAGAGGCTCACAGGAGCAAATTCGGCTCCTGTTAATTTTACTTGGACGTAGTGTTATGGAACCAAAGGTGTACCATTGTCAACACGCTGTCAACAAATCAAGTTAAGTGTTCTTTCCGAAACCCATTATCTATCATTAGTGGCCATTAATGTCATTATATAGGGTGACCCGGTTAGAACGCGAGGCAGCCTCAAACTAAAGGTAATTAAGCCAGGTCTTCATGTTCCATGTATAGTGTTTTCTCTGATATAGCTTGTCATATATAGAATCTGGCTTTACAGCTAGCGCCCTTTTGACAGGTCAAGACGAGGAAGCATATGCTTTGTGCATCAGTTACCTGGGTGATGGAAGCTACCTCAAAGAGGATAATTTGGTGTCTACACCCTAGTTATATCTGGTGGACTAACCTGCTGTACTATAAGATAAGGAACCTTTTCAATGTATGTAGTTAATACTGTAGTTTGATTGGCTGCATATATATTTAATTAATATAAACCCCCCCCTAATGTGTAGAGGATCGATTTGTGAGATTATTGCAGAAATACAGTCCACTTATCATTATACAAATTGCTATCGAAGTATATAAATTAACGTAAATATAAATTCATATAAATTAAATAAATATAAATCTCACAGGTCGGTTCCCACACCACTAGTGTCACGGGGGGTCCCAATCAGTCCCAACTAGTGTCACGGGGGGTCCCAACCAGTCCCCACTAGTGTCACGGGGGGGTCCCAACCTGACCCCACTAGTGTCACGTGGGGGGTCCCAACCAGTCACCACTAGTGTCACGTGGGGGGTCCCAACCAGTCCCCACTAACGTCACGTGGGGGGTCCCAACCAGTCCCCACTAATGTCACGTGGGGGGTCCCAACCAGTCCCCACTAGTGTCGCGTGTGGGGTCCCAACCAGTCTCCACTAGTGTCACGTGGGGGGGTCCCAACCAGTCCCCACTAGTGTCACGTGGGGGGTCCGAACCAGTCCCCGCTAGTGTCACGGGGGGTCCCAACCAGTCCCCGCTATTGTCACGGGGGTTCCCAACCAGTCCCCGCTAATGTCACGTGGGGGGTCCCAACCAGTCCCCACTAGTGTCACGTGGGGGGTCCCAACCAGTCCACCGAACACATTGGGTCCGAGCCCAGGGTGGTGACTAGCCAGAGACACGAACCTTAACCCATGGGCCCCGTGCAGAAGAATAGTTAACCAGGGAGCCACCGGAGCACTGTGGGAGTGTGGAGGCACCGACGACAGGTGTCCTGGAGCATGTGGTGGTGCAGTGGTTAAGGTGCGTGTCTGGGGTCACACACTACGGTCCACCCACTCACTCTCTCCCTTCACTGATTTACCATAGTGAGTCATCACTTTATTTTGATATCCTTGTGAACTGTAGCCCACCCTAGTCAGGTGGCTAGGGTGTTGTTGTGTCCCTAGTCTGGTTGCTAGGGTGTTGTAGTGTCCCTAGTCTGGTGGCTAGGGTGTTGTAGTGTCCCTGGTCTGGTGGCTAGGGTGTTGTAGTGTCCCTGGCCTGGTGGCTAGGGTGTTGTAGTGTCCCTGATCTGGTGGCTAGGGTGTTGTAGTGTCCCTAGTCAGGTGGCAAGGGTGTTGTAGTGTCCCTGGCCTGGTATCTAGGGTGTTGTAGTGTCCCTAGTCTGGTGGCTAGGGTGTTGTAGTGTCCCTAGTCAGGTGGCTAGGGTGTTGTAGTGTCCCTGGCCTGGTGGCTAGGGTGGTGTCGTGTCCCTGGTCTGGTGGCTAGGGTGTTGTAGTGTCCCTAGTCTGGTGGCTAGGGTGTTGTAGTGTCCCTAGTCTGGTGGCTAGGGTGTTGTAGTGTCCCTAGTCAGGTGGCTAGGGTGGTGTGGTGTCCCTAGTCTGGTGGCTAGGGTGTTGTAGTGTCCCTAGTCTGGTGGCTAGGGTGGTGTGGTGTCCCTAGTCAGGTGGCTAGGGTGTTGTAGTGTCCCTAGTCTGGTGGCTAGGGTGTTGTAGTGTCCCTAGTCAGGTGGCTAGGGTGTTGTAGTGTCCCTAGTCTGGTGGCTAGGGTGTTGTAGTGTCCCTAGTCTGGTGGCTAGGGTGTTGTAGTGTCCCTGGCCTGGTGGCTAGGGTGTAGTGTCTCTGGTCTGGTGGCTAGGGTGTTGTAGTGTCCCTAGTCTGGTGGCTAGGGTGTTGAAGTGTCCCTAGTATGGTGGCTAGGGTGTTGTAGTGTCCCTAGTCTGGTGGCTAGGGTGGTGTGGTGTCCCTAGTCAGGTGGCTAGGGTGCTGTAGTGTCCCTAGTCTGGTGGCTAGGGTGGTGTGGTGTCCCTAGTCTGGTGGCTAGGATGTTGTAGTGTCCCTAGTATGGTGGCTAGGGTGTTGTAGTGTCCCTAGTATGGTGGCTAGGGTGTTGTAGTGTCCCTAGTCTGGTGGCTAGGGTAGTGTGGTGTCCCTAGTCTGGTGGCTAGGGTGTTGTAGTGTCCCTAGTATGGTGGCTAGGGTTTTGTAGTGTCCCTAGTATGGTGGCTAGGGTGTAGTGTCTCTGGTCTGGTGGCTAAGGTGTAGTGTCCCTAGTCTGGTAGCTAGGGTGTTGTAGTGTCCCTAGTCTGGTGGCTAGGGTGTTGTAGTGTCCCTAGTATGGTGGCTAGGGTGTAGTGTCCCTAGTATGGTGGCTAGGGTGTAGTGTCTCTGGTCTGGTGGCTAGGGTGTAGTGTCCCTAGTCTGGTGGCTAGGATGTTGTAGTGTCCCTAGTCTGGTGGCTAGGGTGGTGTGGTGTCCCTAGTCTGGTGGCTAGGGTGTTGTAGTGTCCCTAGTCTGGTGGCTAGGGTAGTGTGGTGTCCCTAGTCTGGTGGCTAGGGTGTTGTAGTGTCCCTAGTCTGGTGGCTAGGGTGGTGTGGTGTCCCTAGTCTGGTGGCTAGGGTGGTGTGGTGTCCCTAGTCTGGTGGCTAGGGTGTTGTAGTGTCCCTGGGCTCGTGGCTAGGGTAGTGTGGTGTCCCTGGTCTGGTGGCTAGGGTGTTGTAGGGTCCCTAGTCTGGTAGCTAGGGTGTAGTATCCCTGGCCTGGTGGCTAGGGTGTAGTATCCCTGGTCTGGTGGCTAGGGTGTAGTGTCCCTGGCCTGGTGGCTAGGGTGTTGTAGTGTCCCTGGCCTGGTGGCTAGGGTGTTGTAGTGTCCCTGGTCTGGTGGCTAGGGTGTAGTGTCCCTGGTCTGGTGGCTAGGGTGTAGTGTCCCTGGCCTGGTGGTTAGGATGTTGTAGTTTCCCTGGTCTGGTGGCTAGGGTGTAGTGTCCCTGGCCTGGTGGCTAGGGTGTAGTGTCCCTGGCCTGGTGGCTAGGGTGTAGTGTCCCTGGTCTGGTGGCTAGGGTGTTATATTGTCCCTAGTCTGGTGGCTAGGGTGTTGTAGTGTCCCTAGACTGGTGGCTAGGGTGTTGTAGTGTCCCTAGTCTGGTGGCTAGGGTGTTGTAGTGTCCCTAGTCTGGTGGCTAGGGTGTTGTAGTGTCCCTAGTCTGGTGGCTAGGGTGTTGTAGTGTCCCTAGTCTGGTGGCTAAGGTGTTGTAGTGTCCCTGGTCTGGTGGCTAGGGTGTTATATTGTCCCTAGTCTGGTGGCTAGGGTGTTGTAGTGTCCCTAGTCTGGTGGCTAGGGTGTTGTAGTGTCCCTAGTCTGGTGGCTAGGGTGTTGTAGTGTCCCTGGCCTGGTGGCTAGGGTGTAGTGTCCCTGGCCTGGTGGCTAGGGTGTAGTGTCCCTGGTCTGGTGGCTAGGGAGTTATATTGTCCCTAGTCTGGTGACTAGGGTGTTGTAGTGTCCCTGGTCTGGTGGCTAGGATGTTGTAGTGTCCCTGGTCTGGTGGCTAGGGTGTTGTAGTGTCCCTAGTCAGGTGGCTAGGGTGTTGTAGTGTCCCTGGTCTGGTGGCTAGGGTGGTGTGGTGTCCCTAGTCTGGTGGCTAGGGTGTTGTAGTGTCCCTTGTCAGGTGGCTAGGGTGTTGTAGTGTCCCTAGTCAGGTGGCTAGGGTGTTGTAGTGTCCCTGGTCTGGTGGCTAGGGTGGTGTGGTGTCCCTAGTCTGGTGGCTAGGGTGTTGTAGTGTCCCTAGTCAGGTGGCTAGGGTGTTGTAGTGTCCCTAGTTTGGTTACTAGGGTGGTGTAGTGTCCCTAGTCAGGTGGCTAGGATGTTGTAGTGTCCCTGGCCAGGTGGCTAGGGTGTTGTAGTGTCCCTAGTTTGGTTACTAGGGTGTTGTAGTGTCCCTAGTCTGGTGGCTAGGGTGTTGTAGTGTCCCTAGTCTGGTGGCTAGGGTGTTGTAGTGTCCCTGGCCTGGTGGCAAGGGTGTAGTGTCCCTGGCCTGGTGGCTAGGGTGTAGTGTCCCTGGTCTGGTGGCTAGGGTGTAGTGTCCCTAGTCAGGTGGCTAGGGTGTAGTGTTCCTAGTCTGGTGGCTAGGGTGTAGTGTCTCCGGCCTGGTGGCTAGGGTGTAGTGTCCCTGGCCTGGTGGCTAGGGTGTTGTAGTGTCCCTAGTTTGGTTACTACGGTGTTGTAGTGTCCCTAGTCTGGTGGCTAGTGTTGTAGTGTCCCTAGTCTGGTGGCTAGGGTGGTGTAATGTCCCTGACCTGGTGGCTAGGGTGGTGTAATGTCACTGGTCTGGTGGCTAGGATGTTGTAGTATCCCTGGTCTGGTGGCTAGGATGTTGTAGTGTCCCTGGCCAGGTGGCTAGGGTGTTGTAGTGTCCCTAGTTTGGTTACTAGGGTGGTGTAGTGTCCCTAGTCTGGTGGCTAGGGTGGTGTAATGTCCCTGACCTGGTGGCTAGGGTGTAGTGTCCCTGACCTGATGGCTAGGGTTGTGTAGTGTCCCTGGCCTGGTGGCTAGGGTGGTGTAGTGTCCCTGGCCTGGTGGCTAGGGTGTAGTGTCCCTGGCCTGGTGGCTAGGGTGTAGTGTCCCTGGCCTGGTGGCTAGGGTGTAGTGTCCCTGGCCTGGTGGCTAGGGTGTAGTGTCCCTGGCCTGGTGGCTAGGGTGTTGTAGTGTCCCTGGCCTGGTGGCTAGGGTGTTGTAGTGTCCCTGGCCTGGTGGCTAGGGTGTAGTGTCCCTGGCCTGGTGGCTAGGGTGTTGTAGTGTCCCTGGCCTGGTGGCTAGGGTGTAGTGTTCCTGGCCTGGTGGCTAGGGTGTAGTGTCCCTGGCCTGGTGGCAAGGGTGTAGTGTCCCTGGCCTGGTGGCTAGGGTGTAGTGTCCCTGGCCTGGTGGCTAGGGTGTAGTGTCCCTGGCCTGGTGGCTAGGGTGTAGTGTCCCTGGCCTGGTGGCTAGGGTGTTGTAGAGTCCCTAGTCTGGTGGCTAGGGTGTAGTGTCCCTGGCCTGGTGGCTAGGGTGTAGTGTCCCTGGCCTGGTGGCTAGGGTGTAGTGTCCCTGGCCTGGTGGCTAGGGTGTAGTGTTCCTGGCCTGGTGGCTAGGGTGTAGTGTCCCTAGTCTGGTGGCTAGGGTGTAGTGTCTCCGGCCTGGTGGCTAGGGTGTAGTGTCCCTGGCCTGGTGGCTAGGGTGTAGTGTCCCTGGCCTGGTGGCTAGGGTGTAGTGTCCCTAGCCTGGTGGCTAGGGTGTAGTGTCCCTAGTCTGGTGGCTAGGGTGTAGTGTCTCCGGCCTGGTGGCTAGGGTGTAGTGTCCCTGGCCTGGTGGCTAGGGTGTAGTGTCCCTGGTCTGGTGGCTAGGGTGTAGTGTCCCTGGTCTGGTGGCTAGGGTGGTGTAGTGTCCCTGGCCTGGTGGCTAGGGTGTAGTGTCCCTGGCCTGGTGGCTAGGGTGTAGTGTCCCTAGTCTGGTGGCTAGGGTGTTGTGTCCCTGGCCTGGTGGCTAGGGTGTAGTGTCCCTAGTCTGGTGGCTAGGGTGTAGTGTCCCTAGTCTGGTGGCTAGGGTGTAGTGCCTCCGGCCTGGTGGCTAGGGTGTAGTGTCCCTGGCCTGGTGGCTAGGGTGTAGTGTCCCTGGTCTGGCGGCTAGGGTGTAGTGTCCCTAGTCTGGTGGCTAGGGTGTAGTGTCCCTGGCCTGGTGGCTAGGGTGTAGTGTCCCTGGTCTGGTGGCTAGGGTGTAGTGTCCCTGGCCTGGTGGCTAGGGTGTAGTGTCCCTGGCCTGGTGGCTAGGGTGTAGTGTCCCTGGCCTGGTGGCTAGGGTGTAGTGTCTCTGGCCTGGTGGCTAGGGTGTTGTGTCCCTGGCCTGGTGGCTAGGGTGTTGTGTCCCTGGCCTGGTGGCTAGGGTGTAGTGTCTCTGGCCTGGTGGCTAGGGTGTAGTGTCCCTGGCCTGGTGGCTAGGGTGGTGTAGTGTCCCTGGCCTGGTGGCTGGGGTGTCGTGTCCCTGGCCTGCTGGCTAGGGTGGTGTAGTGTCCCTGGCCTGGTGGCTAGGGTGTAGTGTCCCTGGCCTGGTGGCTAGGGTGTAGTGTCCCTGGCCTGGTGGCTAGGGTGTTGTGTCCCTGGCCTGGTGGCTAGGGTGTAGTGTCCCTGGCCTGGTGAATAGGGTGTTGTGTCCCTTGCCTGGTGGCTAGGGTGGTGTAGTGTCCCTGGCCTGGTGGCTAGGGTGTTGTGTCCCTGGCCTGGTGGCTAGGGTGTTGTGTCCCTGGCCTGGTGGCTAGGGTGTAGTGTCCCTGGCCTGGTGGCTAGGGTGTGGTGTCCCTGGCCTGGTGGCTAGGGTGGTGTTGTCGTGAGGAACAAGGAGAAGTGTGCCACTGAAGGTTGGCAGCACATGAACACAAGTGTCCGTGGCCCCAGTGCCAGACACGCCGCCACCTCGTGCTTGACCCCCCCCTCCCCCCCCCTCCACTGTTGTGCCCCCTCCCTCTCCCCCCTCCCATCCCCTACCGCTCCCCCTCCCCCCTCCGACAATCACCAACCCTTTCTCCTCGCCAGCTCTCATCATTCACTCTCTCTTCCTTACTGTATGTTACCTCCCTTTCTCACTTAAAACACTATGCTTTATCACCACCATGCTCAGTCAACACCATGCTCAGTCAACACCATGCTCAGTCAACACCATGCTCAGTTAGCACCATGCTCAGTTATCACCATGCTCAGTTAACACCATGTTCAGTTAACACCATGCTCAGTCAACACCATGCTCTGTCAACACCATGCTCAGTCACCACCATGCTCAGTTATCACCATGCTCAGTCAACACCATGTTCAGTTAACACCATGCTCAGTCAACACCATGCTCTGTCAACACCATGCTCAGTCACCACCATGCTCTGTCAACACCATGCTCAGTCACCACCATGCTCAGTTATCACCATGCTCAGTTAACACCATGTTCAGTTAACACCATCCTCAGTCAACACCATGCTCAGTCAACACCATGCTCAGTCACCACCATACTCAGTCAACACCATACTCAGTCAACACCATACTCAGTCAACACCATGCTCAGTCAACACCATGCTCAGTCACCACCATACTCAGTCAACACCATACTCAGTCAACACAACTCAGTCAACGCCATACTCAGTCAACACTATACTCAGTCAACACCATTCTCAGTCAACACCATGCTCAGTCAACACCATACTCAGTCAACACCATGCTCAGTCAACACCATACTCAGTCAACACCATACTCAGTCAACACAACTCAGTCAACGCCATAATCAGTCAACACAACTCAGTCAACACCATGCTCAGTCAACACAACTCAGTCAACACCATGCTCAGTCTACACAACTCAGTCAACGCCATAATCAGTCAACACAACTCAGTCAACACCATACTCAGTCAACACAACTCAGTCAACACCATACTCAGTCAACACAACTCAGTCAACACCATGCTCAGTCAACACAACTCAGTCAACATCATACTCATTCAACACAACTCAGTCAACACAACTCAGTCAACACCATACTCAGTCAACACAACTCAGTCAACACCATACTCAGTCAACACAACTCAGTCAACACCATACTCAGTCAACACAACTCAGTCAACACCATACTCAGTCAACACCATACTCAGTCAACACCATGCTCAGTCAACACCATGCTCAGTCAACACCATACTCAGTCAACACCATACTCAGTCAACACAACTCAGTCAACACCATACTCAGTCAACACCATACTCAGTCAACACCATACTCAGTCAACACAACTCAGTCAACACCATACTCAGTCAACACCATACTTAGTCAACACCATACTCAGTCAACACCATGCTCAGTCAACACCATACTCAGTCAACACCATGCTCACTCAACACCATACTCAGTCAACAAAATACTCAGTCAACACAACTCAGTCAACACCATCCTCAGTCAACACAACTCAGTCAACACCGTACTCAGTCAACACCATACTCAGTCAACACCATGCTCAGTCAACACCATGCTCAGTCAACACCATACTCAGTCAACGCCATACTCAGTCAACACCATGCTCACTCAACACCATACTCAGTCAACACCATACTCAGTCAACACAACTCAGTCAACACCATACTCAGTCAACACAACTCATTCAACACCATACTCAGTCAACACCATACTCAGTCAACACCACGCGCAGTCAACACCATGCTCAGTCAACACCATACTCAGTCAACGCCATACTCAGTCAACACAACTCAGTCAACACCATACTCAATCAACGCAACTCAGTCAACACCATACTCAATCAACGCAAATCAGTCAACACCATGCTCAGTCAACACAACTCAGTCAATGCCATACTCAGTCAACACAACTCAGTCAACACAACTCAGTCAACACCATACTCAGTCAACACAACTCAGTCAACACAACTCAGTCAACACTATACTCAGTCAACACAACTCAGTCAACACCATACTCAGTCAACACCTTGCTCAGTCAACACCATGCTCAGTCAACACCATACTCAGTCAACACCATACTCAGTCAACACAACTCAGTCAACACCATACTCAGTCAACACCATACTCAGTCAAGACCATACTCAGTCAACACCATACTCAGCCAACACCATACTCAGTCAACACCATACTCAGTCAACACCATGCTCAGTCAACACCATACTCAGTCAACACCATACTCAGTCAACACAACTCAGTCAACGCCATAATCAGTCAACACAACTCAGTCAACACCATGCTCAGTCAACACAACTCAGTCAACACCATGCTCAGTCTACACAACTCAGTCAACGCCATAATCAGTCAACACAACTCAGTCAACACCATACTCAGTCAACACAACTCAGTCAACACCATACTCAGTCAACACAACTCAGTCAACACCATGCTCAGTCAACACAACTCAGTCAACACCATACTCAGTCAACACAACTCATTCAACACAACTCAGTCAACACAATACTCAGTCAACACAACTCAGTCAACACCATACTCAGTCAACACAACTTAGTCAACACCATACTCAGTCAACGCAACTCAGTCAACACCATGCTCAGTCAACACAACTCAGTCAACACCATACGCAGTCAACACAACTCAGTCAACACCATACTCAGTCAACACAACTCAGTCAACACCATACTCATTCAACACCATACTCAGTCAACACCATGCTCAGTCAACACCATGCTCAGTCAACACCATACTCAGTCAACACCATACTCAGTCAACAGAACTCAGTCAACACCATACTCAGTCAACACCATACTCAATCAACACAACTCAGTCAACACCATACTCAGTCAACACCATACTTAGTCAACACCATACTCAGTCAACACCATGCTTAGTCAACACCATACTCAGTCAACACCATGCTCACTCAACACCATACTCAGTCAACACCATACTCAGTCAACACAACTCAGTCAACACCATCCTCAGTCAACACAACTCAGTCAACACCATACTCAGTCAACACCATACTCAGTCAACACCATACTCAGTCAACACCATACTCAGTCAACACCATGCTCAGTCAACACCATGCTCAGTCAACACCATACTCAGTCAACACCATACTCAGTCAACAGAACTCAGTCAACACCATACTCAGTCAACACAACTCAGTCAACACCATACTCAGTCAACACCATACTCAGTCAACACCATGCTCAGTCAACACCATGCTCAGTCAACACCATACTCAGTCAACGCCATACTCAGTCAACATAACTCAGTCAACACCATACTCAGTCAACGCAACTCAGTCAACACCAAACTCAGTCAACGCAACTCAGTCAACACCATGCTCAGTCAACACAACTCAGTCAATGCCATACTCAGTCAACACAACTCAGTCAACACAACTCAGTCAAGACCATACTCAGTCAACACAACTCAGTCAACACAACTCAGTCAACACCATGCTCAGTCAACACCATGCTCAGTCAACACCATGCTCAGTCAACACCATGCTCAGTCAACACCATGCTCAGTCAACACCATACTCAGTCAACACCATACTCAGTCAACACAACTCAGTCAACACCATACTCAGTCACCACCATACTCAGTCAACACCATACTCAGTCAACACAACTCAGTCAACGCCATACTCAGTCAACACCATACTCAGTCAACACCATGCTCAGTCAACACCATGCTCAGTCAACACCATACTCAGTCAACACCATGCTCAGTCAACACCATACTCAGTCAACACCATACTCAGTCAATACCATACTCAGTCAACACCATGCTCAGTCAACACGATGCTCAGTCAACACCATACTCAGTCAACACCATGCTCAGTTAACACTATACCCACACATGATAAACTAACAAAAGTTTTAACTGAAGCGAAGTTTATCAGAGCCTTGGGGCGAGACTTGGTGAGTCCCTTCATGTCTAAACGATGTCCACTACCTCCTGCAGCCACCTCCGAGCTCACATACCTCTTACAGCCACCTCCGAGCTCACATACCTCTTACAGCCACCTCCGAGCTCACATACCTCTTACAGCCACCTCCGAGCTCACTACCTCTTACAGCCACCTCCGAGCTCACATACCTCTTACAGCCACCTCCGAGCTCACATACCTCTTACAGCCACCTCCGAGCTCACATACCTCTTACAGCCACCTCCGAGCTCACATACCTCTTACAGCCACCTCCGAGCTCACATACCTCTTACAGCCACCTCCGAGCTCACATACCTCTTACAGCCACCTCCGAGCTCACATACCTCTTACAGCCACCTCCGAGCTCACATACCTCTTACAGCCACCTCCGAGCTCACTACCTCTTACAGCCACCTCCGAGCTCACTACTTCTTACAGCCACCTCCGAGCTCAGTACCTCCTGCAGCCACCTCCAAGCTCACATACCTCTTACAGCCACCTCCGAGCTCACTACCTCTTACAGCCACCTCCGAGCTCACATACCTCTTACAGCCACCTCCGAGCTCACATACCTCTTACAGCCACCTCCGAGCTCACTACCTCTTACAGCCACCTCCGAGCTCACATACCTCTTACAGCCACCTCCGAGCTCACTACCTCTTACAGCCACCTCCGAGCTCACTACTTCTTACAGCCACCTCCGAGCTCAGTACCTCCTGCAGCCACCTCCGAGCTCACATACCTCTTACAGCCACCTCCGAGCTCACTACCTCTTACAGCCACCTCCGAGCTCACTACTTCTTACAGCCACCTCCGAGCTCAGTACCTCCTGCAGCCACCTCCGAGCTCAGTACCTCCTGCAGCCACCTCCGAGCTCACATACCTCTTACAGCCACCTCCGAGCTCACTACCTCTTACAGCCACCTCCGAGCTCACTACCTCTTACAGCCACCTCCGAGCTCACTACTTCTTACAGCCACCTCCGAGCTCAGTACCTCCTGCAGCCACCTCCGAGCTCACTACCTCTTACAGCCACCTCCGAGCTCACTACCTCCTACAGCCACCTCCGAGCTCACTACCTCTTACAGCCACCTCCGAGCTCACTACCTCTTACAACCACCTCCGAGCTCACTACCTCTTACAGCCACCTCCGAGCTCACTACTTCTTACAGCCACCTCCGAGCTCAGTACCTCCTGCAGCCACCTCCGAGCTCACTACCTCTTACAGCCACCTCCGAGCTCACTACCTCTTACAGCCACCTCCGAGCTCACTACCTCTTACAGCCACCTCCGAGCTCACTACCTCTTACAGCCACCTCCGAGCTCAGTACCTCCTGCAGCCACCTCCGAGCTCACTACCTCTTACAGCCACCTCCGAGCTCACTACCTCTTACAGCCACCTCCGAGCTCAGTACCTCTTACAGCCACCTCCGAGCTCACTACCTCCTGCAGCCACCTCTGAGCTCACTACCTCTTACAGCCACCTCCGAGCTCACTACCTCTTACAGCCACCTCCGAGCTCACTACCTCTTACAGCCACCTCCGAGCTCACTACCTCTTACAGCCACCTCCGAGCTCAGTACCTCCTGCAGCCACCTCCGAGCTCACTACCTCTTACAGCCACCTCCGAGCTCAGTACCTCCTGCAGCCACCTCCGAGCTCACTACCACTTACAGCCACCTCCGAGCTCACTACCTCCTGCAGCCACCTCTGAGCTCACTACCTCCTGCAGCCACCTCCGAGCTCACTACCTCTTACAGCCACCTCCGAGCTCAGTACCTCCTGCAGCCACCTCCGAGCTCACTACCTCTTACAGCCACCTCTGAGCTCACTACCTCTTACAGCCACCTCCGAGCTCAGTATCTCCTGCAGCCACCTCCGAGCTCACTACCTCTTACAGCCACCTCAGAGCTCACTACCTCTTACAGCCACCTCCGAGCTCACTACCTCCTGCAGCCACCTCCGAGCTCAGTACCTCCTGCAGCCACCTCCGAGCTCACTACCTCTTACAGCCACCTCCGAGCTCACTACCTCCTGCAGCCACCTCCGAGCTCAGTACCTCCTGCAGCCACCTCCGAGCTCACTACCTCCTGCAGCCACCTCCGAGCTCACTACCTCTTACAGCCACCTCCGAGCTCAGTACCTCCTGCAGCCACCTCCGAGCTCACTACCTCCTGCAGCCACCTCCGAGCTCAGTACCTCCTGCAGCCACCTCCGAGCTCACTACCTCTTACAGCCACCTCCGAGCTCAGTACCTCCTGCAGCCACCTCCGAGCTCACTACCTCTTACAGCCACCTCCGAGCTCAGTACCTCCTGCAGCCACCTCCGAGCTCACTACCTCTTACAGCCACCTCCGAGCTCACTACCTCCTGCAGCCACCTCTGAGCTCGCTACCTCCTGCAGCCACCTCCGAGCTCACTACCTCTTACAGCCTCCTCCGAGCTCAGTACCTCCTGCAGCCACCTCCGAGCTCACTACCTCTTACAGCCACCTCTGAGCTCACTACCTCTTACAGCCACCTCCGAGCTCAGTATCTCCTGCAGCCACCTCCGAGCTCACTACCTCTTACAGCCACCTCAGAGCTCACTACCTCTTACAGCCACCTCCGAGCTCACTACCTCTTACAGCCACCTCAGAGCTCACTACCTCTTACAGCCACCTCCGAGCTCACTACCTCCTGCAGCCACCTCCGAGCTCAGTACCTCCTGCAGCCACCTCCGAGCTCACTACCTCTTACAGCCACCTCCGAGCTCACTACCTCCTGCAGCCACCTCCGAGCTCAGTACCTCCTGCAGCCACCTCCGAGCTCACTACCTCCTGCAGCCACCTCCGAGCTCACTACCTCTTACAGCCACCTCCGAGCTCAGTACCTCCTGCAGCCACCTCCGAGCTCACTACCTCCTGCAGCCACCTCCGAGCTCAGTACCTCCTGCAGCCACCTCCGAGCTCACTACCTCTTACAGCCACCTCCGTGCTCAGTACCTCCTGCAGCCACCTCCGAGCTCACTACCTCCTGCAGCCACCTCCGAGCTCACTACCTCTTACAGCCACCTCCGAGCTTACTACCTCCTGCAGCCACCTCCGAGCTCACTACCTCTCACAGCCACCTCCGAGCTCACTACCTCCTGCAGCCACCTCCGAGCTCACTACCTCCTGCAGCCACCTCCGAGCTCAGTACCTCCTGCAGCCACCTCCGAGCTCACTACCTCTCACAGCCACCTCCGAGCTCACTACCTCTTACAGCCACCTCCGAGCTCACTACCTCCTGCAGCCACCTCAGAGCTCACTACCTCTTACAGCCACCTCCGAGCTCAGTACCTCCTGCAGCCACCTCCGAGCTCACTACCTCCTGCAGCCACCTCCGAGCTCACTACCTCTCACAGCCACCTCCGAGCTCACTACCTCCTGCAGCCACCTCCGAGCTCAGTACCTCCTGCAGCCACCTCCGAGCTCACTATCTCCTGCAGCCACCTCCGAGCTCACTACCTCTCACAGCCACCTCCGAACTCACTACCTCCTGCAGCCACCTCCGAGCTCAGTACCTCCTGCAGCCACCTCCGAGCTCACTACCTCTCACAGCCACCTCCGAGCTCACTACCTCTTACAGCCACCTCCGAGCTCACTACCTCTTACAGCCACCTCCGAGCTCACTACCTCTTACAGCCACCTCCGAGCTCACTACCTCTCACAGCCACCTCCGAGCTCACTACCTCTTACAGCCACCTCCGAGCTCACTACCTCATACAGCCACCTCCGAGCTCACTACCTCTTACAGCCACCTCCGAGCTCACTACCTCTTACAGCCACCTCCGAGCTCACTACCTCTTACAGCCACCTCCGAGCTCTCTACCTCTCACAGCCACCTCCGAGCTCACTACCACTTACAGCCACCTCCGAGCTCACTACCTCTTACAGCCACCTCCGAGCTCATTACCTCTTACAGCCACCTCCGAGCTCACTACCTCTTACAGCCACCTCCGAGCTCACTACCTCTTACAGCCACCTCCGAGCTCACTACCTCTTACAGCCACCTCCGAGCTCACTACCTCTTACAGCCACCTCCGAGCTCACTACCTCCTGCAGCCACCTCCGAGCTCACTACCTCATGCAGCCACCTCCGAGCTCACAGCTCCTGGCCGCTAGTCTGGAAGAAGGCGAGGGGCTGTAGCTGTCCGTCACAGTGTCAAGCAGGAAACCTACATGTCACCAGCCTGACAGTCAGTCGCTGGGAAGATCTTTACAAAATTATTTTTGTGAGAGGCCATAAAAATCCCGTTCTTTTTTTCAGCTTCCAACTTGGTTTCGGTGATTAATGAAGTTCATTATATTTGCTACTGCAGCTGACCACAACATGAAACAAGAGTCACCTATGGACGGGATATATATGTCACGGTCTTGGCTGTGTCTCAAACATGTAAGTCAACACCACACACGGCCCTACATGTATAGAAGACAAGTGTGCGGAGCCTAATAAGAGACGTGCAGTATACGGGGATCTTCTGAACCACATTAACACCTAAAGTAACCGAAGGTTCCAAGAACATGACCATGCCACAGAGGGGAGTGGCCCTCAGGGTCCTCCTGGGAACATGCCACAGAGGGGAGTCGCCCTCAGGGCCCTCCTGGGAACATGCCACTGACGGGAGTGGCCCTCAGGGTCCTCCTGGGAACATGCCACTGACGGGAGTGGCCCTCAGGGTCCTCCTGGGAACATGCCACTGACGGGAGTCGCCCTCAGGGCCCTCCTGGGAACATGCCACTGACGGGAGTGGCCCTCAGGGTCCTCCTGGGAACATGCCACTGACGGGAGTGCCCCTCAGGGTCCTCCTGGGAACATGCCACTGACGGGAGTGGCCCTCAGGGCCCTCCTGGGAACATGCCACTGACGGGAGCCGCCCTCAGGGCCCTCCTGGGAACATGCCACTGACGGGAGTGGCCCTCAGGGTCCTCCTGGGAACATGCCACTGACGGGAGTGCCCCTCAGGGTCCTCCTGGGAACATGCCACTGACGGGAGTGGCCCTCAGGGCCCTCCTGGGAACATGCCACTGACGGGAGTGGCCCTCAGGGCCCTCCTGGGAACATGCTACAGAGGGGAGTGGCCCTCAGGGCCAGAGGCCACTAACTATTATTAGCCAAGAAACAAGGTGTAAGTCACATAAATAAAACACTTAACACTGTGTTATCTTGGGGCCAAGGGTGGCTAGTTATTGTTGCTTCAGATAACTCGGCTGACGCTGCGTCACGCAGATAAACAGATATCTTCATGCCATGAGGTATGCAAACTCATGAACATTTTTGGCAAAAAAAAAATTACCAAAGTGGAAATTTTTTTGTCCAATTTGGACAAAATCTGGGCCAAATTGGACAAAAAAGAACTTACTCTCTTTGGACAAAATTTCAGATAAGACTGTGCATGTGGTGAGAAGCAGAGTTAATGTCCCGGGCCCAATAGTGTACATGCAGACTCTCCAGGAGAGCAGACATGTGTCTGGTCTGCGTGTACACTGCTGTCTTCTCCTCACGCTCCTCTCAAAGTTTTCAAAGTCAAAGTGTTCAAAGTTGCTAAATTTGTTAAATTTTCCCTGGTTGCTCCAGTTTGTAAATGTTCCCTGGCTGCTCCAGTTTGTAAATGTTCCCTGGCTGCTCCAGTTTGTAAATGTTCCCTGGCTGCTCCAGTTTGTAAATGTTCCCTGGCTGCTCCAGTTTGTAAATGTTCCCTGGTTGCTCCAGTTTGTAAATGTTCCCTGGCTGCTCCAGTTTGTAAATGTTCCCTGGCTGCTCCAGTTTGTAAATGTTCCCTGGCTGCTCCAGTTTGTAAATGTTCCCTGGTTGCTCCAGTTTGTAAATGTTCCCTGGCTGCTCCAGTTTGTAAATGTTCCCTGGCTGATCCAGTTTGTAAATGTTCCCTGGCTGCTCCAGTTTGTAAATGTTCCCTGGCTGCTCCAGTTTGTAAATGTTCCCTGGCTGCTCTACTCCCGAGTACATATATTCCAAGGCTATTGAGCAACCTTGAACACACACATGAACACTTGGGTAACCTTGAACATATGAACACTTGGGTAACCTTGAACATATCAACACTTGGGTAACCTTGTGTTCATGTGACCCACATTGAACCGTCACGTGAAAGGAATTATGTTACGGCCACAATGGGTCGCAACCGCGTTCTTTTCTGGTGGTACTGTAACACCCATGACCTCCCCCCCCCCTTAGAGTTCACACCCAGGACCTTCCCCCCCTTAGAGTTCACACCCAGGGAAGCCTTCTCCAAGAGGTCAGCCCAGATGACCTCCGGTTTATCTTGTATATTAATTAAAAATTCCTGGGTTAGTCTTAGTCAGCATAGTTTCAAGTATGTAATATTTCATGCAAGGGAATTAGACTCCAGATTCTTATGTGTAAACATCCCTGGATCTCCCCCTTTTGGTCAGGTCAGAGGTCAGTCACACAAGTAATTAATAACTCCTCTCTTGAAGAGTGTATGGTGAATGTCAAACAAGCTTATTGAAATATTTCTTGAGTGTTTGTACATTCTTGGTGGGTAGCAACAGCAGATCTCCCCCTCCCCCTGTGGGGGTTGTATATAGAGGTCCTGTAGGGACTTAGTAAAGACAGAGTGCCGGACACCGGGGTCCAGAGAGGGCTGTGAAGAACATCTCAGCCAGGGAGAGACAGAGGTCTTAAGGTAATGTGTGTGATCTCTGAGGTTTTGTTCCATGTCCAAATTACTTAAATTTTTGCCAGTGTTAGAGTAGGATTTATAAGTGGTGATTGACATAATTTTGGTCTCAATAAAACTCATGTTAAATTTCCCGTCTGTGTCAATTGTTGAATCCTCTTAACCTTTTGGATATAGTGGCTGACAACCGTTTCCATAATTAATGAGTCATAGAAAGTACTCTCCAAGTCAAGCAATGTTTCTTGCCTCGTTGCTTGATATAGTCTCAATGGTCAAAGGCAGATGGTGGCAGCGTATTTCATCCTGTGTTAGCATCTCCTTGTTGGCAGTGTACTTTGTAGTCCCGGTGTAACCATCATATGTCAGCCCATAACAGTGTTACCAAGTGCAACCAATGGGGAAGTGTTACTCAGGATAAGTAGTGTTTACTTTATTAGTTTAGTGTTCCATTATAGTGGTGTTCCATTATAGTGGTGCAGTAGAGTGGTGTTACAAAAGAGCGGTGTTACAGTACTAAAGTTCTGGTATCCGGCTCCATGTTAGTAGTGGCTTTCAAGGAGTGAGCTCGGTAATGCAAGTACAACAAAAAGGGGGTGCATTAAATACGACACTGCATTGATTATCCGTATATTCACATATATAATTAATTTCCCATCACCGCATGTATATAGTCCTAACAGAAGTATTTCTACACTTTATATGTACAAAAAGTGTCTTTCATGGAACACTATGCGCAATCCATAGTACTATCCTCAGCAGGTACCGGGAAACAACAACGAGTCTACCCTGGCCACGGGCCAGCCAAACCACAGTCTCACTACGTGCTTCCTCGTGAATGCCCACAACCACAGTCCAGCCTGGTGCTGGCAGATACCACCAGCCTCACGCTGCTGGGCCACTTCATGTGCAAATACTAGGGTAGCAAGCCCTAGGCAGGAGCTTCGCGCAACTCGCTGGTTACTCTCCTCTTCACCACCTTAGTCAGTCGTCTCTTCTGTTAGCCAGCCCCGGGTACGGCAAATCCTGTCCCTGCCACTCCACAGGCAGACAGTAGCACACTTCACAGTTCTTCTCTGGCGGCGGCTCACTGCTTCCGTAAAGCAGACTGGTGTAGAGACCTTGGCTGCCCTGGGTAGACTGACTCTCCTCGTATCACAGCAGCCCCACGTCGACTCTGTGAATACAGACACGTCATCAGTACACTGGGACACTAGGAAACAACACTTACGTATGCTGACATAGACATACAACTGTTTCTTCAATAGATGGCGCTGATTTTCTAAGCACCACCTCACTAGAGGTCAGGACCAGCTACCTCACGAGCTACTAGGACAGGAATCTAGCATTTCTGGCTGGTATAGTCCTATCACTACTAGATGGCGTCGTCCAAGTTGTGTGGGTTTCGGGAGCGGACTCACAGTTGGCGTTGATGTCGCTGCTCCATGCTCTGACGATGGACTTGGGATCGTAACATGTGTCCAAACGGCTCTGTCCGTACTACTTAATTAACTCCATGTAACCTACCTTACTCCCTAAAAGTCAACCCATGTCTTGCTATTTTTTTTTTTAAATGCTGTTTATTCACCAACGTGTACAATTGCTGATTTCTGCTATGTTACCCCCTTTTTTTATTCCTTCTTTATACCTAATCCCGATTACTATTAAGTTTTAGTCTAAGTGCTTTTCCCCCACACCTTGCCCGAAATGCTATGAGTATTAGTGGCTTTAGGTATTGTATGTACTGTACTAGCTCTGTCTATAAATCCAACATTATGTTTGTAAATCAACTGAATGTACTTTTCCTGAATAAAATTTATTTATTATTATTTATTTATTAGTCAGTAAGTAAGTATTAAAAGAAGGCACCAAGCTGGGAAGGCTATGTAGCACCATTGTGTGTAACAGTAAACCAATTTTTTTTAACAAATAATGCACCTGTATGGTAAAACAAATCCTGTCAGCTGTAAAAATATTGATGTAGTTATTTAAATAAAAAATATAATGAAAGAAATATTACTGGTTTATTTTTATCCTATCTTTTTGTACTGTACAGTATATCCAAGGAAGTGAAAAATTGAGACATAATGCACAATTTAATGAATGATTCAAAGTTGATTAGCATCGATTAGCAGTTCAAAAGATATATGACTATTACATATCAACATGAGATCTTAATGATCCATGGTTAACATGATTTAATAAGGATAATACAATACTTGTAATAATACAAACTATAATTTAAAATTTTTATTACTGATTTTTTTTATTAAGAAGCTTAGGTATACACAGCAATGTGCTGCTACCCTATTCTATATGGAATATTACACAGTGTAGATAAAAAATTAGCTGAAAGTTTATCTAATACTCCCATCTCACAGGATGGTTAGGCATACCAGCCTCAATACAAAAAACAAATCAACTCTGACTAAACAACTCTTCGCGATTTTCACAAGAGGTAAGCACTGAATAATGGAAACATTATATTATAATTACTCTTACCAGTTTCTACAACACTCCTCTCAAACAATGTATTTATTAACATGTTTAGGTATACACAGCAATGTGCTGCTTCCCTATTCTGTATAAAGGACCACACAGTGTAGATCAAAAACCAGCTACAAGCTCATCCAACATCCTCACCTCACAGGATGGCCAGTCATACATGGAATTAGGAGAGAACAAAATACTTAAGGCTGATCTATTAGCCTCCACTGGCAAAATCTGGGTGCAGCACAAGAATATCTTCCAATATTCCTGAGTGTATGAAGTAATTACAGAGCTCAAAGTACCTCATACCATTTGGTATGAAGTTACTGATAACAGGGCAATCACAGATATAGTGTTGGAGAGTATGTTTTCTCAAGTAGGACTGAAAACAGATGATTTTCTACCAAGAGAGTTATAAACCCATAGAACTGCCTACCCGCTGAAGCCGTAAATGCCAAATTCCAGCTAAAAAATATAATTAAGACAATTGGCGGGCCCTTTAACAAGCCGCCGGCTCTCTGTCCTCGTCGAGGCCACTAGATAGTTAGTGGTCCTTGGGTAAATTCAGTAAATATATAGAATAATTGTCAGCGCATCTTCCGAGCAACAAGGACAGCTACACAGTATTCAAATTCAAATGTTTTCTCAGGTAAAGTACATACATACAGGGCGTGATACAAACATTGATGGATTTATAGATAGAGCTAGCACATACAATGCCTAAAGCCACTATTACGCAAAGTGTTTCGGGCAGGAAAAACACTCAAGACTAAAACTTAATACTAATTGAGATTAAAGTATAAATTGTGTTGACAATATATAAAAGTAAAAAAGGGGGAACATGGCAGAAAAATAGCAAAAATACAATTTGGTCCACAAACAGCTTTGTTTAAAAATAGCAGGCTTGGGTTGACATTTTAGGGTGTAAGGTAGGTTACAGGGAGTTAATTAGGTAGTACTTAGTTTTTATCTTAAACTGGTTGAGAGAGGTACAGTCTTTAACATGGTTGGGAAGGTCATCCCACATTCTGGGCCCCTTGATTTGTAGAGCATTTCTAGTTTGATTAAGTCGTACTCTTGGAATATCAAAAAGGTATTTGTTTCTGGTGTGGTGTTCATGGGTTCTGTTACAACCTTCAAGGAAGCTTTTAAGGTCAGGATTGGCATTACAGTTCAGCGTTATATATATATATATATATATATATATATATATATATATATATATATATATATATATATATATATATATATATATATATATATATTTTAAGATGAATAGGAAAACCAGGGATATACTGAACATCTTGTATCAGAATCTTTACTTTAAAAAACATAACGTTTCGAATACTTCTCGTATTCATCATCAGATCTAAAAGAAAAAACAGAAATCACAATCAAATAACTAGTAAACAAAGAACTCATACTGAATATAATTGCCTATCAAAGAAAGGAAAATGCTTAAAAAACAAAACACTTAAGCGCACTTAAAGTGATCAATACAAATAAAACTTATTAACTGTCACATATATTAAAACTAATTTAAAATCCATTAAACTACAAGATGAAATTTATAACTACTAAAACAAACCATTCCATTAAACTTACGTGAAGTGATCAGAAGTGAAACTTGATACCTAACACATAGATACTAAACACTATAACAAATATTTATATAATGACTACAAATCTACAAAAACTGTATGTAAAATACAAACGGAATAAACGACAATTATAAAGTACAAACCAAAATCATATAAAAAACTCAAATATTAAATAAAATTAAATACCAAAAAATGTATTATATATCCTAAATAAAAGATTATATTAATGTACAATGTTAAGACTTGAAATAAGTAAGAAAGGGCAAAGACATGGTAAACTAAACAAAATTAAACTACCAAAATAAACTAAAAATCAAATTACAGGGCCTACTATGCACTATACAGTGTACAATTGAACAGCTGAAAGGTTGCTATTTAACAGAGGCCGCAGCTCCTTTATATATAAGGATTCCATTACTCTCAAATCTGACTGGCCATTCATACAAGTGTCCAGAATTTTAAAATCAGATTCCAGCAGAGAATGATCAAACTCATAACAATGGTTTCTAATCTCCGAAAATGCTGGTTTAGACAATGGTAATCCAGTCCTAAAAGATAATCCCCGGTGCTCAAGTATCCTAATCTTAAAGTTCCGAATGGAACTCCCGACATATCCAGCATTACAGCTGGAACAATTATACATATATACGACATTTGAGCACAAAGGGGTAGGCACTTTATCTTTAAATTTAAAATAAGAGCCTATGGTATTTGTGTTGACAAAAATAAATCTAAAGTCTACTTGAGGATAACACTGCTGCAACAGTCTCCTCAAACGACTCCTTACAGAAAAGCTAATACTGCCATAAAATGGTAATTTAATATATTTAAGATCCCTTTCCACTGTAGTAATCCTACACGATGGGTGAAACTTCTTATTTAAGAAATTCCTTATAAAAGTATAAACCATATGCACAGGATAACCATTATTTGCAAAAAATTTCACAAGAAAATTAATTCCCTGATCAAAGTTATTCCAATTAGAACATAAAACAAAGGCCCTATTCAGTAGAGTGTTAATAGCATTTTTCTTAAAAATATCAGGAACAAAGGAATTAAAATTTAAACCTAAACCAGTAAATGTTGGTTTCCTAAAAACATTAGTGTTGAACCCATTGAGGTTATTCACTTTTACATCAAGAAACGACAATGAATTATCAACTTCACACTCTGCAGTAAACCGTATATTACTATGTTGTGCATTAAGATACTCTCTAAATTTCTCAATATGACATTGGTCCCTAAACAACAAAAAAGTGTCATCTACATATCTCCTGTACAAGACTGGTTTAAAGGCCGAAGGACAATTATCAAGCCAATTTATTTCGTGAAAACTCAAAAAAGCATTAGCCAGTGCAGGACCTAAAGGAGACCCCATTGCTACTCCATCAATTTGTTTATAATAAATATTATTAAACATAAAGATGGAGTCTTTAACTGCTATTTCTAACAGCCGTCTGAATATTTTACTACAAAATCCAGACACTAAGTTAGTGTCAGCAAATAATTGACTTACACAGATGTCAATGGTTTCCAACAGAGGAATATTAGTAAAAAGTGATTCAACATCGAAGCTGGCCATTATAGTTGGGAACTCAAAATTTAAAGAGGAAAGTTCTTTTACAAAATCCTGAGAATTTCTCACAGTAAATTCATTATGCGTTAATGGTTCTAATAATGGAACCAGAAACTTAGCCAGTTTATAATTAAAAGTGCCAATCGCTGATAAAATAGGACGAATCGGTATACCTGTTTTATGAACTTTAGGTAACCCATATAAGATGCCAGGCTTAGACCCATTCTCATATATTTTGAAATGTGAGGATAAACTGAATAGAGTTTTAAGAAGTTTGAAAGACTCTCTTTTCGATTATACTAAATTACTTGCAACTGGCTCTAAGCCTGGCATCTTATATGGGTTACCTAAAGTTCATAAAACAGGTATACCGATTCGTCCTATTTTATCAGCGATTGGCACTTTTAATTATAAACTGGCTAAGTTTCTGGTTCCATTATTAGAACCATTAACGCATAATGAATTTACTGTGAGAAATTCTCAGGATTTTGTAAAAGAACTTTCCTCTTTAAATTTTGAGTTCCCAACTATAATGGCCAGCTTCGATGTTGAATCACTTTTTACTAATATTCCTCTGTTGGAAACCATTGACATCTGTGTAAGTCAATTATTTGCTGACACTAACTTAGTGTCTGGATTTTGTAGTAAAATATTCAGACGGCTGTTAGAAATAGCAGTTAAAGACTCCATCTTTATGTTTAATAATATTTATTATAAACAAATTGATGGAGTAGCAATGGGGTCTCCTTTAGGTCCTGCACTGGCTAATGCTTTTTTGAGTTTTCACGAAATAAATTGGCTTGATAATTGTCCTTCGGCCTTTAAACCAGTCTTGTACAGGAGATATGTAGATGACACTTTTTTGTTGTTTAGGGACCAATGTCATATTGAGAAATTTAGAGAGTATCTTAATGCACAACATAGTAATATACGGTTTACTGCAGAGTGTGAAGTTGATAATTCATTGTCGTTTCTTGATGTAAAAGTGAATAACCTCAATGGGTTCAACACTAATGTTTTTAGGAAACCAACATTTACTGGTTTAGGTTTAAATTTTAATTCCTTTGTTCCTGATATTTTTAAGAAAAATGCTATTAACACTCTACTGAATAGGGCCTTTGTTTTATGTTCTAATTGGAATAACTTTGATCAGCAAATTAATTTTCTTGTGAAATTTTTTGCAAATAATGGTTATCCTGTGCATATGGTTTATACCTTTATAAGGAATTTCTTAAATAAGAAGTTTCACCCATCGTGTAGGATTACTACAGTGGAAAGGGATCTTAAATATATTAAATTACCATTTTATGGCAGTATTAGTTTTTCTGTAAGGAGTCATTTGAGGAGACTGTTGCAGCAGTGTTATCCTCAAGTAGACTTTAGATTTATTTTTGTCAACACAAATACCATAGGCTCTTATTTTAAATTTAAAGATAAAGTGCCTACCCCTTTGTGCTCAAATGTCGTATATATGTATAATTGTTCCAGCTGTAATGCTGGATATGTCGGGAGTTCCATTCGGAACTTTAAGATTAGGATACTTGAGCACCGGGGATTATCTTTTAGGACTGGATTACCATTGTCTAAACCAGCATTTTCGGAGATTAGAAACCATTGTTATGAGTTTGATCATTCTCTGCTGGAATCTGATTTTAAAATTCTGGACACTTGTATGAATGGCCAGTCAGATTTGAGAGTAATAGAATCCTTATATATAAAGGAGCTGCGGCCTCTGTTAAATAGCAACCTTTCAGCTGTTCAATTGTACACTGTATAGTGCATAGTAGGCCCTGTAATTTGATTTTTAGTTTATTTTGGTAGTTTAATTTTGTTTAGTTTACCATGTCTTTGCCCTTTCTTACTTATTTCAAGTCTTAACATTGTACATTAATATAATCTTTTATTTAGGATATATAATACATTTTTTGGTATTTAATTTTATTTAATATTTGAGTTTTTTATATGATTTTGGTTTGTACTTTATAATTGTCGTTTATTCTGCTTGTATTTTACATACATTTTTTGTAGATTTGTAGTCATTATATAAATATTTGTTATAGTGTTTAGTATCTATGTGTTAGGTATCAAGTTTCACTTCTGATCACTTCACGTAAGTTTAATAGAATGGTTTGTTTTAGTAGTTATAAATTTCATCTTGTAGTTTAATGGATTTTAAATTAGTTTTAATATATGTGACAGTTAATAAGTTTTATTTGTATTGATCACTTTAAGTGCGCTTAAGTGTTTTGTTTTTTAAGCATTTTCCTTTCTTTGATAGGCAATTATATTCAGTATGAGTTCTTTGTTTACCAGTTATTTGATTGTGATTTCTGTTTTTTTCTTTTAGATCTGATGATGAATACGAGAAGTATTCGAAACGTTATGTTTTTTAAAGTAAAGATTCTGATACAAGATGTTCAGTATATCCCTGGTTTTCCTATTCATCTTAAAATTAAGATTCCCGAAGGGAACATCGATCATAAATATATATATATATATATATATATATATATATATATATATATATATATATATATATATATATATAATACACATGAGAGGATGTGCAGTGACTTAACATCAAACATATTCAGATATTTGAGTAGGGGTACCGGGTGATGTCTGGGGCCAGAGTTGGATATTGTCCTAATAGCAGCTTTGTGTTGAGTAATTAGAGGACGTAAATGATTTTGGGTAGTAGAACCCCAAGAACAAATACCGTAGTTGAGATATGGATAGATAAGGGAGTAATAGAGAGTCACCAGGGCAGGGCGGTGTACATAATATCTGACCTCAGAAAGAATGCCAACAGTTTTTGAAACTTTTATGGATATATTTAGAATGTGTCCCTGAAAATTCAGCTTGTTGTCAATGAGAACGCCAAGGAATTTGCCATCTACTTTGTTACAAATTTGGGTCCTATTTGTCCTTAGATTTATTTGATTTGAGAATTTATTGCCGAGCAAAATATAGAAAGTTTTGTCAATGTTGAGGGGTGACATTTAGAGCAGGGGGGTCAGGACTGGAGTAAATGAAGGTTGTGTCGTCAGCAAATAGAATTGGTTTGAGGTGTTGGGAGGCATTTCGAAGGTCAATAATGTAGATGAGAAAGAGGAGAGGGCCAAGTATGCTGCCCTGAGGAACACCAATGTTGATGGGTAGGTTGGGAGAAATTGTATTATTCACAGAAACATACTGGAGTCTGTCAGTAAGGTAGGATTTGAGGTATTGCTGGGAGTGTCCTCTGACTCCATAATGATGTAATTTAAGAAGAAGGTTTTGATGGTTGACAGTGTCAAAAGCCTTACGCAGGTCCACAAATAACCCAACAGGGAACTCATTTTTATCAAGAACTGCATGTATCAAGTTAATCTTACTAATAAGTGCATCGTTAGTGCTTTTTTTGGGGGTCTGAAGCCTTATTGACATGTGCTAAGTATATTGTGCTTGGCTAGATAAGAGTAAAGCTGCTTGTAGATTAGTTTTTCAGATATTTTTGACAAGTTAGGCAGGATAGATATAGGTCTGTAGTTGTTAACATCAGTGAGATCACCACATTTGTGGACAGGAGTTACTCTCGCTTTTTTTTTTTTAGAATATCTGGGGAGGTTTGGAGTTCAAGTGACTTGTTGAAGAGCAATGCAATAGCAGGGGCTAAAGATCTGGAGGCTTTTTGTAAATTAGAGTTGGTATCTCCGCAAGGCCACCAGACTTGGTTTTAAGGGAAAGGATTATCTCATTAACATCAGTGGAATTTGCAGGCGTTAGGTACAGAGACTGTGGATAGTTACCTGTAAGATAGTCGTGAAAATCAGTACTGGAAGATGGAATATCTTTTGCAAGGGATGACCCAATGGAAGAGAAGAACCTATTGAACTCAATAGCAGTATCAGAGGCTGTAAGCTGACCATCGTTATTGGACAGAAGTATTGGTTTGTTATTAAAAATTTTCTTTGATCCCAATATTTGTGAAATTGTGCTCCATTTTTTCTTAATGTTGCCCTTTGTGTGGGTAAATTTATCTTCGTAGTATTTGATTTTGGCTCTTCTAAATATTTTAGATAGCAATGATGAGTAATTCTTGGAAAATTCTTTGGAGATGATACCTAACCTATACTTCTTCTCAAGGTCATGTTTTTTATTAATGGATTTAAGTATTCCCTTTGTAAGCCAAGGATTGTTTAGCCTTTTAGTTGTGACTTGTTTCGTTAGCATAGGACAGTGGGTGTTATAAAGGCTGAGAGTTTTGAAGAAAAGATTGCACTGCTAGGTTGTTGTCCGCTATGTTACCTAACTCGGACTCCCAGTTGACATTATCAGCAGCAGCTATAAAATTGCCTATAGCAGTTTCATTGTGCAGCCTAAAGCTTATCTCCCTTCTCTCTAGAGGTGGTTTGTTAATGTTAGTTAAGAGAAATGTGGGGTAATGGTCTGTAGTGCTATCGATGATTATACCTGAAGTAAGCGGAGAGGTTATGTTGGACCAGATGTGATCAAGAGTCGTGGCAGTACTATCAGTGATTCTAGTAGGTCTAGTGATTAAGGGTATGAGGAAGCAGGAATTCATACAGTTGAGGAAGCTAACAGCAGTATGGTGTTCAGGCTCGCAGAGGTCAATATTAAAGTCCCCCTGCGATAATTAGATGGTTTTTGTTCAGTCTGTTATCTAGTATTAGATTTCTAAGGTTTGAGTATAATTCTGACACATCAGTGTTAGGAATTCTATAGACTGCTCCCACAGTCAGGACAGACTCGGCACCTTTGACTCTGGAGCTGGCGAAGATATACTCCCCACAGCAGTCTCTAGTTCTAATTACTTTTAAGCATGTCAGTTCTTGGTGGTAGTAAAGAGCAGTGCCACCACCTCTCTGCATTGGTCGACAGTTGTGAATTACTGAGTAGTTTGGCATGTTAAAGAGCTGAGTAATATACTCTCTTAAACACGTTTCAGTAAGTATAATAAAAGAGAATTTGTTATCAACAGTTTCAATCAAGGCACTAACATCATCGAAGTGTTTGCTTAGAGATCTTACATTCAAGTTAATTACAGAAATATTGTGATTATGAGTTAATACATTGTTTACATCACGTGCTGTAGAATAACTGCAATTTAGATCATTAAAGTGATGATTGTCATAGATAGTGGATAAGAGGTTTAGTTCTGGGTCTATACTTGTCTGCATAAGAAGGCTGTTTGTTGGAAAACAAGGCAAAAAAAGACAATTACAAAATAAAATTTTGATATAAAAGGGGGGAAAAGTAAAAATATAAACAAGACTATACAAGACAAACACAAAATGAACAAAAAAAGAAAAATGAGGTAGATTGCTTACAAGAACTCTCAGGTACACTGTAAGTAATAATTTGCATTTTGAGACACAGGCAAAGCCAGGGGTACAATGGAGTAAGGGAGCATGGCGAGGCTAGGCAACCTAGGTAATAAATGAAATCAAAGAAAAAAGTTGAATAATAAACATAGGCAAATTTAATCTAATGATTATTAACTATAAATAGTTTAGTTATGATCCTATAATTAATAAGAACTAAAGAAAATATTAATGCACTCAATTAATTAAGTCCAATATATAACTAATATAAATTAAATTAAAATTTAATATAAAAAAGTGTAACAAAGAGACTTAGGATACCTAGCCCGCGCAAGGTGACAAGTGGGGGGGGGGGTAATTATGTTGCCTCATTGAGAGGGGATATCTAGATATCCCCTCTCGCGGGGATATCTAGATATCTCTCTCCCCTCCCGAGGGGATAGATATCCTAGATTTACGTAGGTAAACAACAAATGTAACATATTTGTTTACTACAATGTCGGTGCTGGCTGTAGAAGTTGAAAAAACATTATTTTACTTCGAAATATACTAATTTTATAAGAAAATTCGACGTAAATAGGAGGCAGTAAAGCTCCGATAAGCCAGCGCTAAATCTTCAATATGAAGAATGTTGCTGCTCTCTGATTGGCCAAACGAAACACAGTAGTGACCTCTATCGGTACGCAGGTGAATTAACAAATTTCTTCCTAAGTGGACCTTATTGAATCGCACCTAAGCATCTTCTTAGGGCGCACTTAGGAACCTTCGTAGCAAACCCACTTACGAAGAAATACACAGAGCTTCCTGAATCCTGGATCCTGTGATCTGTCTTCTGTAAGTCGACCACGAGA
The DNA here is from genome assembly GCF_040958095.1 of Procambarus clarkii. Classification (NCBI taxonomy): domain Eukaryota; kingdom Metazoa; phylum Arthropoda; class Malacostraca; order Decapoda; family Cambaridae; genus Procambarus; species Procambarus clarkii. The sequence continues at coordinate 1,332,070 of NC_091173.1, forward strand.
ACTTGGGTTAGTGAAGCCACGGAGCTGCTGTCAATCTTAAATGACCAGATTAATCCCTAAGGACCTGGGGACCGGAGTGTGTTACTCCCTGAACCTCTAGAGCCTGAGTGTGTTAGTCCCTGAACCTCTAGAGCCTGAGTGTGTTAGTCCCTGAACCTCTAGAGCCTGAGTGTGTTAGTCCCTGAACCTCTAGAGCCTGAGTGAGTTAGTCCCTGAACCTCTAGAGCCTGAGTGTGTTAGTCCCTGAACCTCTAGAGCCAGAGTGTGTTAGTCCCTGAACCTCTAGAGCCTGAGTGTGTTAGTCCCTGAACCTCTAAAGCCTGAGTGTGTTAGTCCCTGAACCTCTAGAGCCTGAGTGTGTTAGTCCCTGAACCTCTAGAGCCTGAGTGTGTTAGTCCCTGAACCTCTAGAGCCTGAGTGTGTTAGTCCCTGAACCTCTAGAGCCTGAGTGTGTTAGTCCCTAAGTCCGTAGAACCTGATTTGTCGTCTCTTAACCCTTAGGACCAAACTGTGTTCAACCCGTTCTCGCACTTTCGTATAGTCAATATTGACTTATTAAATACGTGCATATGTGACATACTAAACATACTAGTTTACCTTGAAAAGCTTCATAGAAAACACCGACCTTACCTAACCTTCTTAGTATGTTACGATAAGCATCTTATTGCTTCGTAATTACAATTATTACTTAACCTATTATAGGTACAGGTTAAGTAATAATTGTAATTACGAAGCAATAAGATGCTTTTCCTTCAGGGACTTATTTAGTCTGGTTATAACATACTAAGAAGGTTAGGTAAGGTCGGTGTTTTCTATAAAGCTTTTCAAGGTAAACTAGTATATTTAGTATGTCACATATGCACGTATTTAATAAGTCAATATTGACTATAAGAAAGTGCGAGAACGGGTTGCTGTGTTAGTCCAGAAGCCCTTCGATCAGAGTATGAAAGTCCTTGAACTCCTAAAAACAGACTAAATAAGTCCCTGAAGCCTTAGGACCAGACTAAATAAGTCCCTGAAGCCTTAGGACCAGACTAAATAAGTCCCTGAAGCCTTAGGACCAGACTAAATAAGTCCCTAAAGCCTTAGGACCAGACTAAATAAGTCCCTAAAGCCTTAGGACCAGACTAAATAAGTCCCTAAAGCCTTAGGACCAGACTAAATAAGTCCCTAAAGCCTTAGGACCAGACTAAATAAGTCCCTAAAGCCTTAGAACCAGACTAAATAAGTCCCTGAAGCCTTAGGACCAGACTAAATAAGTCCCTAAAGCCTAAGGACCAGACTAAATAAGTCCCTAAAGCCTTAGGACCAGACTAAATAAGTCCCTAAAGCCTTAGGACCAGACTAAATAAGTCCCTGAAGCCTTAGGACCAGACTAAATAAGTCCCTGAAGCCTTAGGACCAGACTAAATAAGTCCCTGAAGCCTTAGGACCAGACTAAATAAGTCCCTGAAGCCTTAGGACCAGTCTAAATAAGTCCCTAAAGCCTTAGAACCAGACTAAATAAGTCCCTAAAGCCTTAGGACCAGACTAAATAAGTCCCTGAAGCCTTAGGGCCAGACTAAATAAGTCCCTAAAGCCTTAGGACCAGACTAAATAAGTCCCTAAAGCCTAAGGACCAGACTAAATAAGTCCCTAAAGCCTTAGGACCAGACTAAATAAGTCCCTAAAGCCTAAGGACCAGACTAAATAAGTCCCTAAAGCCTTAGGACCAGACTAAATAAGTCCCTGAAGCCTAAGGACCAGACTAAATAATTCCCTAAAGCCTAAGGACCAGACTAAATAAGTCCCTAAAGCCTAAGGACCAGACTAAATAAGTCCCTAAAGCCTTAGGACCAGACTAAATAAGTCCCTGAAGCCTTAGGGCCAGACAGGTTTCCGTGCACATAAAGTTCTCTCACCAGACTGTTTAGGTTGGAACACTGTATGCAAACTGGTGCACGTCCGCATGCGGCCATGCTTGCCCCCAGCAGCAACAACAACCTTGCTCACTAATATGGAGAGAGTTGAAGGTCGCAGCTGGGAATAAAGATGAGATGCGAGCCGTCGGCGGACACCTGTAAGATGACCATCTTGGTGGTTGTCAAGGGCCGGTCAAGATCCTCCGTCACATCCTTCTTCTTGACGGTCAACACTGTAACCTGTCTTGACTGTAACCTGTCTTGACTGTAACCTGTCTTGACTGTAACCTGTCTTGACTGTAACCCATCTTGACTGTAACCTGTCTTGACTGTAACCTGTCTTGACTGTGTGACGATAATCTCCTTCAAGAGATTGAGCCTGCTCTTCCCTCCATAATTACGTCGTCGAAATTATATAAAACGACTATGGAAGACATGTCCAACAACGACAACAACACCAGCAAGGCTTGCCAGGGTGAGCAAAACGTATGCAGCCAGCCACCTGTTCGGACTCAAACCACCAAACTACATGTTGATCGCTACCGGCTCCGCTGATTGGTCGCCGGTCTGGCTGCACCTGCACTCGCCCCCCCCCATACTACTTGATGTCTGGGGTCGCCACGACCTCAGACCTCAGAATATTCGGTGCTCTCGTTGTCACCACTCCTCCCGGCTAGACGTTAGCGTGTACTGAGAGAAGTGGTGGCTTAAAGCCAATATTCCAACACCTCCCATTTACTTTTTGTATTGCACTTCTTGTTATTTTGCCTTAACGTAACTTTTCATTGTGTCATTTAATTTTTCTTATTATTTTGATTGATTGATTTTATTATACGAATTTGTTTGTCCATTTTTTCATGTTTTGATTTATTTAACGTAATTAAAATTTCATTGTTAAAATTTACTTGTGTTTTGTGTGTCTTCTCCTTACCTTACCACAGACGAAGTTCCAGTTTTTTCTTTTTTTTTTATAACTATGTGACGAGGCCATACCCCTAGCCTTAAACAGCCGAACACCAACGCGTTACCGTCACAACTGTAACCCATCTTGACTGTAACCTGTCTTGACTGTAACCTGTCTTGACTGTAACCTGTCTTGACTGTAACCCATCTTGACTGTAACCCATCTTGACTATAACCTGTCTTGACTGTAACCTGTCTTGACTGTAACCTGTCTTGACTGTAACCTGTCTTGACTGTAACCCATCTTGACTGTAACCCATCTTGACTATAACCTGTCTTGACTGTAACCTGTCTTGACTGTAACCTGTCTTGACTGTAACCTGTCTTGACTGTAACCTGTCTTGACTGTAACCCATCTTGACTGTAACCTGTCTTGACTGTAACCTGTCTTGACTGTAACCTGTCTTGACTGTAACCTGTCTTGACTGTAACCTGTCTTGACTGTAACCTGTCTTGACTGTAACCTGTCTTGACTGTAACCTGTCTTGACTGTAACCTGTCTTGAGTGGACACTGTCTTGACTGGGGAGACAGGGGGGGGGTGATTCTCAGGAGAAAGCTCTAAGCCAGAATGACAATATGGCATTTATAAGAGATATGAGGACATGTTGTTGGGATATGAGGACATGTTGTTGGGATATGAGGACATGTTGTTGGGATATGAGGACATATTGTTGGGATATGAGGACATGGTGTTGGGATATGAGGACATGTTGCTGGGATATGAGGACATGTTGTTGGAATATGAGGACATGATGTTGGGATATGAGGACATGTTGCTGGGATATGAGGACATGTTGCTGGGATATGAGGACATGTTGTTGGGATATGAGGACATGTTGTTGGGATATGAGGACGTGTTGTTGGAATATGAGGACATGTTGCTGGGATATGAGGACATGTTGCTGGGATATGAGGACATGTTGTTGGGATATGAGGACATTGTTGGGATATGAGGACATGTTGTTGGGATATGAGGACATGGTGTTGGGATATGAGGACATTGTTGGGATATGAGGACATGTTGTTGGGACATGAGGACATGGTGTTGGGATATGAGGACATAGTGTTGGGATATAATATAACGCTATGTATTTATATTATAACACTGATTATATTAACCCTAGAAGACACTGATTAATACTGAGTAACACTTCCTACTGGTTGCACTTAGCAACACTTTACTGAGGTAAAATGTGGTGATACTAGTCATTAAAACACTGGTAATTGATATGCAATATAATATGAACTGACATATAGTGTACCACTGGTGGCTACACCAGTGGTGTACCACTAATGGTTACCCCGGGGACCAGTGGTACCTTCCCAAGGAAATGCTAAACAGAGAAACTTGTTAATTAAACCACTGCCACCATCCTGCCTGCCACTTAGCTATATCAAGCAATGAGGCAAGAATCATTGTGTGGCTGTTGAGAGTCCTCTTATAGCTGGCATTAATTACTGACCGGGTGTTAACAAATCTGAACTCAGAGGATAGGAGGTTCCAACAATTGGTGCAGATGGAAAGTTTAACATGGGTTTATTGAGAACAAAATATGATATTGACTAAAGTATAAGTCCCTACACTAACACTGGCAACTGTTTAGACATTACACGTGGACAATATCATAGACCACACACATTACCTTCTGGGTCCTGCTACACGACCTGGGTGAGTCTGTCTGTCTCCTGAGGCCCGCTTCATGACCTGCGGCCCACACTGCCTCTTCCTCCAGACCTTTGATTTCTTTATTTGATTGTTGCCGCCGGAGGCGGCTAGTTTATTGTGCACCCCATACTCATTCTGTGAGCGATAGCGCAAAAAGCTTATTTATCCATTATTATCCAGCCCTCCAACACTCTCTCCTAACTCTCATACAGGACTATATATATATATATATATATATATATATATATATATATATATATATATATATATATATATATATATATATATATATATATATATATATATATATATTGTGATGGGAGAGTGTTGGAGTGTAGATGTTCGGCAGTCCTCCAATGGCAGGTGTCAATGCCTGGTCACACTTACAAAAAAAAGGTAGACTGCTTGCCTGTTGTCTGTGGTAAGTGAGAGGGAGGAACACGTAAAACACAAAGTATGAACAATGAAACTTTAATTTTTACTTTAAACATAAATAAAAATAAAGACAAATCTCGGGGAAATGAATAGTGCAATTAAATAACAAAGATAAATGCAAAAACAATGTGAGACAAAATAGTGAATGGTAAAATGGTGCTGAGAATATTGGCTATGGCTGAGGCCTCCCTTAGTATACAAAAGCCAGAGAGCTTAGTATGCCAGAGAGAGATGTCAACTCTTAGAGTACAAAGAATATTCTGAAGTTGATGGCTGGTCCAGGCTCAGACGTCGACTCAGGTAGATGACGCTGAGGTGCAGGTCGGCGAGTCACCAATCAGGAGCAAGCAGGCTGGGATGGGTAGTTGGCTGGTTGACGACGAGCCGGCGTGGAGGGTGTGTGGAGTTGGGGGGTTTAGGGTATGTTTTGCCTCCTGGTCAAAACGTTTTGTGCTACTGGTGGACGTATCTTAAATGTAGCATCTTATACTTGTAGACTTAACGTAACTTTCGGTAGGGAAGAGCAGGCTCAATCTCTCTTGAAAGAGATTATCGTCACAACTCTCCCCTGAAGCCTGCGGTTCCGGGTGAAGTTACGTCTTCAGGTGGTAGAGTGGTAGGTGGAGCAGCCTCCACCTCATAGACTCTGGAGAGGGCGTCTGCTATGATGTTGTCAGAACCCTTGATGTAGAAGATTTCCAGGTTGAAATTCTGCAGATATAAAGCCCATCGTAGAAGCCGTTGATTGTTGAATTGGGCTTGCTACAGGAAGCGTAGGGGATTGTGGTCCGAGTAGATGGTGGTAGACCGAGTATCTTGCAGGTACGGTTCGAAGTGCTGCAAGTTCAGGACGATGGAGAAGAGCTCCTTTTCGATCGTGCTGTAGTTCCTCTGGTGTGGTTTTAACTTGTAGCTGTAGTAGCTAACAGGTAGAATCTCCTCGCCTCGTTGTTGCATCAGGACGCCCCTGATGCCGGTACCACTGGCGTCGACATGGAGGATGAAAGGCTTCGTGATATCTGGCGAGGCGAGAATAGGATTTGAACAGAGCAGGAATTTAAGTTGTTCAAAAGCAATGGTTTGCTGAATGGTCCAATGATACCGTTGCTTGGGGCTGGTTAAAGTGATCAATGGTGTCGCCACCGTACTAAAGTTCTTCACAAACCTACGGTATTAGGAGGCAAGACCAAGGAAGCGCAGGAGCTGCTTCCTGGTGGTAGGCTGTGGGTAATGCTGGATGGCTTGAGTGTGTATGTTTAACGGAGCTATGCTGCCACTCCCTATCACATGACCCAGATAACGCACTTTACCTTTGGCAAAGGTGGACTTGCCCAAGTTGATGGTGAGGCCGGTTGTCAGGAGCTTGGCAAACAATCGTTGCAGCTGGAGCAGATGTTCGCTCCAGGTGTTAGTTGCCACAACGATGTCATCCAAGTAGGCGTAGGTGTCATCGAAGCCATGGATGACGCGGTTGACAGCTCGCTGGAAGGTGGCTAGGGCATTACATAGTCCACATGGAAGGCGTTCATATCTGTAAAGGCCAAAGGGAGTGGTGAAGGCAGATATTTCCTTAGCTCGCTCCGTCAAACATACTTGGTAATATCCTTTTAGTAAGTCCAGCTTCGATAGGTACCGCGCATTACCAATGGCGTCAAGGATGTCATCTATTCTAGGTAAGGGGTACGCATCCTTGACAGTCACAAGAGTCAATTTCCGGTAATCGGTACATAACCTCACCTTACCATGCGCTTTCGGCACCAAGATGCAGGGTGAGGCCCAAGGGGACTCACAAGGGGGTGGCCAGCCCATGATCTAGGAGGTACTGTACCTCAGCACGCATAACTTCCTTTTTACTCGGGCTGATTCGGTAGAAAGGTTGACGAATCGGCCGGGTGTTAGGGAGTAGCTGGATGTCGTGCTGAACCACATTACACTCCTGTGGATCATCGCTGAACAACTTCTGATGTTCCTTGAAGATTCTGATGAGAGGAGCACTATTACTGTCCTGCAAATAGGTATGAAGATTAGTAAGGATTTCCGAGTTGGAAAGCAGCGACTCAGTGTTAGTGCTTCCAGGAGGAGAAGCAGGGAAGGTCTCACTGTGGAGGTATGGACCTTTAAATGTGGATAATGATACCAACACAGTAGGGGGAGTACCTTGATACTGCTTCAGGAGGTTGACGTGGCACAACTGGGTCTTCCGCCGCCTATCTGGAGTCTCAAGAACGTAGTTGTGGTTGTTTCTGCACTCCTTGATGCGGTAGGGTCCTGAAAACTTGTTTTGCAATGGAGAACCTGGGATAGGAAAATATGCCAACACGAAGTCTCCTGGTTTAAATTTCCTTAATTTGCTGCGTTGGTCAAAATGAGTCTTCATCCTCTCCTGAGCTTTCAACAGATTGTCATTAGTAAATTTACTTACTCTCTCTAGAATGTGTTTTAAGTTTTGAAGAAACTGGGGCACATTCTGAGGGTCACTGAAGGTGGCATTACGTAGAGTCTTTGAAAGCTTTGAGAGGAGTACGGCACTTACGTCCGTAGAGCATCTCATAAGGAGATACTCCTAGAGACTCATTGGGGAGACTTCTGAAAATGTACATAATGAGGTCAAGTTGTTTATCCCAGTCCTTCAAGGTGTCATTGCAAAATTTCTTTAGGAGTGCTTTAATAGTCTGATGACTACGTTCAAGAGAGCCCTGTGAAGCAGGATGATAGGGGCTGGACAGTACCTGTGTGATGTTGAACTCTTCCAGTGTCTTCTTGAAGAGATCACTGGTGAAGTTGATGCCACAGTCACTTTGAACCTCTCTTGGAAATCCATACTGGGTGAAGATCTTCAATAGGTGTTTCACCACAGTAGCAGCCGTAATGTTCTTTACTGGAACTGCTATGGGGAATCTGGTGGTAGGACACATGATAGTTAATATATAGACGTTGCCAGGACTGGTCCGGGGTAAAGGACCAACACAGTCTATGATGAGTCTGTGGAAAGGTTCTGCAGGCACCTGGATGGGTTTTAATGGAGCCTGGGGAATTGAGATGTTAGGTTTACCTGCCATCTGACATGTATGACACTGTTGTACGTATTTTTTAACGTCTTTTACCATACCTGGCCAGTAGTAGTCTTGTCTGATTCCGTGGTAGGTTTTGTTAAAACCGTAGTGAGAAAGAGCTCCGTGGGCCAGGTGTAGAATATCGGGCCGTAGGCTGGTGGGAATCACTAGTTGTTCGACATTGGCCCAATCGTCGTCCTCCTTCAGCTTGCTGGGTCTGTATCTGCGGTTGAGCAACTCATTCTCTAGGAAGAACCCAGGGATACTGTCAGGTTGAGTCTCAGCCTGGAAGAATAATGGTGTTAATGATTGATCTTCCCTCTGTAACTTACGGAACTCCAATCTGGTAAGATTTGGGGGTAGATTCTGAGGGTCTTGAGGGACAGCGGTAGCAGTAGAGTCAGCTGGTTACGGTCGTGCAGCTTGTGCACGGGTGGTCACCAAAACCGGAGGAGAAACTTGATCACTTTCTTGAACCTCTGCTGAAACATACTCAAAGATGGGATTATCCATTACAGAGGTACACACCTGGGGTTTGTCCGTGATGATCAGGTTGGGCGGTTGCAGATCTTCTGTCAAGTCTTTGCCCAGAAGTTGCACTCCAGGCATGGGAAAAGGCTTTTCCCTGATGGCGACTTGGACTTCACCGGTCACGAAGGGACAATCCAGGTGGACTCTGGCAAGTGGATAAGGAGTGGTAGCAGTGAGGTCAGTGATAAGGACGGTTTCCCCAGTGTAGGTGATGTTAGGCACAGCTGATTTCAATATAATAGACTGAAGAGCCACTGTGTCCCTCAAGATCTTCAATTTGAAACGTCCCTCTGAATCTGTACCGTTGGTAGAGACAGTTCCAGGATACAGGTGTTTACTGAAGAGAGAAAGATCATTACCATGAACACCAACATTCATCACAGGCTTACCGGACTTAGGAGGAGTCTGTTTGGGTTTAGTAGATTCATTGCTCTTGTATTGAGCCTTCACACATCTATCTATGGTATGTCCATAGAGTTTGCAATACTTACAATACAATTGTGAGCTCGCTTGATCTGTACTCACTTTATCATAACTGTACCAAGACTTCTTACTGGAAGGTGGTGATGGTGTCAGCCGGTGGATGAGGCTGTAGGTGTCAGCCGACTTCGCACATTTGATGTAGTCGGTTTCTTCTTTATCTGCTAGATATAAACGGACGGAAGGGGGAACACGTCTCAAGAATTCCTCAACTAGCATGAGGTTGATGAGTTCTGCAAATGTAGAGACATGTGCTGCTTCCAGCCATTTCACAAAATATCTTTTCTTGGTATTGGCAAATTCTGGAAAGGTGGTGGTACTTGCCTTTAGATGATCACGGAATTTTCGTCTGTAGCTTTCGGTGGAGAGAAGGTAGGCGTCCAAAACTGCTTGCTTCAGGGTCTGGTAGTCATTCTCAGACGCTAAGGTACTGAGAGTAACTGCAGCTCTACCTGTAAGATGCACTCTGAGAAGGGTAGACCATTGATCTGCAGGCCAGCTAAGTTTATTAGCTAGGGTCTCAAAGGTGGTAAAAAAGACATCAATCTCTGTCTCAACGAATGGTGGCATTAACTTACTTGCATGGGAGACATTGAAACTTACGGGAAGACTAGCGGTAGCTTGTTGGCGCTGAGTGTGGTGTGAAGTCTCCAACGTGAGCTCTCGTTGACGACATTCTATAACCATATCCGCTTGCTGTTTGTCATGCTCGCGTTGTATCTCCAGGTGACGATGTTTTGCTTCAAGCTGTACTCTCTCACGCTCTCTGAATAGTGCAGTCTCACGTTCTTGCTCTTCTTTCCTCATTGCAGCTTCTCTTTCCCTCAGTTGTAGAGCTTCTTTCGCCAGGGCCGCCTCTCTTTCTTGCTCTTCTTTCCTTATTGCAGCTTCTTCTTTCCTAATTGCAGCCTCTCGTTCTTTCATGTGGATAGCTTCTTGCTGTTGCTCCCTCTCAAGTTTTGCAAGTTCGAGCTTGAGTTTTATAGTTGCCAGATCATGTTTATCTGCAATAGAATAAGTTTCGTGAGTTTCAGAGTCAATTGTCCCTTCATCTAAGAGGTGATCCATTAATAAGTTATGCAATTCATTTTTGTTGGCTCCATGGGGAACATCTAGTTGATACTCGTGTGCAAGAGTTAGTAATTCAGTCCTCTTGGCACGACATAAGGTCCCTATTTCACCTGCTGGATCGTTACGAAAAGCTTGGAGACGAAACATGGTGAAAGATAGCAAATAAATGTACAATGAATATAGTTGTGATATGGTAAATGTCAGAAACAGGATAACGTGGCAACTGGTAACTATCCTGTGGAATTTTAATCTTTAACAATTAAAGTTAATTTTTAGGATGTAAATGATTAGTCAATCAAAATCGCAGGAAATCTTGTACCCGGTACTCAATGTAAGAGAATAAGGGCAAGAAAATCCTACTAAATAAGTGAAACTGAGTTTCTAAAACAAATGAAACATTTAATTGCTCCAAAAGTGAATAAGGTAGTCCAAGAATGTAGGCATACTTTGCCGAGTCTATAGGACATAAGCAAGGGTTTCCCACTAAATGAAATATGATACTTACAGAATTAGCGAACTTTGTGCTCTGAAAAAAGAAAGCTAATTCCCTACCTAAGTAAATATCATCATCTCAGACCGACGTGTAGGGGTGCGAGTGTCAACTGGTGACGAGAACTGCTGCTGAGGTCCCAACTCAGCAACGTAGTCCGTGCTAGAGGAACTATGGCCCTCTTGTCCTCCTTCGGTCGGATTGCAGAAGATAGGGTGCTTTGACCCGAAGACAAACCAAAGTACCAGGGTACCACAATGATGATCTGCTGATAATGTGAGAAATATCCTAGGGACAAAAGGTGGTAAACACGAGTAATAACACGGAGGGAGGGATGACCAATTAAGAGAATGACTGCGGCCTACAGTCACCACGTAATCCAAAGTTATCCCACACTCACCATATGCTACCCTCGGAATGCACAATACACACAGCACCATATAAATATGAAAATTAATGATAATATTGAAAAGCAACTTTAGCAAAGCGAAGTACGCTTACCACAAATTGATGTTCTAGTACTAGTACCTGAGTGAAGATCCCGGACAGGCCCCCATAAAATGTGATGGGAAAGTGTTGGAGTGTAGACGTTCGGCAGTCCTCCAATGGCAGGTGTCAATGCCTGGTCACACTTACAAAAAAAAGATAGACTGCTTGCCTGTTGTCTGTGGTAAGTGAGAGGGAGGAACATGTAAAACACAAAGTATGAACAATGAAACTTTAATATGTACTTTAAACATAAATAAAAATAAAGACAAATCTCGGGGAATTGAATAGTGCAATTAAATAACAAAGATAAATGCAAAAACAATGTGAGACAAAATAGTGAATGGTAAAATGGTGCTGAGAATATTGGCTATGGCTGAGGCCTCCCTTAGTATACAAAAGCCATAGAGCTTAGTATGCCAGAGAGAGATGTCAACGCTTAGAGCACAGAGAATATTCCGAAGTTGATGGCTGATCCTGGCTCAGACATTGACTCAGGTAGATGGCGCTGAGGTGCAGTGTGCAGGTGTGCGGTCGGCGAGTCACCAATCAGGAGCAGGCAGGCTGGGATGGGTAGTTGGCTGGTTGACGACAAGCCGGCGGGGAGGGTGTGTGAAGTTGGGGGCTTCAGGGTATGTTTTGCCTCCTGGTCAAATCGTTTTGTGCTACTGGTGGACGTATCTTGAATGTAGCATCTTATACTTGTAGACTTAACGTAACTTTAGGTAGGGAAGAGCAGGCTCTCTGGCTCTCTGGCTCTCAGGCTCTCTCTTGAAAGAGATTATCATCACAATATATATATATATATATATATATATATATATATATATATATATATATATATATATATATATATATATATATATATATATATATATATATATATATATATATATATATATATATATATATATATACATATTTTTATATGGAAGGGAGTACCACCTCTGGCTGGAAGAAGGGGGACCCATAGCCTCGGAGGAAACCACACATAACGCCATAACGCATTGCAGGGAATGTAGGTCCCCTCCAATACAGTTTTTGTGTGCTTTCTCCTACCACCTATATATATATATATATATATATATATATATATATATATATATATATATATATATATATATGTGTGTGTGTGTGTGTGTGTATATCACGAAAATAAACACGTGATTAAAAATGTGACAATGTCAGACCACGGAGGAAAAATGAAACAGGAATTTCCTTAAGTACTTTCGTATATTAATTAAACTCCTTCTCCTCTCCTCCTTCCGGTTTGACTCCTTCTGAAGATGTATTAATATACGAAAGTACTTAAGGAAATTCTTGTTTCATTTTTCCTCCGTGGTCTGACATTGTCATATATATATATATATATATATATATATATATATATATATATATATATATATATATATATATATATATATATATATATATGTCGTACCTAGTAGCCAGAACGCACTTCTCAGCCTACTATTCAAGGCCCGATTTGCCTAATAAGCCAAGTTTTCCTGAATTAATAGATTTTCTCAAATTTTTTTCTTATGAAATGATAAAGCTACCCATTTCATTATGTATGAGGTCAATTAGTTTTTATTGGAGTTAAAATTAACGTAGATATATGACCGAACCTAACCAACCCTACCTAACCTAACCTAACCTATCTTTATAGCTTAGGTTAGGTTAGGTATCCGAAAAAGTTAGGTTAGGTTAGGTTAGTTAGGTTAGGTAGTCGAAAAACAATTAATTAATGAAAGCTTGGTTTACTAGGCAAATTCGGCCTTGAATAGTAGGCTGAGAAGTGCGTTCTGGCTACTAGGTATATATATATATATATATATATATATATATATATATATATATATATATATATATATATATATATATATATATATATATATATATATATATATATATACCCAAAAGCTGCCACACTTCATATCAGCTGGAGAAGGGGGAGGGGGTGCTGATGCTAACCTACATTGAGGCTTGTAAGGCTTGTAAGTGGTCCTCCCACACGTGCATAAACTTTCAAGAATTTACCATTAAGATGTTTGACAGCCATCATACACCTCTTCAAGGATGGGAATTATTAATTACGGGAGTGCAAGAGGGAAGGAACGTTTTCCTCACCCGAATGTTTACACAGCCAACACTCACCGTGCAAGTGGCTGACCTCGGACCTGGCAGAAAGGGGTAGGTCCCTAGATATTTACACATAGGACTCTGGGAGTATAATTCCATTAACAATATTTGACAAGATTATCATGATTAATATCACCTATTTGAAGCTTGCTGACTAAGGCTATCCAGGAACATTATATTTAACTTTGCAAGACGATCCAGAGGTCATCAGAGCTGACCTCTTAGAGAAGGCTTCCCTGAGCTTTGGGGGGAAGGCCATGGGATATACAATGAGGACATGGAGTTGGGATATGAGGATATGGAGTTGGGATATGAGGACATGGAGTTGGGATATGAGGACATGGAGTTGGGATATGAGGACATGGAGTTGGGATATGAGGACATGGAGTTGGGATATGAGGATGTCATGGGTGTAACAGCCATGACACGCCCCACCCTCGAGATTACACCCAGGAAAGCCTTATCCAAGAGGTCAGTCCAGAGGAGTCTGGCCTGATTCTGGGATATGAGGCAGGATATGAGACAACCAGCCATATATCTCATTATTTACTTAATGAGATAACAAAAGATAACAATCAAAAAGAGATAACCAATTACTAAAAAAGCTTAAAACACGGTTAATAATAAAGGCGATGTAATGGCGATCAAAACATTTACAAAGTGGAGCAACCAGGGAACATTTACAAACTGGAGCAACCAGGGAACATTTACAAACTGGAGCAACCAGGGAACATTTACAAACTGGAGCAACCAGGGAACATTTACAAACTGGAGCAACCAGGGAACATTTACAAACTGGAGCAACCAGGGAACATTTACAAACTGGAGCAACCAGGGAACATTTACAAACTGGAGCAACCAGGGAACATTTACAAACTGAAGCAACCAGGGAACATTTACAAACTGGAGCAACCATAGAACATTTACAAACTGGAGCAACCAGGGAACATTTACAAACTGGAGCAACCATAGAACATTTACAAACTGGAGCAACCAGGGAACATTTACAAACTGGAGCAACCAGGGAACATTTACAAACTGGAGCAACCATAGAACATTTACAAACTGGAGCAACCAGGGAACATTTACAAACTGAAGCAGCCATCGAACATTTACAAACTGGAGCAACCATAGAACACACCCTCTCAGCGCAGTGAGAGGGTGTGATAGCCGGAGCTCCTGAGTGTAGTTATATTATCATAACAATAGGGAAGTTGTGGTGAAGAAACTGATGAGTCTGGTTGGGGCTCTGAGGACAGAGTTGGACTCTCTACGGGAGGAGGTGCGACAGCTGAAACAACAACAAGAAGGAACGAAGGAGGAGACCAGTAGTAAAAAGACCTCGTCTTGGAGAGTTGTAAAGGACAGGGGCCTTAAGAAGACTTTGATAAAGCCCCCTACAGACGCCCTCAGAATGTTTAATTCATTTGCCGTATTGGAGGACGAGTGCTGTGGTGAGACTGTGGATCACGCATAAGGGAAAGCAACGACGTGCAGGCCACTCAGAGAGTAAAGGAAGTACCTAAGCGAACTTTAGTTGTGGGAGATTCACAGATAAGGTATTTGGATAGAACGTTTTGTGCTAGAGATAGGGGGAACAGGTTAAGGGTTTGCTATCCCGGAGCTGGTATTGGTGATATTATAAACAACATGAATGATATTAAGGCTGGAAATGGGAACAATCCAGTTATTTGCATTAGCGCGGGAGGAAATGATGTTGGTCGAGTTAGGAGTGAGGAACTGATTCAGAGGTATAAAACAGCAATTGAATTAGTTAGGAGCAAGGGAGGAATCCCGATCATATGTGGCATTCTTCCAAGAAAGGGAGTGGGAAATGAATGGATGTCGAGGGCACTTGGTATCAATTGCCGGCTGGAAAGATATTGCAAATCAAATGCAATATCTTTCATAGAGAACTGGGAAAACTTCTATGGAAGAAATGAAATGTATGCTCGTGATGGGCTGCATCTATCGGGGGCTGGGGTTGTTGTTGTAGCGAACTCGTTGGAACCAGTGGTTAGAGGTGTTTGTTTGGGTTTAAACTGTTAGTAGATAGAGGTATGGGAATCGATTTGGAGGAAGGAGGTAATAAAAGTATGTGTTTGTGGGAGAAAGGAATTGGCAAAGTGATCAGGGAAAGAGAAGGGCCTCAAAATAACAATTCACTTAGGGTATATTACACTAACAGTAGAAGTCTAAGAAATAAAAGTAACGAATTAAATGCTCTTGTCTGCACAGAAAAAATAGATTCTTTGTACTTACCGAAACGTGGATGAATGTAGAAAATAGAGAACTATTAGCTGAATATCAAATAATATCAAAAAAAAATTCTTAGGCTATTAAAATCAACTTTTCGAAAATCTGGCACTTTAACAGAATTTTCTCCTACAGGTCTATTCCATTCTATGATAAATCTGATTTCTTTGTGATCACTGTTCCCTAGCTCACTCCCTATTTCGATGTCATAAATTTGTGTTTCCCTGTTAGTTAACACTAAATCTAAAATATTATTTTCCCGTGTTGGTTCCTTAATGTGTTGCGTAAGAAAGCAATCGTCAATTAATTCTAGAAAATCTTCTGCTTCACTATTCCCTGTTTTGTTCAACCAGTTTTTTCCACTAAAATTAAAGTCACCCATGACATAAATACTGTTAGATCTAGATGCCCTAGATATTTCATCCCATAGATGCTTTGCTTCCATTCTGTCTAAATTTGGTGACCTATATATAACTCCTATTATAATATTATTTGCTTTTTCGTTTAATTCTATCCAAATAGTTTCTGTGTGTGGCTCAGTTTTGATTCCCTCTTTGAGACTACATTTCAAATTGTCCCTAACATATATGGCTACTCCACCTCCTCGTCTAATATATCTATCTGTGTGAAATAGTTTAAATCCATTTATTTGATATTCAGCTAATAGTTCTCTATTTTCTACATTCATCCACGTTTCGGTAAGTACAAAGAATCTATTTTTTCTGTGCAGACAAGAGCATTTAATTCGTTACTTTTATTTCTTAGACTTCTACTGTTAGTGTAATATACCCTAAGTGAATTGTTATTTTGAGGCCCTTCTCTTTCCCTGATCACTTTGCCAATTCCTTTCTCCCACAAACACATACTTTTATTACCTCCTTCCTCCAAATCAATTCCCATACCTCTATCTACTAACAGTTTAAACCCAAACAAACACCTCTAACCACTTCTTCCAACGAGTTCGCAACAGCAACAACCCCAGCCCTCGATAGATGCACCCCATCACGAGCATACATTTCATTTCTTCCATAGAAGTGTTCCCAGTTGTCTATGAAAGATATTGCATTTGATTTGCAATATCTTTCCAGCCGGCAATTGACACCAAGTGCCCTCGACATCCATTCATTTCCCACTCCTTTTCTTGGAAGAATGCCACATATGATCGGGATTCCTCCCTTGCTCCTAACTAATTCAATGGCTGTCCTGAATCTCTGTATTAGTTCCTCACTCCTAACTCGCCCAACATCATTACCCCCTGCACTAATACAAATAATGGGTTTGTTTCCATTTCCCGTCATAATATCATTCATGTTTCCAACAATATCACCAATTCCAGCTCCCGGATAGCAAACCCTTAATCTGTTCCCCCTATCTCTGGCACAAAACGTTCTGTCTAAATACCTCACCTGGGAAACTCCCACAACCAAAATTCGCTTCGATTCTCCCTTTTCTTTTCGAGCAGTTTGAGGGACCTGCGCTTCAATGCTCCTCGTTGCTTTGCCTCCTCTTTGAACATAAACATAAGAACATAAGAACAAAGGTAACTGCAGAAGGCCTATTGGCCCATACGAGGCAGCTCCTATTCTATAACCACCCAATCCCACTCATATACTTGTCCAACCCGTGCTTGAAACAATCGAGGGACCCCACCTCCACAATGTTACGCGGCAATTGGTTCCACAAATCAACAACCCTGTTACTGAACCAGTATTTACCCAAGTCTTTCCTAAATCTAAACTTATCCAATTTATATCCATTGTTTCGTGTTCTGTCCTGTGTTGATACTTTTAATACCCTATTAATATCCCCCCGGTTATGTCCATTCATCCACTTGTAAACCTCTATCATGTCACCCCTAACTCTTCGCCTTTCCAGTGAATGCAACTTAAGCTTTGTTAATCTTTCTTCATATGAAAGATTTCTAATTTGGGGAATTAACTTAGTCATCCTACGCTGGACACGTTCAAGTGAATTTATATCCATTCTATAATATGGCGACCAAAACTGAACTGCATAATCTAAATGGGGCCTAACTAGAGCAAGATATAGCTTGAGAACCACACCAGGTGTCTTGTTACTAACGCTGCGATTAATAAATCCAAGTGTCCGATTTGCCTTATTACGAACATTTATGCATTGATCCTTTTGTTTTAAATTCTTACTAATCATAACTCCCAGATCCCTTTCGCAATCCGACTTCGCAATCACAACACCATCTAGCTCGTATCTTGTAACTCTATCATCATTACCTAACCTCAGAACTTTACATTTATCAGCATTAAACTGCATCTGCCAATCCTTTGACCATTTCAAAACCCTATCTAGATCAACTTGAAGTGATAGTGAGTCCTCCTCCGAATTAATTTCCCTACCGATTTTCGTATCATCGGCAAATTTGCAAATGTTGCTACTCAAACCTGAATCTAAATCATTTATATATATTATAAACAACAGAGGTCCCAGGACAGAGCCTTGAGGCACTCCACTTACAACATTTTCCCACTCTGACTTGATTCCATTTATACTAACTCTCTGTTTCCTTTGGTATAGCCATGCCCTAATCCAGCTTAATATAGCACCCCCAATACCATGAGACTCTATCTTTTTAATCAGTCTTTCATGTGGCACTGTATCAAAAGCTTTGCTAAAGTCAAGGTATACAACATCGCAATCCTTACCACTATCAACTGCCTCAACAATGCTAGAATAAAAAGATAACAAATTTGTTAAACATGAACGGCCATTTATAAAACCATGTTGCGACTCAATTATTAATTTATGTTTTTCAAGATGAAGACGAATTTTATTTGCTATTATAGATTCGAGTAACTTTCCCACAATAGACGTTAGGCTAATTGGTCGATAGTTAGACGCAAGTGATCTATCTCCTTTCTTAAAAACTGGTATCACATTAGCAACTTTCCAAAACTCTGGCACTCTGCCTGACTCAATTGATTTATTAAATATGGTTGACAGTGGGTCACAAAGCTCCTCTTTGCATTCTTTAAGCACCCTGGCAAACACTTCATCCGGCCCTGGGGATTTGTTTGGTTTGAGTTTTACTATTTGTTTAAGAACATCCTCCCTGGTAACTGTTAAACTCGTCAACCTGTCCTCGTCCCCACCCACATAGACTTGTTCGGCTGAAGGCATATTGTTAAGTTCCTCTTTAGTAAATACAGATACAAAATATTTATTAAAAATACTACTCATCTCTTCATCACTATCTGTTATTTGACCTGTCTCAGTTTTTAATGGACCTATCCTTTCCCTAGTCTTAGTACGATATAACTGAAAAAACCCTTTAGGATTTGTCTTTGCTTGCCCTGCTATGCGAACTTCATAGTTTCTTTTTGCTTTCCTTATCTCTTTTTTAACATTTCTAACCAGTTGTACGAATTCCTGTTCTAAAGTGACCTCCCCATTTTTAATCCTTTTGTACCAAGCTCTCTTTTTACCTATAAGGTTCTTCAAATTCTTTGTTATCCACTTTGGGTCATTAGTATTCGATCTATTCAATTTGTATGGTATACTACGTTCCTGTGCTTTGTTTAGAATATTCTTAAATAAGTTATATATTGAATCCACATCGAAATCCCCATTTAAGTCACCTATCGCTGGGTCCATGCCTCGCTCCAAGACCGGCCCACACCCCATACCCAAGACTTTCCAATCAATTTGACCCAAAAAATTTCTTAGGCTATTAAAATCAGCTTTTCGAAAATCTGGCACTTTAACAGAATTTTCTCCTACTGGTCTATTCCATTCTATGCTAAATCTGATTTCTTTGTGATCACTGCTCCCTAGCTCACTCCCTATTTCGATGTCATTAATTTGCGTTTCCCTGTTAGTTAACACTAAATCTAAAATATTATTTTCCCGTGTTGGTTCCTTAATGTGTTGCGTAAGAAAGCAATCGTCAATTAATTCTAGAAAATCTTCTGCTTCACTATTCCCTGTTTTGTTCAACCAGTTTATTCCGCTAAAATTAAAGTCACCCATGACAAATACTGTTAGATCTAGATGCTCTAGATATTTCATCCCATAGATGCTTTGCTTCCATTCTGTCTAAATTTGGTGGCCTATATATTACTCCTATTATAATATTATTAGCTTTTTCGATTAATTCAATCCAAATAGTTTCTGTGTGTGGCTCTGTTTTGATTCCCTCTTTGAGACTACATTTCAAATTGTCCCTAACATATATGGCTACTCCACCTCCTCGTCTAATATATCTATCTGTGTGAAATAGTTTAAATCCATATATTTGATATTCAGCTAATAGTTCTCTATTTTCTACATTCATCCACGTTTCGGTAAGTGCAATAATATCTATTTTTTCTGTGCAGACAAGAGCATTTAATTCGTTAATTTTATTTCTTAGACTTCTACTGTTAGTGTAATATACCCTAAGTGAATTGTTATTTTGCGGACCTTCTCTTTCCCTGATCGTTTTGCCAATTCCTTTCTCCCACAAACACATACTTTTATTACCTCCTTCCTCCAAATCAATTCCCATACCTCTATCTACTAACAGTTTAAACCCAAACAAACACCTCTAACCACTTCTTCTAACGAGTTCGCAACAGCAACAACCCCAGCTCTCGATAGATGCACCCCATCACGAGCATACATTTCATTTCTTCCATAGAAGTGTTCCCAGTTGTCTATGAAAGATATTGCATTTGATTTGCAATATCTTTCCAGCCGGCAATTGACACCAAGTGCCCTCGATATCCATTCATTTCCCACTCCCTTTCTTGGAAGAATGCCACATATGATCGGGATTCCTCCCTTGCTCCTAACTAACTCTATGGCTGTTTTATACTATTTGGATTGGATTAAACGAAAAAGCTAATAATATTATAATAGGAGTAATATATAGGCCACCAAATTTAGACAGAATGGAAGCAAAGCATCTATGGGATGAAATATCTAGAGCATCTAGATCTAACAGTATTTATGTCATGGGTGACTTTAATTTTAGCGGAATAAACTGGTTGAACAAAACAGGTAATAGTGAAGCAGAAGATTTTCTAGAATTAATTGACGATTGCTTTCTTACGCAACACATTAAGGAACCAACACGGGAAAATAATATTTTAGATTTAGTGTTAACTAACAGGGAAACGCAAATTAATGACATCGAAATAGGGAGTGAGCTAGGGAGCAGTGATCACAAAGAAATCAGATTTAGCATAGAATGGAATAGACCAGTAGGAGAAAATTCTGTTAAAGTGCCAGATTTTCGAAAAGCTGATTTTAATAGCCTAAGAAATTTTTTGGGTCAAATTGATTGGAAAGGCTTGGGTATGGGGTGTGGGCCGGTCTTGGAGCGAGACATGAACCCAGCGATAGGTGACTTAAATGGGGATTTCGATGTGGATTCAATATATAACTTATTTAAGAATATTCTAAACAAAGCACAGGAACGTAGTATACCATACAAATTGAATAGATCGTATACTAATGACCCAAAGTGGATAACAAAGAATTTGAAGAACCTTATAGGTAAAAAGAGAGCTTGGTACAAAAGGATTAAAAATGGGGAGGTCACTTTAGAACAGGAATTTCTACAACTGGTTAGAAATGTTAAAAAAGAGATAAGGAAAGCAAAAAGAAACTATGAAGTTCGCATAGCAGGGCAAGCAAAGACAAATCCTAAAGGGTTTTTTCAGTTATATCGTACTAAGACTAGGGAAAGGATAGGTCCATTAAAAACTGAGACAGGTCAAATAACAGATAGTGATGAAGAGATGAGTAGTATTTTTAATAAATATTTTGTATCTGTATTTACTAAAGAGGAACTTAACAATATGCCTTCAGCCGAACAAGTCTATGTGGGTGGGGACGAGGACAGGTTGACGAGTTTAGCAGTTACCAGGGAGGATGTTCTTAAACAAATAGTAAAACTCAAACCAAACAAATCCCCAGGGCCGGATGAAGTGTTTGCTAGGGTGCTTAAAGAATGCAAAGAGGAGCTTTGTGACCCACTGTCAACCATATTTAATAAATCAATAGAGTCAGGCAGAGTGCCAGAGTTTTGGAAAGTTGCTAATGTGATACCAGTTTTTAAGAAAGGAGATAGATCACTTGCGTCTAACTATCGACCAATTAGCCTAACGTCTATTGTGGGAAAGTTACTCGAATCTATAATAGCAAATAAAATTCGTCTTCATCTTGAAAAACATAAATTAATAATTGAGTCGCAACATGGTTTTATAAATGGCCGTTCATGTTTAACAAATTTGTTATCTTTTTATTCTAGCATTGTTGAGGCAGTTGATAGTGGTAAGGATTGCGATGTTGTATACCTTGACTTTAGCAAAGCTTTTGATACAGTGCCACATGAAAGACTGATTAAAAAAATAGAGTCTCATGGTATTGGGGGTGCTATATTAAGCTGGATTAGGGCATGGCTATACCAAAGGAAACAGAGAGTTAGTATAAATGGAATCAAGTCAGAGTGGGAAAATGTTGTAAGTGGAGTGCCTCAAGGCTCTGTCCTGGGACCTCTGTTGTTTATAATATATATAAATGATTTAGATTCAGGTTTGAGTAGCAACATTTGCTAATTTGCCGATGATACGAAAATCGGTAGGGAAATTAATTCGGAGGAGGACTCACTATCACTTCAAGTTGATCTAGATAGGGTTTTGAAATGGTCAAAGGATTGGCAGATGCAGTTTAATGCTGATAAATGTAAAGTTCTGAGGTTAGGTAATGATGATAGAGTTACAAGATACGAGCTAGATGGTGTTGTGATTGCGAAGTCGGATTGCGAAAGGGATCTGGGAGTTATGATTAGTAAGAATTTAAAACAAAAGGATCAATGCATAAATGTTCGTAATAAGGCAAATCGGACACTTGGATTTATTAATCGCAGCGTTAGTAACAAGACACCTGGTGTGGTTCTCAAGCTATATCTTGCTCTAGTTAGGCCCCATTTAGATTATGCAGTTCAGTTTTGGTCGCCATATTATAGAATGGATATAAATTCACTTGAACGTGTCCAGCGTAGGATGACTAAGTTAATTCCCCAAATTAGAAATCTTTCATATGAAGAAAGATTAACAAAGCTTAAGTTGCATTCACTGGAAAGGCGAAGAGTTAGGGGTGACATGATAGAGGTTTACAAGTGGATGAATGGACATAACCGGGGGGATATTAATAGGGTATTAAAAGTATCAACACAGGACAGAACACGAAACAATGGGTATAAATTGGATAAGTTTAGATTTAGGAAAGACTTGGGTAAATACTGGTTCAGTAACAGGGTTGTTGATTTGTGGAACCAATTGCCGCGTAACATTGTGGAGGTGGGGTCCCTCGATTGTTTCAAGCACGGGTTGGACAAGTATATGAGTGGGATTGGGTGGTTATAGAATAGGAGCTGCCTCGTATGGGCCAATAGGCCTTCTGCAGTTACCTTTGTTCTTATGTTCTTATACCTCTGAATCAGTTCCTCACTCCTAACTCGACCAACATCATTTCCTCCCACGCTAATGCAAATAATGGGATTGTTCCCATTACCAGCCATAATATCATTCATGTTGTTTATAATATCACCAATGCCAGCTCCGGGATAGCAAACCCTTAACCTGTTCCCCCTATCTCTAGCACAAAACGTTCTATCCAAATACCTTATCTGGGAATCTCCCACAACTAATGTTTGCTTAGGTACTTCCTTTACCCTCTGAGGGGCCTGCGCTTCCTTTCTCTTCGTTGCTTTCCCGTTTGCGCGATCCACAGTCTCTCCACAGCACTCGTCCTCCAAAACGTCAAATGAATTAGAGGTTGCTATGGCGTTTGAAGGCGGCTTTATCAAAGTCTTCTTAAGGCCCCTGTCTTTCACAACTCTCCAAGACGAGGTCCCTTTACTGCTGGTCTCCTCCTTCGTTACTTCTCGTTGTTCTTTAAGCTGACGCACCTCCTCCCGCAGAGAGTCCAACTCTCTCCTCAGGGCTCCCACTAGAGTCACCAGGTCCTTAACTACAACTTCCATATTGCTATGATAATATAACAACGATGAACAACAGGTTCACCACAGCACTCGTCCTCTAATACGTCAAATGCGTTAAAAGTCCTTAGGTGTAGGCTATTAGTTGTCGGTTTTGCCAGGGTCTTCTTAAGACCCTTGTCTTTCACAACTTGCCAAGACGAGGTCTCCTTACTACTGGTCCTGTCAGTCCTACTTAATGAGGTCCCGTCAACACTGGCCTCCTCCTTCGTTTCCTCCCGAAGTCTCAGCCGTCGTACCTCCTCCCGCAGGGAATCCATCTCTGCTCTCAGAGCTCCAACCAGACTCACCAAATCCCTCACTAATCCTTCCATTATTGCAATAATAATGTTACTAGAATCGGAGCTCCAGCTAACACAACCTCTCACTGTGACTGCTTCAAGTCACTGTGCTTCAAGTTAATCTAGATAGGGTTTTGAAATGGTCAAAGGATTGGCAAATGCAGTTTAATGCTGATAAATGTAAAGTTCTGAGGCTAGGTAATGATGATAGAGTTACAAGATACGAGCTAGATGGTGTTGAGATTGCGAAGTCGGATTGCGAAAGGGATCTGGGAGTTATGATTAGTAAGAATTTAAAACAAAAGGATCAATGCATAAATGTTCGTAATAAGGCAAATCGGACACTTGGATTTATTAATCGCAGCGTTAGTAACAAGACACCTGGTGTGGTTCTCAAGCTATATCTTGCTCTAGTTAGGCCCCATTTAGATTATGCAGTTCAGTTTTGGTCGCCATATTATAGAATGGATATAAATTCACTTGAACGTGTCCAGCGTAGGATGACTAAGTTAATTCCCCAAATTAGAAATCTTTCATATGAAGAAAGATTAACAAAGCTTAAGTTGCATTCACTGGAAAGGCGAAGAGTTAGGGGTGACATGATAGAGGTTTACAAGTGGATGAATGGACATAACCGGGGGGATATTAATAGGGTATTAAAAGTATCAACACAGGACAGAACACGAAACAATGGATATAAATTGGATAAGTTTAGATTTAGGAAAGACTTGGGTAAATACTGGTTCAGTAACAGGGTTGTTGATTTGTGGAACCAATTGCCGCGTAACATTGTGGAGGTGGGGTCCCTCGATTGTTTCAAGCACGGGTTGGACAAGTATATGAGTGGGATTGGGTGGTTATAGAATAGGAGCTGCCTCGTATGGGCCAATAGGCCTTCTGCAGTTACCTTTGTTCTTATGTTATGTTCTTATGTAATTTATACCCATTGTTTCGTGTTCTGTTTTGTGTTGATACTTTTAATACCCTATTAATATCCCCCCTGTTATGTCCATTCATCCACTTGTAAACCTTTATCATGTCACCCCTAACTCTTCGCCTTTCCAGTGAATGCAACTAAAGCTTTGTTAATCTTTCTTCATATGAAAGATTTCTAATTTGGGGAATTAACTTAGTCATCCTACGTTGGACACGTTCAAGTGAATTTAGATTATGCAGTTCAGTTTTGGTCGCCATATTATAGAATGGATATAAATTCACTTGAACGTGTCCAGCGTAAGATGACAAAGTTAATTCCCCAAATTAGAAATCTTTCATATGAAGAAAGATTAACAAAGCTTAAGTCGCGTTCACTGGAAAGGCGAAGAGTTAGGGGTGACATGATAGAGGTTTACAAGTGGGTGAATGGACATAACAAAGGGCATATTAATAGGGTATTAAAAGTATCAACACAAGACAGAACACGAAACAATGGGTATAAATTGGATAAGTTTAGATTTCGGAAAGACTTGGGTAAATACTGGTTCAGTAACAGGGTTGTTGATTTGTGGAACCAATTACCGCGTAACGTGGTGGAGGTGGGGTCCCTCGAATGTTTCAAGCGCGTGTTGGACAAGTATATGAGTGGGATTGGGTGGTTATAAATAGGAGCTGCCTCGTTTGGGCCAATAGGCCTTCTGCAGTTGCCTTTGTTCTTATGTTCTTATGATTGTTTCAAGCGTGGGTTGGACAAGTATATGAGTGGGATTGGGTGGTTATAAATGGGGGCTGCCTCGTTTGGGCCAATAGGCCTTCTGCAGTTGCCTTTGTTCTTATGTTCTTATAGTTTGGGTTAGGTTGGGTTGAGCTAGTTTTGGTTAAATAAGTTCCAAAAAACCGAGGGCGAATTGTCCTGATTACTATATTACTTATATCCCATCAACTAGGAGAGAACTGATTCCTTCAAAAAGTATATAATCGTATGGTATTATGTATAAAGAAAGAATTTCAAGTACATCCTTTAATTGGAAAAGATAAGCAAAACATAAATGGAAAATGTAGAAGATTAGTTCTAAGCATAAAAAATAAGATATAGTACCAAAAAACATTGGAACCAAAAAAGCGTCGGGCTCATACAAGCTCGACGCTTGTATGAGCGTCGGGCGCCATTTTGTCAGGAGCAAAAAGGTGAGGTGAGTGTCCAAACACCAGCATAAAACCTTGACACAAACTGCACCTATTCCAGTATATCCCTTCACGATCATAGATCACGTTTACTTCCAAAAAAAATATCCACTTACGGGCTATTCATGTTCGTGTCATCTCTCCGATTTAATCTTCAATCAATCTGCATCTATCATAAAGAAGCATCACCATTGACCGCCAAGTCCTCACATCAAGTCTAACTCTAAGAAACAACACTCAAGCCGTGCCTAAGCGGCAACATTGACCCTGACGACTTCACCACTTATGCAGTCATCCTCAGGAAAAACTTTCACACAAACTGCACCTATCAAAAAGAAGATGAAGACTTACCGGTGTCCAGAGTGTGGGAAGGTATTGACTCATCTTGGAAGTGTGAAGAGGCACATGTCAGTGCATTCAGGTGAAAAACCTCATGTGTGTCCAGATTGTGGGAAGAGATTTCGTCAGCTTGGAACTATGAAGCGTCACATGTTTGTGCATTCAGGTGACAAACCCCATGAGTGTCCAGAGTGTGGGAAGAGGTACAGTCGTCTTGCAAGTATGAAGTGTCATATGTTTGTACATTCAGGTGTCAAACCCCATGAGTGTCCAGAGTGTGGGAAGAGATACAGTCGTCTTGGAATTATGAAGGCTCACAGGATGGTGCATACAGATGAGAGACCTTTTGAATGTGCTGAGTGTAGTAAAAAATTTAGAAATCGTGGAGCTATAATAGAGCATATGATAGTACATTCAGGTGAGAAGCCTCATGAATGTCCAGAGTGTGGGAAGAGATTCAGTCGTCTTGGACATATGAAGAGGCACACGCTGATACATTCAGATGTATCAGCGTGATTCTAAGCACTTGATTCAGTGTGTGGCAAATGATTCAGAGAATGTTGAAGGATAATGAGGCACGTACTTGTATATTATTAACTTACATTAATGTAATAGTGTGCTATCACAATGTCAGTTAGATGTCTTGCAGAGGTAATTATGTTATATTTTATTAGAGAAATACACTTCACACGAAGTGCAAAGATCTAAAGGCATTTTATAATTTTGCTCATTTATGAAAGTTAGATGTTCCTCATAGACCCGGTAAGAAGTAGAGGAGCCGTCACTGTTGGCTCCTAGAAGAAGTTAGATGACCAGGCAAGGGAGAAGGTGTCTAAAAGACCTCAAAAGTTTTTAATGAGTCTTTTCTTCATATTTCATTTAATAATTATATACTTCCGGAAACCTTGGCGTAGTATCCAAAATTTGCTTACTGTAGGGGCAACCTGCACCTGTCGCCCAGTTGTGTGGGTGTGGAGCAAGACTAGTAACTGTGTGACTCACCAAAGATGAGCGTAGACACTTTGTATAGTGACTGTTTTTTATATAAAACTGACTGATTTATTTATTTGTGTAACTTTATTTTACTGTTTTATTTATTTGTATAATCCTCCAGAACAAGTATTGTATACCCCTTCCTTCTGAAGATGTAATAATATACGAAAGTACTTAAGGAAATTCCTGTTTCAATTCTTCCTCCGTGGTCTGACTCTGTCATATATATATATATATATAGGGGTACCACCACTGGTTTAATTAAAGGGACCCACATCCTCGAAGAAGAAAATAAATAGTGTTCAGAGAAAACCTTGTGGATTCTCACTGAATACTTTAATCTTTTCCTCTCCTACCACCCCTATTAATATTTTTTTATTTGATTTTATTGCAATGCTACAGTTTACAGAAAACACACACTTATATAACAATATACCAATCAGTGTTCGAAGACCTCGTCCAGCTCCTCGGGGGTCGGGTGCGTACCCAAGATACAGCACGCATTTCCCCTCTGAACAGCGACACTGAGGCGCTGGAACATAAAACTGGCCGCTCTTGGGTCTCTAGTCTTCCCAATGAGTTCCTCGCCCAGCTCCTTCAGGAACTTAAGGGCACATTTACCCCAGGCGCCCAGTGTCTCAGAGCCTATTGGCACGAACCTGTAACAACGTTCTAGGTCCCTGTACTTGTTAGTTTTCTGGGTCTCCCTGAAAGTGGCCGCTCCGCCTCCCTCAGCTTTGCTGTAAGGTAGATAGGTACCAGCCAATGTGGATGCACACGTGTTGTCCCACACGACCTGTTTACCTTCCCTCCACGACTGCAGGGTGACTCCATCTGGGCGTTTTTGGCTGTTGTCAGGTCTGCACAACTGGGGTTCCCTTTGTGCTGGACACCCAGCTGTAGCCAAACTTCTCTTGATGATGTCATTGACTGCTTCGTGTCTGGCAATCTTTCCCTGTGTCTTACGACAGATGAGGCCATGGCTGCCGTATTGGTCTGCCCGTGCATGGCCGTAAACACACCGGTGTTCGGTGGAGATAGGGGCGGCAAGGCGCAGAGCAACACCAATACTTAGGGCCCGATGGTCCAGGCGGGTGCCCAAGGCGGAATTAGGGACTGCCAACAGCTGTGCAAGCCCCCCCCAGCATGGGGGGCTTGCACAGCTGTAATTAATGTAAGTTGCTTGAACTGTGTCGCCTTGCGAATACCCCCCGAGTCTAACTGGGAGCGTTGCTTGGTCCCACTGGTCATCTTGCAGGGAGAGGTTTAACACTTTCACAGTTATTGTCTTTAGGAGTGAGTCGTATTCCGTTAATTTTGGGCTGTCAAAGGAAGGAGCACACCTGAGGAAATAGGTAAGTCTGGACAAGGCCAGGCACCTTGTAGGAAGGTACAAAGCATCGTGAGCATCCAAAGCTCCTATTCGCACCTCCATCCTCCTCGGGTCTTTCAGCTTTTCTTCGAGGACTACCTCAATGGCGTTCACGCCCAGAGGTGCCCCTAGCAGCACACTGTCGGTGGGAGCGATCACTGGGGCTCCTGGCAATATGATTCGTACTGCATCTATGATTGGTTGGCTGGATGAGATGATTTCACACTTTGATGGATTTAGTGTAAGGCCTAACTCCTCTCCCCTAGATTTCACTAGCTGAAGATCTCCTAGCAGGGATTCCTGTGTCCCTGCCAGGGTGCCATCGTCCAGGAACCAGATGTTGAATTCGCTGGACAACCTGCTTGTGACCTCCTTAGCTGCCATGCAGAAAAGGAAAGGGTCAAGTGGGTCTCCCTGCTGGACACCTGCGGAAACAACTTCATGTTCCCCAAACAACAGTGTCGATTCCCTAACTGTACCCTGCTGAGACGAAGGGAAGTAGACAAGGAAAGCTTGTTCGAACTGCTTCCAGTACCACATCCCTTTTTACCTGGTTGAAGGCATTTTTAAAGTCTAATTTAATTAATGCCTTATTTTCTGGGAGGTGCTTGATATAGGCTCGTGCTGCATGAGCTGCTGCTTCACAGCCATGGGGGACACCAAAACCTAGTTGATGGGGTCGAAGCATCGTTGCAGCGTCTATGCTAATTTTTCTAACAGCTGCCCTAGCAACAAGGCGCCGAAGTGTGTTACCCACGGCACAAAGGGATGCTCCGAAGAAGAAGGGTTTAATTGTATCTGGGATCAACCCGGAGAGGCAGTCGTTGACAAACTTCGTGATCTCTGACAGTAGTGTCTCAGCAACTTCGCCGAGAACTGGGTTTGTCATCTCCTTGAGGTGCTGAGGTCTTACTCCAGTGTATGAGTAAGACCTCAACACCTCAAGGAGCCTGGTGGAAATGACATGATGGCTTTGTATACCTCTGATGTTTGGAGGAATAGAGGTCCCATGTCCGGGACATTTGTGTCCCGAGCAGTGGGTTCCCACGGTGCTCTGGGAGGGTGTCGGAAAATCCGACACCAATTAATAATATTATACAGGCAGATAATATTGCTGCATTGTATAAACAAGTTAACCCTTAGAAAATGTAACTTGTAGTGGAACTTTCCGTCTATAGAAAACGGGATATCATTGCCACATACTATTATAAATTCACCACCTATTATGGTGGGAATTATTCTTAAATACATTAGTCTTTAGACTTTACCATCATAAAAACATAAGTAACCTAATTGCCCCTACTGTGTTGCCCTCTTCAGCTTGGAACTTGTGTTCCAAGCTTAAAATTATCATTGGAACTGTTAGGTCTTCCACGAAGGTTTTTGCGTTGAGGTTGTCAAGTTGTCAGCTCTGGGGAAATTATTTATTGCCCAATTGTTAAGTGACTGATGAGGCTAGTGACTTGCCTCCTCTTGCAGGTACGCCTAAGCAAATATTGCCAAACAGGAGCAAATTATGCCATGCTTTGATGGTGGCTGCAGCATTAAGAATTTCAGACCGTTCATTCACTTTCCTTAGAAGGTCTGTATATTTCCCTGCTGCAAATGGGCGCGCTGCTTTAGGAATGTGGGGAAGAGTTCTGGTGGTGGATGCTTTGATGGCCCCCAGGAGGTCATCTGATGACATGAAGTTTGCTGGGATGTGTGGGGTGCCGGGGGGACCTGTGGGCCTTCTCTCTCTACAGGTACCGTTAATGAACCCTCACAGTTGTTGTGAGGGTTATGCTGAAGTCGAGTCGCCGATTCACCAATAGGAAGCGTGCTGGCTGGAAGTGGTAGTTTGGTGATCGACGAGGATGGTGCGCCGACAGCGAGGGGGTTTGGAGAGCGAGTGTAGGGTAAGTATACCCCCTTATAGAAACGTATTCTATTATATATATACTACTCGTGAATGCAGGATTTTGATGTTATTGACGTACTGAAGCAACATGATGTAGAAAAGAGCAAGCCAAATCTCGCTCGAAAAAGATTATCGTCAATATAAATATATATATATATATATATATATATATATATATATATGTCGTACCTAGTAGCCAGAACTCACTTCTCAGCCTACTATGCAAGGCCCGATTTGCCTAATAAGCCTAGTTTTCATGAATTAATGTTTTTTCGACTACCTAACCTACCTAACCTAACGTTTTCGGCTACCTAACCTAACCTAACCTATAAAGATAGGTTAGGTTAGGTTAGGTAGGGTTGGTTAGGTTCGGTCATATATTTACGTTAATTTTAACTCCAATAAAAAAAAATTGACCTCATACATAATGAAATGGGTAGTTTTATCATTTCATAAGAAAAAAATTAGAGAAAATATATTAATTCAGTAAAACTTGGCTTATTAGGCAAATTGGGCCTTGCATAGTAGGCTGAGAAGTGAGTTCTGGCTACTAGGTACGACATATATATATATATATATATATATATATATATATATATATATATATATATATATATATATATATATATATATATATATATATATATATATATATATATATATATATAAATATTTATATATATAAATATATATATATATATATATATATATATATATATATATAAATATATATATATAAATATATATATATAAATATATATATATATATACATATATATATATATATTTATATATATATATATATTTATATATATATATTTATATATATATATTTATATATATATATATGTCGTACCTAGTAGCCAGAACGCACTTATCAGCCTACTATTCATGGCCCGATTTGCCTAATAAGCCAAGTTTTCATGAATTAATTGTTTTTCGACTACCTAACCTAACTTTTTTGGCTACCTAACCTAACCTAACCTATAAAGATAGGTTAGGTTAGGTTAGGTAGGGTTGGTTAGGTTCGGTCATATATCTACGTTAATTTTAACTCCAATAAAAAATAAATGACCTCATACATAATGAAATGGGTAGCTTCATCATTTCATAAGAAAAAAAATTGAGAAAATATATTAATTCAGGAAAACTTGGCTTATTAGGCAAATCGGGCCTTGAATAGTAGGCTGAGAAGTGCGTTCTGGCTACTAGGTACGACATTTATATATATATTTATATATATATATATATATTTATATATATATATATATATATTTATATATATATATATATATTTATATTGACGATAATTTTTTTCGAGCGAGATTTGGCTTGCTCTTTTCTACATCATGTTGCTTCAGTACGTCAATAACATCAAAATCCTGCATTCACGAGTAGTATATATATAATAGAATACGTTTCTATAAGTGGGTATACTTACCCTACACTCGCTCTCCAAACCCCCTCGCTGTCGGCGCACCATCCTCGTCGATCACCAAACTACCACTTCCAGCCAGCACGCTTCCTATTGGTAAATCGGCGACTCGACTTCAGCGCCATCTGCATAGCCTATGACTAAGCGTGCACGAGCAGTTGGCTTTAGAATATTCTGTGCTCTCAAAGCTGATACTGTATTAGTGGAGGTTTTCAGCCAGCCAATATTATCAGCACCTTTTACTCATTTTTTATCTTGTTCATTGTAGAGTAATGTAACCATTATTTTATTTTATATTGTGTTTTGTCTCTATATTTTTGTTTAATTCGCACTGTACATAGCCAAGGGATTATCTTTGTTTATATATGTTTTAAGTCAATTATAGTTTCATTGTTTATACGATTTGTTTTGCGTGTTTTTGCCTTTTACTTGACCATAGGAGGCAACAGTAAAGCAGTAAACTTTTTTTCTCTTTTTTTTACTAATGTGATTAGCATTGGGAGGACTGCCTTACACCTACACTTTCCCATCACATTAATGGTCCTTCGAAACGGATTCCCCATTCCAGTTCTGCATCTTGGTGCCGAAACCGCACGGTAAAGTACGACTATGTACCGACTGTAGGACATCATTACCTAGCCTCAGAACTTTACATTTATCAGCATTAAACTGCATCTGCCAATCCTTTGACCATTTCCAAACCCTATTTAGATCAACTGGAAGTGATAGTGAGTCTTCTTCTGTATTAATTTCCCTACCGATTTTTGTATCATCTGCAAATGTTGCTACTCAAACCTGAATCTAAATCATTAATATATATCACAAACAACAGAGGTCCCAGGACAGAGCCTTGAGGCACTCCACTTACAACATTTTCCCACTCTGACTTAACCCCATTTATACTAATTCTCTGTTTCCTTTGGTATAGCCATGCCCTAATCCAGCTTAATATAGCACCCCCAATACCATGAGCCTCTATTTTTTTAATTAGTCTTTCATGTGGCACTGTATCAAAAGCTTTGCTAAAGTCAAGGTACACAACATCACAATCCTTACCACTATCAACTGCCTCAACTATGCTGGAATAAAAAGTTAGCAAATTTGTTAAACATGAACGTCCATTTGCAAAACCATGTTGCGATTCATTTATTAATTTATGTTTTTCAAGATGAAGACAAATTGTATTTGCAATTATCGATTCAAGCAACTTTCCCACAATAGACGTTAGGCTAATTGGCTAATTGGCCGATAGTTTGACGCAAGTGATCTATCTCCTTTCTTAAAAATTGATACCACATTAGCAATCTTCCATGACTCTGGCACTCTGCCTGACTCTAATGATTTATAAAATATGGTAGACAATGGATCACAAAGCTCCTCTTTGCATTCTTTAAGCACCCTGGCAAACACTTCATCCGGCCCTGGGGATTTGTTTGGTTTGAGTTTTGCTATTTCTTTAATTACATCCTCCCTGGTAACTGCTAAACTCGTCAACCTGTCCTCGTCCCCACCCACATAGACTTGTTCGGCTGAAGGCATATTGTTAAGTTCCTCTTTAGTAAATACAGATATAAAATATTTATTAAAAATACTACTCATCTCTTCATCATTATCTGTTATTTGACCTGTCTCAGTTTTTAATGGCCTTATCCTTTCCTTAATCTTTGTTTAATCTACTAGCATGTTCCTAGTGAGGGTTGTATTGCTTCACCACTCCAGGTCCAGTCACCAGCCTTGCTTCACCACTCCAGGTTCTACAGCCTTGCTTCACCACTCCAGGTCCAGTCACCAGCCTTGCTTCACCACTCCAGGTCCAGTCACCAGCCTTGCTTCACCACTCCAGGTCCAGTCACCAGCCTTGCTTCACCACTCCAGGTCCAGTCACCAGCCTTGCTTCACCACTCCAGGTCCAGTCACCAGCCTTGCTTCACCACTCCAGGTTCTACAGCCTTGCTTCACCACTCCAGGTCCAGTCACCAGCCTTGCTTCACCACTCCAGGTCCAGTCACCAGCCTTGCTTCACCACTCCAGGTCCAGTCTCCAGCCTTGCTTCACCATATGGGGTCTCGTAGCCTGGTGGATAGCGCGCAGGACTCGTAATTCTGTGGCGCTAGTTCGATTCCCGCACGAGGCAGAAACAAATGGGCAAAGTTTCTTTCATCCTGAATGCCCCTCTTACCTAGCAGTAAATAGGTACCTGGGTCAGCTGTCACGGGCTGCTTCCTGGGGGTGGAGGCGTGGTCGAGGACCAGGCCGCGGGGACACTAAAGCCCCGAAATCATCTCAAGATAACCTCAAGATAACCACTCCAGGTCCAGTCTCCAGCCTTGCTTCGCCAACCCAGGTCCAGTCACCAGCCTTGCTTCACCACTCCAGGTCCAGTCACTAGCCTTGCTTCACCACTCCAGGTCCAGTCACCAGCCTTGCTTCACCAACCCAGGTCCAGTCACCAGCCTTGCTTCACCACTCCAGGTCCAGTCACTTGCCTCACCACTAAAGGTCCAGTCACCAGCCTTGCTTCACCACTCCAGGTCCAGTCACTTGCCTCACCACTCCAGGTTCAGTCACCAGCCTTGCTTCACCACTCCAGGTCCAGTCACTTGCCTCACCACTCCAGGTCCAGTTACCAGCCTTGCTTCACCATTCCAGGTCCAGTCACCAGCCTTGCTTCACCAACCCAGGACCAGTCATTTGCTTCACCACCCCAGGTCCAGTCACCAGCCTTGCTTCACCACTCCAGGTCCAGTCACCAGCCTTGCTTCACCGCCCCAGGTCCAGTCACCTGCTTCACCACTCCAGGTCCAGTCATCAGCCTTGCTTCACCACTCCAGGTCCAGTCACCAGCCTTGCTTCACCACTCCAGGTCCAGTTACCAGCCTTGCTTCACCGCCCCAGGTCCAGTCACCAGCCTTGCTTCACCGCCCCAGGACCAGTCACCAGCCTTGCTTCACCGCCCCAGGTCCAGTCACTTGGCTCACCATCCCAGGTCCAGTCACCAGCCTTGCTTCACCATCCCAGGACCAGTCACCAGCTTTGCTTCACCACTCTAGGTCCAGTCACTTGCCTCACCATCCCAGGTCCAGTCACTAGCCTTGCTTCACCATCCCAGGTCCAGTTACTTGCCTCACCACCCCAGGTCCAGTCACCAGCTTTGCTTCACCACTCCAGGTCCAGTCACTTACTTCACCACTCCAGGTCCAGTCACCAGCCTTGCTTCACAACTCCAGGTCCAGTCACCAGCCTTGCTTCACCACCCAGGTTCAGTCACCAGCTTTGCTTCACCACTCCAGGTTCAGTCACCAGCCTTGCTTCAACACTCCAGGTCCAGTCACCAGCCTTGCTTCACCACTCCAGGTCCAGTCACCAGCCTTGCTTCACCACCCCAGGACCAGTCACTAGCTTTGCTTCACCACTCCAGGTCCAGTCACCAGCCTTGCTTCACCGCCCCAGGTCCAGTCACCTGCTTCACCACTCCAGGTCCAGTCATCAGCCTTGCTTCACCACTCCAGGTCCAGTCACCAGCCTTGCTTCACCACTCCAGGTCCAGTTACCAGCCTTGCTTCACCGCCCCAGGTCCAGTCACCAGCCTTGCTTCACCGCCCCAGGACCAGTCACCAGCCTTGCTTCACCGCCCCAGGTCCAGTCACTTGCCTCACCATCCCAGGTCCAGTCACCAGCCTTGCTTCACCATCCCAGGACCAGTCACCAGCTTTGCTTCACCACTCTAGGTCCAGTCACTTGCCTCACCATCCCAGGTCCAGTCACTAGCCTTGCTTCACCATCCCAGGTCCAGTTACTTGCCTCACCACCCCAGGTCCAGTCACCAGCTTTGCTTCACCACTCCAGGTCCAGTCACTTACTTCACCACTCCAGGTCCAGTCACCAGCCTTGCTTCACAACTCCAGGTCCAGTCACCAGCCTTGCTTCACCACCCAGGATCAGTCACCAGCTTTGCTTCACCACTCCAGGTCCAGTCACTTTCTTCACCACCCCAGGACCAGTCACTAGCCTTGCTTCACCATCCCAGGACCAGTCACCAGCCTTGCTTCACCATCCCAGGACCAGTCACCAGCCTTGCTTTATCGCCCCAGGTCCAGTCACCTGCTTCACCACTCCAGGTCCAGTCACCAGCTTTGCTTCACCATCCCAGGACCAGTCACCAGCCTTGCTTCACCACTCCAGGTCCAGTCACCAGCTTTGCTTCACCATCCCAGGACCAGTCACCAGCCTTGCTTCACCACTCCAGGTCCAGTCACCAGCTTTGCTTCACCATCCCAGGACCAGTCACCAGCCTTGCTTCACCACTCCAGGTCCAGTCACCAGCTTTGCTTCACCATCCCAGGACCAGTCACCAGCCTTGCTTCACCACCCCAGGACCAGTCACCAGCCTTGCTTCACCACCCCAGGACCAGTCACCAGCCTTGCTTCACCATCCCAGGTCCAGTCACCAGCTTTGCTTCACCACTCCAGGTCCAGTCACTTACTTCACCACTCCAGGTCCAGTCACCAGCCTTGCTTCACCACTCCAGGTCCAGTCACCAGCTTTGCTTCACCATCCCAGGACCAGTCACCAGCCTTGCTTCACCACTCCAGGTCCAGTCACCAGCCTTGCTTCACCGCCCCAGGTCTAGTCACCAGCCTTGCTTCACCACTCCAGGTCTAGTCACCAGCCTTGCTTCACCACTCCAGGTCCAGTCACCAGCCTTGCTTCACCGCCCCAGGTCCAGTCACCAGCTTTGCTTCACCGCCCCAGGTCCAGTCACCAGCCTTGCTTCACCATCCCAGGACTAGTCACCAGCCTTGCTTCACCATCCCAGGTCCAGTCACCAGCTTTGCTTCACCATCCCAGGTCCAGTCACCAGCTTTGCTTCACCATCCCAGGTCCAGTCACCAGCCTTGCTTCACCGCCCCAGGTCCAGTCACCAGCCTTGCTTCACCGCCCCAGGTCCAGTCACCAGGCTTGCTTCACCGCCCCAGGTCCAGTCACCTGCTTCACCACTCCAGGTCCAGTCACCAGCTTTGCTTCACCAACCCAGGTCCAGTCACCAGCTTTGCTTCACCACTTGCTCCATATATTTTTGTTTATCTAGGACAGGTCTGCTGACCTACGGGTTCGCTACTAGCATGGTTGCTGTTCGATCCCCGATAGCGGAAGTTGTTGGGCACTTCCCCGCGCCCTCATACCTCAGCTCCGTGTTCTCATACTCCTTCCAAGCGCCGTACAGGTACTCTGGCTCAGCGCTCTCCCCTAAGACGTTATCTTATCTCCTCAATCTCTCAAGGTGTCCACGCCCGCCTCAGCCCTCAGACACCACGTCCTGGCGCTGCTCTCTAATTAACAGAATTGAATTAAATAAAGAATTATTTAAAGCATAAATTATATATGTTGAACATGTAAGACAAAGTAATCGCTAAGATGATTTTAAAATGTAATTTCTTGAACGACCTGATCATCCCAGACGATCCCAGAGTGTATAACTTGCTGGCCAAGACAGGTAATCTTAACGACCTTGTAACCATCTGGGTAACCTGAACGACCTTGTTAACACGTGACCCCATTGGTCTTCCCTTCTGTCCCGAGGCCTGAGTCTGGACCATTATGACCCCCCCCCTGGGACTACTTAGGGATGAGTGGAAGTGTAGTCACGGGAACAGTGACCTGACCCATGATGTGTGCCTCCTGTTATACCCTGGTAGACCTTAATATACAATACCCTGGTACACCTTAATATACAATACCCTGGTACACCTTAATATACAATACCCTGGTAGACCTTAATATACAATACCCTGGTAGACCTTAATATACAATACCCTGGTAGACCTTAATATACAATACCCCGGTAGACCTTATTATACAATACCCCGGTAGACCTTATGATACAATACCCCGGTAGACCTTATTATACAATACCCAGGTACACCTTAATATACAATACCCTGGTAGACCTTAATATACAATACCCTGGTAGACCTTAATATACAATACCCTGGTAGACCTTAATATACAATACCCTGGTAGACCTTAATATACAATACCCTGGTAGACCTTAATATACAATACCCTGGTAGACCTTAATATACAATACCCTGGTAGACCTTATTATACAATACCCTGGTAGACCTTAATATACAATACCCTGGTAGACCTTAATATACAATACCCTGGTAGACCTTATTATACAATACCCTGGTAGACCTTATTATACAATACCCTGGTAGACCTTAATATACAATACCCTGGTACACCTTATTATACAATACCCCGGTAGACCTTATGATACAATACCCCGGTAGACCTTATTATACAATACCCTGGTAGACCTTAATATACAATACCCTGGTAGACCTTAATATACAATACCCTGGTACACCTTAATATACAATACCCTGGTAGCCCTTAATATACAACACCCTGGTAGACCTTAATATACAATACCCTGGTAGACCTTAATATACAATACCCTGGTAGACCTTAATATACAATACCCTGGTAGACCTTAATATACAATACCTTGGTACACCTTAATATACAATACCCTGGTAGACCTTAATATACAATACCCTGGTAGACCTTAATAAACAATACCCTGGTAGACCTTATTATACAATACCCTGGTAGACCTTATTATACAATACCCTGGTAGACCTTAATATACAATACCCTGGTACACCTTAATATACAATACCCTGGTAGACCTTATTATACAATACCCTGGTACACCTTAATATACAATACCCTGGTAGACCTTATTATACAATACCCTGGTAGACCTTATTATACAATACCCTGGTAGACCTTAATATACAATACCCTGGTAGACCTTATTATACAATACCCTGGTACACCTTAATATACAATACACTGGTACACCTTAATATACAATACCCTGGTAGACCTTAATATACAATACCCTGGTAGACCTTATTATACAATACCCTGGTAGACCTTAATATACAATACCCTGGTACACCTTAATATACAATACCCTGGTACACCTTAATATACAATACCCTGGTAGACCTTATTATACAATACCCTGGTAGACCTTAATATACAATACCCTGGTAGACCTTAATATACAATACCCTGGTAGACCTTAATATACAATACCCTGGTAGACCTTAATATACAATACCCTGGTAGACCTTAATATACAATACCCTGGTACACCTTAATATACAATACCCTGGTAGACCTTAATATACAATACCCTGGTAGACCTTAATAAACAATACCCTGGTAGACCTTATTATACAATACCCTGGTAGACCTTAATATACAATACCCTGGTACACCTTAATATACAATACCCTGGTAGACCTTATTATACAATACCCTGGTACACCTTAATATACAATACCTTGGTAGACCTTATTATACAATACCCTGGTAGACCTTATTATACAATACCCTGGTAGACCTTAATATACAATACCCTGGTAGACCTTATTATACAATACCCTGGTACACCTTAATATACAATACACTGGTACACCTTAATATACAATACCCTGGTAGACCTTATTATACAATACCCTGGTAGACCTTAATATACAATACCCTGGTAGACCTTAATATACAATACCCTGGTAGACCTTAATATACAATACCCTGGTAGACCTTAATATACAATACCCTGGTAGACCTTAATATACAATACCCTGGTAGACCTTAATATACAATACCCTGGTACACCTTAATATACAATACCCTGGTAGACCTTATTATACAATACCCTGGTAGACCTTAATATACAATACCCTGGTAGCCCTTAATATACAATACCCTGGTAGACCTTAATATACAATACCCTGGTAGACCTTAATATACAATACCCTATATCCCGTTTATTCATTAACAAAATTTGAAGTTAACAAAACTGACCCGCCGGCTGACAGACAGAAACTGACCCGCCGGCTGACAGACAGAAACTGACCCGCCGGCTGACAGACAGAAACTGACCCGCCGTCTGCCAGACAGAAACTGACCCGCCGTCTGCCAGACAGAAACTGACCCGCCGGCTGACAGACAGAAACTGACCCGCCGTCTGCCAGACAGAAACTGACCCGCCGGCTGACAGACAGAAACTGACCCGCTGGCTGACAGACAGAAACTGACCCGCCGGCTGACAGACAGAAACTGACCCACCGGCTGACAGACAGAAACTGACCCGCCGTCTGACAGACAGAAACTGACCCGCCGGCTGACAGACAGAAACTGACCCGCCGGCTGACAGACAGAAACTGACCCGCCGGCTGACAGACAGAAACTGACCCGCCGGCTGACAGACAGAAACTGACCCGCCGGCTGACAGACAGAAACTGAACCGCCGGCTGACAGACAGAAACTGACCCGCCGGCTGACAGACAGAAACTGACCCGCCGGCTGACAGACAGAAACTGACCCGCCGTCTGACAGACAGAAACTGACCCGCCGTCTGACAGACAGAAACTGACCCGCCGGCTGACAGACAGAAACTGACCCACCGGCTGACAGACAGAAACTGACCCGCCGTCTGACAGACAGAAACTGACCCGCCGGCTGACAGACAGAAACTGACCCGCCGGCTGACAGACAGAAACTGACCCGCCGGCTGACAGACAGAAACTGACCCGCCGGCTGACAGACAGAAACTGACCCGCCGGCTGACAGACAGAAACTGACCCGCCGGCTGACAGACAGAAACTGACCCGCCGGCTGACAGACAGAAACTGACCCGCCGGCTGACAGACAGAAACTGACCCGCCGGCTGACAGACAGAAACTGACCCGCCGTCTGACAGACAGAAACTGACCCGCCGTCTGCCAGACAGAAACTGTTTCTACACACACCGGGAAGAAATGGCCTTAGCAACTGTAGCTCTTTGTAATGTATTGTATTATCTCCATTAAGTTACTTGAACTTGAGAGTTGGTCACAATAAAGTGACTTTATAATGGTTCAGGGCGGAGCGTGACGTGACCCTTGTGTGGGCTGGGACCCTTACGTTATCACGCGTCCTGACCTGACCTGACCTGACCTGACCTCCCTCCTCCAGCTGACCCCCCCCCCCCCCGCGTCACACAAGGTGACGCAAGTGAGCAAAATTATTTCCTACACCACCACAACAGTCACAATACTACTGTTTACAGGAACACCGTTTACTGGGAGCATAGTTTACTGGGAACACCGTTTACTGGGAGCATAGTTTACTGGGAACATCGTTTACTAGGAGCATCGTTTACTAGGAACATAGTTTACTTGGAGCATAGTTAGCTTGGAGCATAGTTTACTTGGAGCATAGTTTACTTGTAGCATAGTTTACTAGGAACATAGTTTACTTGGAGTATAGTTTGCTTGGATTATAATTTACTTGTAGCATAGTTTACTTGGAGCATAGTTTACTTGGAGCATAGTTTACTTGGAGCATAGTTTACTTGGAGCATAGTTTACTTAGAGCATAGTTTATTTGGAACATAGTTTGCTTCGATCATAGTTTACTTAGAACATAGTTTACTTGTAGCATAGTTTACTAGGAGCATAGTTTACTTGGATCATAGTTTCCTTGCAGCATAGTTTACTGGGAACATAGTTTACTCAAAGCATAGTTTACTTGGAGCATAATTTACTTAGGGCATAGTTTACTTAGACCAAAGTTTAATTGGAGCATAGTTTACTAGGAGCATAGTTTACTATGAACATAACTTACTAGGATCATAACTTACTAGGAGCATAGTTTACTAGGAGCATAGTTTACTTGGAGTATAGTTTACTTCTATCATATTTTACTTGTAGCATAGTTTACGAGGATCATAGTTTAATTGTAGCATAGTTTACTTGAGCATAGTTTACTTGGAGCACAGCTTACTTGTAGCATAGTTTACTAGGAGCAT
The DNA here is from genome assembly GCF_040958095.1 of Procambarus clarkii. Taxonomy (NCBI): domain Eukaryota; kingdom Metazoa; phylum Arthropoda; class Malacostraca; order Decapoda; family Cambaridae; genus Procambarus; species Procambarus clarkii. The sequence goes on from NC_091173.1 coordinate 1,373,882, forward strand.
AGTTTACTAGGAGCATAGTTTACGAGGAGCATAGTTTACTTGGGGTATAGTTTACTTGGAACATAGTTTACTTGCGGTATAGTTTACTTGGAGCATAATTTACTAGGATAATAGTTTACTTGGAACATAGATTACTTGCGGTATAAATTACTTGGAGCATAGTTTACTAGGATAATAGTTTACTTGGAACATAGTTTACTAGGAGCATGGTTTACTTGCAGCATTGTTTACTTGGGGTATAGTTTACTTGCAGCATAGTTTACTGGGAGCACAATTTACTTGTACCATAGTTTACTTGGAGCACAGCTTACTTGTATCATAGTTTACTAGGAACATAGTTTACTCGTAGCATAGTTTACTCGTAGCATAGTTTACTTGTAGCATAGTTTACTTGGAGTATAGTTTACTTGGAGTATAGTTTACTTGGAGTATAGTTTACTTGGAGCATAGTTTACTTGAAGCATAGTTTACTAGGAACATAGTTTACTAGGAGTATGGTTTATATGGAGCGTAGATTACTTGTAGCATAGTTTACTTGGAGCATAGTTTACTTGGAGAATAGTTTACTTGGATCATAGCTTACTAGGAGCATAGTTTACTTTCAGCATAGTTTACTTGTAGCATAGTTTACTTGTAGCATAGTTTACTTAAAACAAAGTTTACTTGGAACATAGTTTACTAGGAGCATAGTTTACTTGGAGAATAGTTTACTTGGAGCATAGCTTACTTGTAGCATAGTTTACTTGGGGCATAGTTTACTTGGAGCATAGTTTACTTGGAGAATAGTTTACTTGGAGCATAGCTTACTAGGAGCATAGTTTACTTTCAGCATAGTTTACTTGGGTCACCGTTTATTAGGAGTACTCGTATGTTTCAGCTGTCTAACTCCCAGGTAAAAATTAACTGCTAGGTGAACAGAAGCATCAGGGTGAAATATGCTCAGCCTGTTTGTTTCTGCCTCGGCCGGGAATCGAACTCGGGCCCTTAGGACTTCGACCCAAAAGCCCTGTCCACCAGCCGCGAGGCACCACACATGTGTGTGTGTGTTCTCACCTAGTTGTGCTTGCGGAGGTTGAGCTCTGGCTCTTTGGTCCCGCCTCTCAACCGTCAATCAACAGGTGTACAGGTTCCTGAGCCTATTGGGCTCTATCATATCTACACTTGAAACTGTGTATGGAGTCAGCCTCCACCACATCACTGCCTAATGCATTCCATTTGTCAACCACACTGACACTAAAAAAGTTCTCTCTAATATCTCTGTGGCTCATTTGGGCACTCAGTTTCCACCTGTGTCCCCTAGTGCGTGTGCCCCTTGTGTTAAACAGCCTGTCTTTATCAACCCTGTCGATTCCCTTGAGAATCTTGAATGTGGTGATCATGTCCCACCTAACTCTTCTGTCTTCTAGCGAAGTGAGGTTTAATTCCTCACTTTTGAGGAATTAATGGTTTAGTGAGGTAGTCTCTCCTCGTAGCTCATACCTCTCAGCTCGGGTACTAGTCTGGTGGCAAACCTTTGAACCTTTTCCAGTTTAGTCTTATGCTTGACTAGATATGGACTCCATGCTGGGGCTGCATACTCCAGGATTGGTCTGACATATTTGGCATACAAAGTTCTGAATGATTCCTTACACAAGTTTCTGAATGCCGTTGTTATGTTGGCCAGCCTGGCATATGCCGCTGATGTTATCCTCTTGATGTGGGCTGCAAGGAACAGGTGTGGCGTGATGTCAACCCCCAAGTCATGTGAGTGTGTAGGAAGGTGATAGGTTTCCTATCACGGTTGTGGCGGGGGAGGAAGCCTATGTATCATGGAGGCGTCACAGCCATAGGGGAGGCGGGTCCCGCGGTCACCACAACTGATACTGGCCGCACCCATGGGTACTGCAGTGGGGGGGTGGGGGGGTAGATGAAGGCAAACTGTTAACCACAGGTGGTACACACACACACACAAGGTGACACTGGTGGTACACACACAAGGGGACACTAGTGGTACACACACAAGAGGACACTAGTGGTACACACACACAAGGGGACACTGGTGGTACACATACACAAGGGGACACTGGTGGTACACACACAAGGGGACACTGGTGGTACACACACAAGGGGACACTGGTGGTACACACACAAGGGGACACTGGTGGTACACACACACAAGGGGACACTGGTGGTACACACACACAAGGGGACACTGGTGGTACACACACACAAGGGGACACTGGTGGTACACACACACAAGAGGACACTGGTGGTACACACACACAAGAGGACACTGGTGGTACACACACACAAGGGGACACTGGTGGTACACACACACACACACACACGGGACACAGGTGGTACACACACACACAAGGGGGACACTGGTGGTACACACACACAAGGGGGACACTGGTGGTACACACACACAAGGGGACACTGGTGGTACACACACACAAGGGGACACTGGTGGTACACACACACAAGGGGACACTGGTGGTACACACACACACGGGACACTGGTGGTACACACACACACGGGACACAGGTGGTACACACACACAAGGGGACACTGGTGGTACACACACACACACACGGGACACAGGTGGTACACACACACAAGGGGGACACTGGTGGTACACACACACAAGGGGACACTGGTGGTACACACACACAAGGGGACACTGGTGGTACACACACACAAGGGGACACTGGTGGTACACACACACAAGGGGACACTGGTGGTACACACACACACGGGACACTGGTGGTACACACACACACGGGACACAGGTGGTACACACACACAAGGGGACACTGGTGGTACACACACACACACACGGGACACAGGTGGTACACACACACAAGGGGGACACTGGTGGTACACACACACAAGGGGGACACTGGTGGTACACACACACAAGCGGACACTGGTGGTACACACACACAAGGGGACACTGGTGGTACACACACACAAGGGGACACTGGTGGTACACACACACACGGGACACTGGTGGTACACACACACACGGGACACAGGTGGTACACACACACAAGGGGGACACTGGTGGTACACACACACATACACGGGACACAGGTGGTACACACACACAAGGGGGACACTGGTGGTACACACACAAGGGGGACACTGGTGGTACACACACACAAGGGGACACTGGTGGTACACACACACAAGGGGACACTGGTGGTACACACACACAAGGGGACACTGGTGGTACACACACACAAGGGGACACTGGTGGTACACACACACAAGGGGACACTGGTGGTACACACACACACGGGACACTGGTGGTACACACACACACGGGACACAGGTGGTACACACACACAAGGGGACACTGGTGGTACACACACACACACACGGGACACAGGTGGTACACACACACAAGGGGGACACTGGTGGTACACACACACAAGGGGGACACTGGTGGTACACACACACAAGGGGACACTGGTGGTACACACACACAAGGGGACACTGGTGGTACACACACACAAGGGGACACTGGTGGTCCACACACACAAGGGGACACTGGTGGTACACACACACAAGGGGACACTGGTGGTACACACACAAGGGGACACTGGTGGTACACACACAAGGGGACACTGGTGGTACACACACACAAGGGGACACTGGTGGTACACACACACAAGGGGACACTGGTGGTACACACACACACACGGGACACAGGTGGTACACACACACACACACGGGACACTGGTGGTACACACACACACACACGGGACACTGGTGGTACACACACACACATGGGACACTGGTGGTACACACACACACACGGGACACTGGTGGTACACACACACAAGGGGACACTGGTGGTACACACACACACAAGGGGACACTGGTGGTACACACACACACAAGGGGACACTGGTGGTACACACACACAAGGGGACACTGGTGGTACACACACACAAGGGGACACAGGTGGTACACACACACAAGAGGACACTAGTGGTACACACACACAAGGGGACACAGGTGGTACACACACAAGGGGACACTGGTGGTACACACACAAGGGGACACTTGTGGTACACACACAAGGGGACACTAGTGGTACACACACACAAGGGGACACTGGTGGTACACACACACAAGGGGACACTGGTGGTACACACACAAGAGGACACTGGTGGTACACACAAGGGGACATTGGTGGTACACACAAGGGGACACTGGTGGTAGACACACAAGGGGACACTGGTGGTACACACACATGGGGACACTGGTGGTACACACACAAGGGTACACTGGTGGTACACACACACAAGAGGACGTTGGTGGTACACACACACACAAGGGGACACTGGTGGTACACACACACACAAGGGGAAACTGGTGGTACACACACACAAGGGGACACTGGTGGTACACACACAAGGGGACACTGGTGGTACACACACAAGAGGACACTGGTGGTACACACACAAGGGGACACTGGTGGTACACACACACACAAGGGGAAACTGGTGGTACACACACACAAGGGGACACTGGTGGTACACACACAAGAGGACACTGGTGGTACACACACACACAAGGGGACACTGGTGGTACACACACACAAGGGGACACTGGTGGTACACATACAAGGGGACACTGGTGGTACACACACAAGAGGACACTGGTGGTACACACACAAGGGTACACTGGTGGTACACACACACAAGAGGACACTGGTGGTACACACACACACAAGGGGACACTGGTGGTACACACACACAAGGGGACACTGGTGGTACACATACAAGGGGACACTGGTGGTACACACACACAAGGGGACACTGGTGGTACACACACAAGGGGACACTGGTGGTACACACACAAGGGGACACTGGTGGTACACACACAAGAGGACACTGGTGGTACACACACAAGGGTACACTGGTGGTACACACACAAGAGGACACTGGTGGTACACACACACACAAGGGGACACTGGTGGTACACACACACAAGGGGACACTGGTGGTAGACATACAAGGGGACACTGGTGGTACACACACACAAGGGGACACTGGTGGTACACACACAAGGGGACACTGGTGGTACACACACAAGGGGACACTGGTGGTACACACACAAGAGGACACTGGTGGTACACATACAAGGGGACACTGGTGGTACACACACACAAGGGGACACTGGTGGTACACACACAAGGGGACACTGGTGGTACACACACAAGGGGACACTGGTGGTACACACACAAGAGGACACTGGTGGTACACACACAAGGGTACACTGGTGGTACACACACACAAGAGGACACTGGTGGTACACACACACACACAAGGGGACACTGGTGGTACACACACAAGGGGACACTTGTTTTACACACACACAAGGGGGACACTGGTGGTACACACACAAGGGGACACTTGTTTTACACACACACAAGGGGACACTGGTGGTACACACACAAGGGGACACTGGTGGTACACACACACAAGGGGACACTGGTGGTACACACACAAGGGGACACTGGTGGTACACACACACATGAGGACACTGGTGGTACACACACAAGGGGACACAGGCGGAAACTGAGTGCCCAAATAAGCCGCAGAGACACTAGAAATATTATTTTTTTCAGTGTTAGCATGTGAAATGCATTAGACAGTAATGTGGTGGAAGCTGACTCCATACACAGTTTCAAATGTAGATATGATAGAGCCCAGTAGGCTCAGGACCCTGTACACCAGTTGATTGACGGTTGAGAGGCGGGACCAAAGAGCCAGAGCTCAACCCCGTACAGCTGGAGAGTGAGAGAACACCGTCATGGTGATCTTTACACTCAACTCTCAAAGTGTCCATAAACTACTGTTCTCCTGAAAGGTTTTGGTCAGATATTGACCTATACGAGTTACCTTGAGAGGGAAGTGAGGTGGAGAGCACGTTCCCCTCCACCATGCACCTGTGTTAGTCGCCGCTCCTCTATCTACACCACAACACCGCTCCTCTACACCACAACACAGCTCCTCTACACCACAACACCGTTCCTCTACACCACAACACAGCTCCTCTACACCACAACACAGCGCCTTACACCACAACACCGTTCCTCTACACCACAACACAGCTCCTCTACACCACAACACCGTTCCTCTACACCACAACACAGCTCCTCTACACCACAACACAGCTCCTCTACACCACAACACCGTTCCTCTACACCACAACACCGCTCCTCTACACCACAACACAGCTCCTCTACACCACAACACAGCTCCTCTACACCACAACACCGTTCCTCTACACCACAACACCGTTCCTCTACACCACAACACAGCTCCTCTACACCACAACACAGCTCCTCTACACCACAACACCGTTCCTCTACACCACAACACCGCTCCTCTACACCACAACACAGCTCCTCTACACCACAACACCGTTCCTCTACACCACAACACAGCTCCTCTACACCACAACACCGTTCCTCTACACCACAACACTGCTCCTCTACACCACAACACGGCTCCTCTACACCACAACACCGCTCCTCTACACCACAACACAGCTCCTCTACACCACAACACCGTTCCTCTACACCACAACACTGCTCCTCTACACCACAACACTGCTCCTCTACACCAGAACACTGCTCCTCTACACCACAACACCGTTCCTCTACACCACATCACTGCTCCTCTACACCACAACACCGCTCCTCTACACCACAACACTGCTCCTCTACACCACAACACCGCTCCTCTACACCACAACACCGCTCCTCTACACCACAACACCGCTCCTCTACACCACAACACTGCTCCTCTACACCACAACACCGCTCCTCTACACCACAACACCGCTCCTCTACACCACAACACTGCTCCTCTATACCACAACACCGCTCCTCTACACCACAACACTGCTCCTCTACACACCAACACCGCTCCTCTACACCACAACACTGCTCCTCTACACCACAACACCGCTCCTCTACACCACAACACTGCTCCTCTACACCACAACACCGCTCCTCTACACCACAACACTGCTCCTCTACATCACAACACCGCTCCTCTACACCACAACACTGCTCCTCTACACCACAACACCGCTCCTCTACACCACAACACCGCTCCTCTACACCACAACACTGCTCCTCTACACCACAACACCGCTCCTCTACACCACAACACCGCTCCTCTACACCACAACACTGCTCCTCTATCTACACCACAACACCGCTCCTCTACACCACAACACGGCTCCTCTACACCACAACACCGCTCCTCTACACCACAACACCGCTCCTCTACACCACAACACCGCTCCTCTACACCACAACACCGCTCCTCTACACCACAACACCGCTCCTCTACACCACAACACTGCTCCTCTACGCCACAACACCGTTCCTCTACACCACAACACCGCTCCTCTACACCACAACACTGCTCCTCTACACCACAACACCGCTCCTCTACACCACAACACCGATCCTCTACACCACAAGACCGCTCCTCTACACCACAACACCGCTCCTCTACACCACAACACTGCTCCTCTACACCACAACACCGCTCCTCTATCTACACCACAACACCGCTCCTCTACACCACAACACCGCTCCTCTACACCACAACACTGCTCCTCTACACCACAACACTGCTCCTCTACACCACAACACCGCTCCTCTACACCACAACACTGCTCCTCTACACCACAACACTGCTCTTCTACACTACAACACTGCTCCTCTACACCACAACACCGCTCCTCTACACCACAACACCGCTCCTCTACACTACAACATCGCTCCTCTACACCACAACACCGCTCCTCTACACCACAACACCGCTCCTCTACACCACAACACCGCTCCTCTACACCACAACACTGCTCCTCTATCTACACCACAACACCGCTCCTCTACACCACAACACCGCTCCTCTACACCACAACACTGCTCCTCTATCTACACCACAACACTGCTCCTCTACACCACAACACCGCTCCTCTACACCACAACACTGCTCCTCTACACCACAACACCGCTCCTCTACACCACAACACCGCTCCTCTACACCACAACACTGCTCCTCTACACCACAACACCGCTCCTCTACACCACAACACTGCTCCTCTACACCACAACACGGCTCCTCTACACCACAACACCGCTCCTCTACACCACAACACCGCTCCTCTACACCACAACACGGCTCCTCTACACCACAACACGGCTCCTCTACACCACAACACCGCTCCTCTACACCACAACACAGCTCCTCTACACCACAACACGGCTCCTCTACACCACAACACGGCTCCTCTACACCACAACACCGCTCCTCTACACCACAACACTGCTCCTCTACACCACAACACCGCTCCTCTACACCACAACACGGCTCCTCTACACCACAACACGGCTCCTCTACACCACAACACGGCTCCTCTACACCACAACACGGCTCCTCTACACCACAACACGGCTCCTCTACACCACAACACCGCTCATCTACACCACAACACAGCTCCTCTACACCACAACACCGGTCCTCTACACCACAACACGGCTCCTCTACACCACAACACGGCTCCTCTACACCACAACACGGCTCCTCTACACCACAACACCGCTCCTCTACACCACAACACCGCTCCTCTACACCACAACACTGCTCCTCTACACCACAACACCGCTCCTCTACACCACAACACGGCTCCTCTACACCACAACACCGCTCCTCTACACCACAACACGGCTCCTCTACACCACAACACCGCTCCTCTACACCACAACACCGCTCCTCTACACCACAACACCGCTCCTCTACACCACAACACCGCTCCTCTACACCACAACACCGCTCCTCTACACCACAACACTGCTCCTCTACACCACAACACCGCTCCTCTACACCACAACACCGCTCCTCTACACCACAACACCGCTCCTCTACACCACAACACCGCTCCTCTACACCACAACACCGCTCCTCTACACCACAACACCGCTCCTCTACACCACAACACTGCTCCTCTACACCACAACACCGCTCCTCTACACCACAACACTGCTCCTCTACACCACAACACCGCTCCTCTACACCACAACACCGCTCCTCTACACCACAACACCGCTCCTCTACACCACAACACCGCTCCTCTACACCACAACACCGCTCCTCTACACCACAACACCGCTCCTCTACACCACAACACTGCTCCTCTACACCACAACACCGCTCCTCTACACCACAACACTGCTCCTCTACACCATAACACCGCTCCTCTACACCACAACACCGCTCCTCTACACCACAACACCGCTCCTCTACACCACAACACCGCTCCTCTACACCACAACACCGCTCCTCTACACCACAACACTGCTCCTCTACACCACAACACCGCTCCTCTACACCACAACACTGCTCCTCTACACCACAACACCGCTCCTCTACACCACAACACCGCTCCTCTACACCACAACACTGCTCCTCTACACCACAACACCGCTCCTCTACACCACAACACCGCTCCTCTACACCACAACACCGCTCCTCTACACCACAACACTGCTCCTCTACACCACAACACCGCTCCTCTACACCACAACACCGCTCCTCTACACCACAACACCGCTCCTCTACACCACAACACCGCTCCTCTACACCACAACACCTGCTCCTCTACACCACAACACTGCTCCTCTACACCACAACACCGCTCCTCTACACCACAACACTGCTCCTCTACACCACAACACCGCTCCTCTACACCACAACACCTGCTCCTCTACACCACAACACCGCTCCTCTACACCACAACACCGCTCCTCTACACCACAACACCGCTCCTCTACACCACAACACTGCTCCTCTACACCACAACACCTGCTCCTCTACACCACAACACCGCTCCTCTACACCACAACACTGCTCCTCTACACCACAACACCGCTCCTCTACACCACAACACCGCTCCTCTACACCACAACACTGCTCCTCTACACCACAACACCGCTCCTCTACACCACAACACCGCTCCTCTACACCACAACACTGCTCCTCTACACCACAACACTGCTCCTCTACACCACAACACCGCTCCTCTACACCACAACACTGCTCCTCTACACCACAACACCGCTCCTCTACACCACAACACTGCTCCTCTACACCACAACACCGCTCCTCTACACCACAACACCGCTCCTCTACACCACAACACCGCTCCTCTACACCACAACACTGGTCCTCTACACCACAACACTGCTCCTCTACACCACAACACCGCTCCTCTACACCACAACACCTGCTCCTCTACACCACAACACCGCTCCTCTACACCACAACACTGCTCCTCTACACCACAACACCGCTCCTCTACACCACAACATCGCTCCTCTACACCACAACACCGCTCCTCTACACCACAACACCGCTCCTCTACACCACAACACCGCTCCTCTACACCTCAACACTGCTCCTCTACACCACAACACCGCTCCTCTACACCACAACACCGCTCCTCTACACCACAACACCGCTCCTCTACACCACAACACTGCTCCTCTACACCACAACACCGCTCCTCTACACCACAACACTGCTCCTCTACACCACAACACCGCTCCTCTACACCACAACACTGCTCCTCTACACCACAACACTGCTCCTCTACACCACAACACCGCTCCTCTACACCACAACACCGCTCCTCTACACCACAACACCGCTCCTCTACACCACAACACCGCTCCTCTACACCACAACACTGCTCCTCTACACCACAACACCGCTCCTCTACACCACAACACCGCTCCTCTACACCACAACACCGCTCCTCTACACCACAACACCGCTCCTCTACACCACAACACCGCTCCTCTACACCTCAACACTGCTCCTCTACACCACAACACCGCTCCTCTACACCACAACACCGCTCCTCTACACCACAACACTGCTCCTCTACACCACAACACCGCTCCTCTACACCACAACACTGCTCCTCTACACCACAACACTGCTCCTCTACACCACAACACCGCTCCTCTACACCACAACACCGCTCCTCTACACCACAACACCGCTCCTCTACACCACAACACTGCTCCTCTACACCACAACACCGCTCCTCTACACCACAACACCGCTCCTCTACACCACAACACCGCTCCTCTACACCACAACACCGCTCCTCTACACCACAACACTGCTCCTCTACACCACAACACCGCTCCTCTACACCACAACACTGCTCCTCTACACCACAACACTGCTCCTCTACACCACAACACTGCTCCTCTACACCACAACACTGCTCCTCTACACCACAACACCGCTCCTCTACACCACAACACTGCTCCTCTACACCACAACACTGCTCCTCTACACCACAACACCGCTCCTCTACACCACAACACTGCTCCTCTACACCACAACACCGCTCCTCTACACCACAACACCGCTCCTCTACACCACAACACTGCTCCTCTACACCACAACACCGCTCCTCTACACCACAACACCGCTCCTCTACACCACAACACTGCTCCTCTACACCACAACACGTGTGCTGGTGGAGTCATCGGGAGGACAAGGTCATCATGCACACTGCTCCCACTGTCATGAAGGTCAGGAGGTGGAGAGTGTCACACAGGCACACACCTCCCCAGGGGCACGCCTGGGACACTGGGAGGGGCTGGTACGCCTGGGACACTGTGGGAGGGTTGGTACGCCTGGGACACTGTGGGAGGGTTGGTACGCCTGGCACACTGTGGGAGGGTTGGTACGCCTGGCACACTGTGGGAGGGTTGGTACGCCTGGCACACCGTGGGAGGGTTGGTACGCCTGGCACACTGTGGGAGGGTTGGTACGCCTGGCACACTGTGGGAGGGTTGGTACGCCTGGCACACTGTGGGAGGGTTGGTACGCCTGGCACACTGTGGGAGGGTTGGTACGCCTGGCACACTGTGGGAGGGTTGGTACGCCTGGCACACTGTGGGAGGGTTGGTACGCCTGGCACACTGTGGGAGGGTTGGTACGCCTGGCACACCGTGGGAGGGTTGGTACGCCTGGCACACTGTGGGAGGGTTGGTACGCCTGGCACACTGTGGGAGGGTTGGTACGCCTGGCACACTGTGGGAGGGTTGGTACGCCTGGCACACTGGGAGGGTTGGTACGCCTGGGACACTGTGGGAGGGTTGGTACGCCTGGGACACTGTGGGAGGGTTGGTACGCCTGGCACACTGTGGGAGGGTTGGTACGCCTGGCACACTGTGGGAGGGTTGGTACGCCTGGCACACTGTGGGAGGGTTGGTACGCCTGGCACACTGTGGGAGGGTTGGTACGCCTGGCACACTGTGGGAGGGTTGGTACGCCTGGGACACTGTGGGAGGGTTGGTACGCCTGGCACACTGTGGGAGGGTTGGTACGCCTGGCACACTGTGGGAGGGTTGGTACGCCTGGCACACTGTGGGAGGGTTGGTACGCCTGGGACACTGTGGGAGGGTTGGTACGCCTGGCACACTGTGGGAGGGTTGGTACGCCTGGGACACTGTGGCAGGGGTTGGTACGCCTGGGACACTGTGGGAGGGGTTGGTACGCCTGGGACACTGTGGGAGGGGTTGGTACGCCTGGGACACTGTGGGAGGGTTGGTACGCCTGGGACACTGTGGGAGGGGTTGGTACGTCTGGGACAGTGTGGGAGGGTTGGTACGCCTGGGACACTGTGGGAGGGTTGGTACGCCTGGCACACTGTGGGAGGGTTGGTACGCCTGGGACACTGTGGGAGGGGTTGGCACGCCTGGGACAGTGTGGGAGGGTTGGTACGCCTGGGACACTGTGGGAGGGGTTGGTACGCCTGGGACACTGTGGGAGGGTTGGTACGCCTGGGACACTGTGGGAGGGGTTGGTACGCCTGGGACACTGTGGGAGGGGTTGGTACGCCTGGGACACTGTGGGAGGGGTTGGTACGCCTGGCACACTGTGGGAGGGGTTGGTACGTCTGGGACACTGTGGGAGGGGTTGGTACGCCTGGGACACTGTGGGAGGGGTTGGTACGCCTGGCACACTGTGGGAGGGTTGGTACGCCTGGCACACTGTGGGAGGGGTTGGCACGCCTGGCACACTGTGGGAGGGGTTGGTACGCCTGGCACACTGTGGGAGGGGTTGGTACGCCTGGGACACTGTGGGAGGGGTTGGTACGCCTGGCACACTGTGGGAGGGGTTGGTACGCCTGGCACACTGTGGGAGGGGTTGGTACGCCTGGGACACTGTGGGAGGGTTTGGTACGCCTGGCACACTGTGGGAGGGGTTGGTACGCCTGGCACACTGTGGGAGGGGTTGGTACGCCTGGCACACTGTGGGAGGGGTTGGTACGCCTGGGACACTGTGGGAGGGGTTGGTACGCCTGGCACACTGTGGGAGGGGTTGGTACGCCTGGGACACTGATGGAGGAGTTGGCACGCCTGGGACACTGTGGGAGGAGTTGGCACGCCTGGGACACTGATGGAGGAGTTGGCACGCCTGGGACACTGTCGGAGGAGTTGGTACGCCTGGGACACTGTGGGAGGGGTTGGTACGGCTGGGACACTGTGGGAGGGGTTGGTACGCCTGGGACACTGTGGGAGGAGTTGGTACGCCTGGGACACTGTGGGAGGAGTTGGTACGCCTGGGACACTGTGGGAGAGGTTGGTACGGCTGGGACACTGTGGGAGGGGTTGGTACGCCTGGGACACTGTGGGAGGAGTTGGTACGCCTGGGACACTGTGGGAGGGGTTGGTACGGCTGGGACACTGTGGGAGGGGTTGGTACGCCTGGGACACTGTGGGAGGGGTTGGTACGCCTGGGACACTGTGGGAGGAGTTGGTACGCCTGGGACACTGTGGGAGAGGTTGGTACGGCTGGGACACTGTGGGAGGGGTTGGTACGCCTGGGACACTGTGGGAGGAGTTGGTACGCCTGGGACACTGTTGGAGGAGTTGGTACGCCTGGGACACTGTGGGAGGGTCTGGTAAGCCAGGGACACTGTGGGAGGGGTTGGTACGCCTGGGACACTGTGGGAGGGGTTGGTACGTCTGGGACACTGTGGGAGGGGTTGGTACGTCTGGGACACTGTGGGAGGGGTTGGTACGTCTGGGACACTGTGGAAGGGGTTGGTACGCCTGGGACACTGTGGAAGGGGTTGGTACGTCTGGGACACTGTGGTAGGGGTTGGTACGCCTGGGACACTGTGGGAGGGGTTGGTACGCCTGGGACACTGTGGGAGGGGTTGGTACGTCTGGGACACTGTGGGAGGGGTTGGTACGCCTGGGACACTGTGGAAGGGGTTGGTACGCCTGGGACACTGTGGGAGGGGTTGGTACGTCTGGGACACTGTGGGAGGGGTTGGTACGCCTGGCACACTGTGGGAGGGGTTGGTACGTCTGGGACACTGTGGGAGGGGTTGGTACGTCTGGGACACTGTGGGAGGGGTTGGTACGCCTGGCACACTGTGGGAGGGGTTGGTACGCCTGGCACACTGTGGGAGGGGTTGGTACGCCTGGGACACTGTGGGAGGGGTTGGTACGCCTGGCACACTGTGGGAGGGGTTGGTACGCCTGGCACACTGTGGGAGGGGTTGGTACGCCTGGCACACTGTGGGAGGGGTTGGTACGCCTGGGACACTGTGGGAGGGGTTGGTACGCCTGGCACACTGTGGGAGGGGTTGGTACGCCTGGGACACTGATGGAGGAGTTGGCACGCCTGGGACACTGTGGGAGGAGTTGGCACGCCTGGGACACTGATGGAGGAGTTGGCACGCCTGGGACACTGTCGGAGGAGTTGGTACGCCTGGGACACTGTGGGAGGGGTTGGTACGGCTGGGACACTGTGGGAGGGGTTGGTACGCCTGGGACACTGTGGGAGGAGTTGGTACGCCTGGGACACTGTGGGAGGAGTTGGTACGCCTGGGACACTGTGGGAGAGGTTGGTACGGCTGGGACACTGTGGGAGGGGTTGGTACGCCTGGGACACTGTGGGAGGAGTTGGTACGCCTGGGACACTGTGGGAGGGGTTGGTACGGCTGGGACACTGTGGGAGGGGTTGGTACGCCTGGGACACTGTGGGAGGGGTTGGTACGCCTGGGACACTGTGGGAGGAGTTGGTACGCCTGGGACACTGTGGGAGAGGTTGGTACGGCTGGGACACTGTGGGAGGGGTTGGTACGCCTGGGACACTGTGGGAGGAGTTGGTACGCCTGGGACACTGTTGGAGGAGTTGGTACGCCTGGGACACTGTGGGAGGGGCTGGTAAGCCAGGGACACTGTGGGAGGGGTTGGTACGCCTGGGACACTGTGGGAGGGGTTGGTACGTCTGGGACACTGTGGGAGGGGTTGGTACGTCTGGGACACTGTGGGAGGGGTTGGTACGTCTGGGACACTGTGGAAGGGGTTGGTACGCCTGGGACACTGTGGAAGGGGTTGGTACGTCTGGGACACTGTGGTAGGGGTTGGTACGCCTGGGACACTGTGGGAGGGGTTGGTACGCCTGGGACACTGTGGGAGGGGTTGGTACGTCTGGGACACTGTGGGAGGGGTTGGTACGCCTGGGACACTGTGGAAGGGGTTGGTACGCCTGGGACACTGTGGGAGGGGTTGGTACGTCTGGGACACTGTGGGAGGGGTTGGTACGCCTGGCACACTGTGGGAGGGGTTGGTACGTCTGGGACACTGTGGGAGGGGTTGGTACGTCTGGGACACTGTGGGAGGGGTTGGTACGCCTGGGACACTGTGGAAGGGGTTGGTACGTCTCGGA
>NC_091173.1:1394673-1452173 GCF_040958095.1 Procambarus clarkii
GTCTTAAACGTTGTTTGTTGTCTTGGTAATGTCGGTCTCCCTGGTGATATGAATAAGTTGGACATCAGACATATTTTGCCCCAAATAACGAGCCACTAGTGAGATTCGAGGTCAAAACATGTGAATTTAGACTTGACTAGATCGCAGAGCCAGGCATAAACATCACAGTTGCCAGCTACATGTGCGTCTCACTCACATGCTTATATGGTTCCCCGTTTTCAGAAGTCATTCTCTTAACATTAAAACACACATATAGTCATTATAATAGCACTAGTTTCACGTAGCACAAATTAATACACAACTGACTTTGTGTAATAGAATATGGAAATCTAGCACACTCTCTGGTGGCGTGTTGCAACCTCTCCATCTGTCAGCTCGAGTGCGCATGAGCAGTGACGTCACAGCCAGTATAAAAGCTCGTGCCGGCCTGCTGGTGGTATAGATTTTCCTCTCTGCTCGATGGGAGAACGTACTCACAGTAGATAATACTAGTGTGGCTTTGTGTGTTTAGACGGTTACAAGCAAGGTAAGCTTGTTCTTGTGTTCATACTCTTTAGTACAGGATTTTCATGTGTGGTACTTTGTGTTTTAATCTAAAAAATTTTACTCTGAAATTTTGTATGTTTGTGTGTATCTTTTAATGAAAACTTGTTCTGTTTTCGCAGATTAAATCCTCAACAATGACTTCGACAGCAACCAACAAGACGGTCCTGGACAGGTACCTGAGGCTGCCCATCCCGGACAACAAGTGCCAGGTGATGTACGTGTGGGTGGACGGCTCCGGCGAGAACCTCCGCTCCAAGTCCAGGACCATCAACTTTATCCCCAAGAGCCCGACAGGTGAGCTGGTCTGAGGTCCCGTGGCGGTGGTGTGGTTACTGGGGCTGTCTGGGGTCTTGATTATGGTATTTAGTCTGTTATTGTGGTGAGAAGCGTCCCGTGGGTCGTGGTGGGGTTGAGGGCGGTGGTGGGTTGAGGTCTGTTCGGTAGTGAGGTGGTGTGGGCAGGCAGGTGTGGGTATAGTTTAAGATGGTTCTACACTGATTTTTAATTCAGGTAGTCTTGGTTTTACGTGAATTTAATTTCTCTAGCGTACAAGTTTGTGTACTTCATATATCTACATAAAATCGGACAAGACTGCTACCTCTAGGTAACAAGGGTACAGGTAGTCAGGTGTGTTGTGGGGTACAGGTAGCCAGGTGTGTGGTTGTCCGCCTCCACCCTTGGTGAAGGCGCTCTCCCTGATCAATAGTGTGCCTGCAAGGAGTGGGGGTCCCCCCCCCCACCCCTTCCCGGTACTCCCCCCCCCCCCCCCCACCAGTCTCTCCTCCCCACCCTAGTGCACCTCTGGGACCCCCTCCACCCTAGTGCACCTCTGGGACCCCCCCTCCACCCTAGTGCACCTCTGGGACCCCCCCTCCACCCTAGTGCACCTCTGGGACCCCCCCTCCACCCTAGTGCACCTCTGGGACCCCCCCCCCCACCCTAGTGCACCTCTGGGGACCCCCCCCCCCCACCCTAGTGCACCTCTGGGGACCCCCCCCCCACCCTAGTGCACCTCATGGACACCCCCTTCCCCCCACCCTAGTACACCTCACCTTTCACACATTACAGGAGGGAGTATAGTAAGTACTGCGCTAGAGATGTAACAAGAAATTTTAAAGTACTATAAATGTTATACTTTATTGTGTATATTGTTGAGTAAAGTTTCTTTTTAGGAAGACTTCTTAACTATAGTTATTATAGATAACTTAAAGGTATTCATATTGCACGAGTAATTTTATACACTTTAAAAGATTTGTTTAAAATATTAAACATTGTTCACAAATTTAAAGATTTTCAAACTCTTACGTGGTTTAAGTAACTGTTGGTTTTATATTGGTTTTAACGATCCCTGTTTTTGTCTAATTTCAGAACTTCCAATCTGGAACTTCGACGGCTCGTCTACCGGCCAGGCTGAAGGCAGCAACAGCGACGTGTACCTTCACCCAATAGCACTCTACAGCGACCCCTTCAGGCTGGGCGAGAACAAACTGGCTCTCTGTGAGACCTACAAACACAACAAGAAGCCGACGGAAACCAATCACCGCCACAGGTGCTTGGAGGTGTGCACGAAAGCTGCTGACACTCATCCCTGGTTTGGCATGGAACAAGAGTACACTCTCCTGGACACTGACAACCATCCCCTGGGCTGGCCCAAGAATGGCTTCCCTGGCCCTCAGGGCCCCTATTACTGTGGTGTGGGGGCCAACAAGGTCTACGGCAGGGACGTGGTGGAGGCCCACTACAGGGCGTGTCTGTACGCCGGCATCAACATCTCTGGAGAGAACGCCGAGGTGATGCCCGCTCAGTGGGAGTTCCAGGTTGGTCCCTGTGAAGGCATCACTATGGGCGACGACCTCTGGATGGCCCGGTACCTCCTTCACCGTGTTGCAGAAGACTTCAACGTTGTGGTGTCCCTGGACCCCAAGCCCATCCCTGGCGACTGGAACGGTGCCGGAATGCACACCAACTTCTCTACTAAAGGAATGAGAGATCCTAATGGAATCTCTGATATTGAGAAGGCCATAGACAAGCTCTCTAGACATCATATTCGCCACATCAAAGCTTACGATCCCAAAGAGGGCAAGGATAACGAGAGGCGGTTAACTGGACTGCACGAGACCTCGTCAATCCATGACTTCTCTGCTGGTGTAGCCAACAGAGGCTGCTCGATCCGTATCCCTCGCGGTGTGGCGGAAGAGAAGATGGGTTATCTTGAGGACCGTCGACCATCCTCCAATGCAGATCCTTACATGGTGTCAGAGGTGCTGGTGCGGACGATTTGCCTAGATGAGTAGGCTCTGGGGGAGGTCTTCACGCCCACTACACCTGCGGCAGACAGCTGGTCCTCACAGCTGTCGCACGCTAGGGACCAACGCACTTACATTATTTCTCGTATTCACCCTGCCATTTTAATCATGTTGATTAACATTTTACCTCATTCATTTCTAACCTCCATTCATTTTCATTTTAATCATTTCCTGTGAAAGATTTAATTTGAGTACAAGTATTATTTTATTGTGATATACGCAAGTATGGTTTTTTAAACCACTGTCCATATGTAAATAAGAATTTTTAAGTGTCGTATTTTAAAATTTTAATGTATAACAATAATCAATTTTAATATATCATGACCCATTACATGTTTGTAGTTCGATAGTATATAATTTTCCTCTTTAGTTGCTGAATGACTAGACCTTTTAACTGACACGAGTAGCAGTGTTCTTGGTACATTAACACTGAAGAAATTCTTAGCTTTATGCGCTACAGTAATTTGTCTGCGATTTATTGGCATAAAGAAAATTTTATTCTTCGGTATTTTTCATAATTCTTTCAATGAAGATCCTCACTATTGTATACAAAGCTGTTTGAGCGCGCCTGTTGACGTCACCCCGTTGTTGATTCATGGGTCGTGTATGGGGCAAGTGCCTAGGACAAGTCGGGACTATTGGTATGGGTGTTGTCCGCCGGGCTCTGCTCCTGTGTTGCCTAGATCACCTTGAACCATGGCAACACAGCTTCCTCCTCCCCCCCCTCTTACTCTCAGCACCAACACATTATCGCCTTCTTGGACCACAACACCCATCCCAGGCCTTCTGAATCCTACCAACCCTACCACATCCCCCCCCCCCTCTCCCCACCAACCCTACCACATCCCCCCCTCCCTCCCCATCAACCCTACCATATCCCCCCCCCTCCCTCCCTTACCAACCCTACCATATTCTTCCCCTCCCTCCCCCACCAACCCTACCACATTCCCCCCTCCCCACCAACCCTACCACATCCCCCTCCCTCCCTCCCTCCATCTCTGCGCCCTTCCTAAACCTCTTATTTTCCCCTAGACTGATGTGCTTAATAGAGGCAAGGAGCGGTGGTAGTGGTTGGGCTGCAGGGCGTCTAGGAAACTGACATATTATCGTGATCTCTATATCCTGCGCCAGGACAGTGTTGCCTTCAGCCTCGCAGATTACATGGTTCTTGACTGAAGTTAACACTCGGAAGTTAACGTAGTCTCTTACAGTGTATGAAGACCTGTTATACAGGCAACTATTTAGTTCATTTAAAGGTAAAATGATCTTTTTAATCTTTGAAAACAATTGAGCGTTTAAAAGTTAAATTTTTTTTTCGTTATTTTTTTTAAGAAAAATCAGCTGCTCTTGTATAGTGTGGGCTCTTAGGAAAACATCTACGATTGGCAAATGAGCTTACAGATGCGTACTGTCGCTGGTGTTGGTTACTGCTCTTGGGCCTCGCTCAAACCCTTGACCATCTGGCATATTGCTTGGGTTCTTGTTATTCACTACTGTGTTCGAACTGGTCAAGTTCTTTGTCGCTGTACGGGATGCTTTTTCTGCCTAATTCATGTTCCTCTTTTTCTTCCTGTATATCTTCTCCAGTCTTTTGGTCTCTGAGCCAAGTTCCGTTACTTGCCATTTGGTAGTTTAAACTTGGTGAGCCATTCGTTATTCGTCTCTGACCTCTCGTCTCTCGCTATGAATCTCTGCTGCACAGGTTCTCGCTAATCCACAGGAACACCTTTAGTCACCCTAGCATGTTTCCTATTGTACACCTGTTACCTGATGGGGTTGGTTCTGTTTCGAAGGCTTTACGACGGTTCAAAAATCTAAAGTCGACCTACCGTCTCCCGGAGCCTCTACCGCCTGTAAATGTATATCTTGACAAGGTTATGCTGCAGGAGGTCTCGGTGGGACCCGGCCGTGCTGCTTCTATCGTGAAGACCAAGTATCTCTTCTCTAGTTCCTCACTCTTGTTTTTCTTGGCTAATGATCCCTAAACTCTGTTCAGTTTGTCTTGCTCCTTGACTAGGTTCCTTCCCCCCTCTGTAATTACTTAAGCAATTTGCGTCTGGCTGTTGCCAGTACACATTCATGTAATGATTGTGTGTTTCAGCGCCAGAGCATGTGCACATAGCTTTACCCAGCCCACATAGCTTTACCCAAATCACATAGCTTTACCCAGACCACATACCTTTTATCAGCCCCACAGCTTTACTCAACCCACATGGCTTTACTCGGACAACATAGTTTTACACACACCACATAGCATATTCCAGCCTACATGGCTTTACCCAGACCCCAAAGCTTTACCAAGATCACAAAGCTTTACCCAGCCTATATAGCTTTACCCAGCCTACATAGCTTAACCCAGACCTCATAGCTTTACTTAGCCTACATAGCTTTATCCAGCCCACATAGCTTTACCATGACCACATAGCTTTATGCAGACCTCATACCTGTACCATGCCTACGTAGATTTATCCAACCTACATAGCTTTATCCAGCCCACATAGCTTTACCCAGCCTACATAGATTTATTCAGCTTACATAGCTGTACCAAGTCCACATAACTTACCCAGACCACATAACTTTACCCAGCCCACATAGCTTTACCCAGCCTACAAAGCTTTACGCAGACCACATAGCTTTACCTAGCCTACAAAGCTTTATGCAGACAACATAGCTTTACCCAACTCACATGGCGTTACCCAGCCCATACAGCTTTAGCCAGCCCGCATAGCTTTACCCAACCCACATTGCTTTACCCAGCCTACATAGCTTTACGCAGACCTCATACCTGTACCATGCCCACATAGATTTTCCCAGCCAACATAGCTTTACCCAGCTCACATAGGTTTACCCAACCCGCATAGATTTACCCAGCCCACATAGTTTACCCAGCCCAAATAGCTTTATGCAGACCACATAGCTTTTCCCAGCCCACATAGATTTACCAAGCCTACATAGCTTTACCCAGACCACATAGCTTTACCTAGCCTACATAGCTTTACTCAGCCCCCATAGCTTTACCAACACCACTTAGCTTTACCCAACCCACATAGCTTTACTCAGCCTAGATACCTTTACCCAGCACGGTGGGGAGCCGGTGGCTGAGCGGACAGAACACGGGTCGCGTGATCCTGTGGTCCCGGGTTCGATCCAGGGCGCCAGAGAGAAACAATGGGCAGTGCTTCTTTCACCCTGATGCCCTTGTTACCTGACAGCAAATAGGTACCTGGGAGTTAGTCAGCTGTCACGGGCTGCTTCCTGGGGGTGGAGGCCTGGTCGAGGACCGGGCCGTTGGGACAGTAAGCCCCGAAATCATTTCAAGATAACCTCAAGATATCCAACATAGCCAGCCCATATAGCTTTACCCAGCCCACATAGTTTTACTCGGCAAACATAGCTTTTCCCAGCTCATATAGCTTTACCCAACTAACATAACTTTACCCACTTTACCCAGCTCGCATAGCTTTAGCCACCCCAAGTAGCTTTACCGGCCCACATAGCTTTACTCGGACTATATAGCATTACCCATTCCACATAGCCTTACCCAGCCCAGATAGCTTTTCGCAGCCCTAATTGCTTTTCCCAGCCCACATAGCTTTACCCAGACAACATAGCTCTATCCAGCCTACATAGCTTTACCCAGACCACATACCTTTATCCAGCCAATATAGCATTATCCACAACATACCTTTACCCAAACCACATAGCTTTACCCAGACCACATAGCTCTACCCAGCCTACATAGCTTTATGCAGACCACATAGTTTTACCCAGACCTCATAGCTTTACCCAGCCCACATAAATTTACCCAGCCCACATAGCTTTACCAAGCTCACATAGCTTCCCCCACCCGCATAGCTTTACCCAGATCACATTGGTTTACCTAGCCGACATTACTTTACCCAGACCACATAGCTTTACCCATCCCACATAGCTTTACGCAGCTCACATAGCTTTACCAAGCCTACATAGCTTTACCCCAGACTACATATCTTTACCCAGCCTGCATAGCTTTACTCAACCCCCATAGCTTTACCCAGACCACATAGCTTTATTCAGCCCACATAGCATTATCCAACCCCCATAGCTTTACAATTCCCACATAGTTTTACCCAGCCCACATAGCTTTACTCAGCCCACATAGATTTACCCAGCCCACATAGCTTTACCCAGACTACATAGCTTTATTCAGCCTACATAGGTTTACCCAGACCACATACCTTTAACCTGTCTACATAGCTTTATCCAGCCTACGTAGCTTTATCCCCCTACATAGCTTTGCCCAGTCAACATAGATTTACTCAGACCACATAGCTTTACCAAGCCCACATAGCTTTACCCAGCCCACATAGCTTTACCCAGACTACATAGTTTTATCCAGCCTACATAGGTTTACCTAGACCACGTACTTTTAACCAGTCTACATAGGTTTATTCAGAATACATAGCTTTATCCACCCTACATAGCTTTACCCAGCCAACATTGATTAACTCAGACCACATTGTTTTACCCAGCCTACATAGCATTACTCAGACAACATAGCTTTACCCAGCCCACATAGATTTACCCAAACTATATAGCTTTAACCAGCCCAATAGCTTTACTCAGGCCACAGGCTTTTCCCAGCCCACATATCTTTACTCAGCCCTCATAAATTTACTTAGCCCACATAGCCTTTCCCAGCCCAAATAGCTTTACACAGTCCACATAGCTCTACCCAACCCACTTAGCTTTATGCAGACCACATAACTTTACCCAGCCCACATAGTTTTACGTTTCCTACATACCTTTAACCAGCCTACATAGTTTAATACAGCCTACTCAGCTCTATAAGGCCTATTAAGCTTTAACCAGCCCACATAGCTTTACCAAGCCTACATAGAGTTACCCAGACCACATAACTTTACCGAGACCACATAGCTTTACTCATCTTACATAGGCATACCCAGACAACATAGCTCTACCGGGTCCCACATAACTTTACCCAGCTAACAAAGCTTTACCCAGCCTACATAGCCTTACCCAGACCACACAGATTTACCCTAGCCCACATAGCTTTACCCAGTCTACATAGCTTTATGCAGACAACATTGCTCTACCCAAACCTCATATCTTTACCTAGCAAACATAGCTTTACCCAGGCAACATAGCTTTACCCAACCATCATAGCTTTTCCCAGCCCACACAGCTTTACTGAGTCTACATAGCTTTACCAAGACCACATAAATTTACCCAGCCCAAATAGCTTTACCCAGCCTACATAGATTTACCCAGACCACCTAGCCTTACCCAGAGCACATAGCTTTACTCAGCTTACAAAGCTTTAACCAGACCACAGAGCTGACCCAGACCACATAGCTTTACCCAGCCCGCATAGCTTTACCCAGCCTACATAGCCTTACCCAGACCACATAGCTTTACCCAGCCCACATAGCTATACCCAGCCTACATAGCTTTATGCACACCACATAACTTTACCCAGACCTCTTAGCTTTACCCAGCCCACATAGATTTACCAAGACCACATACCTTTACCCAGACCACATAGATTTACTCAGCTTACATAGCTTTACCCAGACCACATAGCTTTACCCAGCCCACATAGCCTTACGAAGACTACATAGCTTAACCCAATCCACATAGTTTTACCCAGCCTACATAACTTTACGCAGACCACATAGCTTTACCCTACCCACATAGATTTACCTATCCCACATGGTTTTACCCAGCCCATATAGCTTTACCCAGGCTACACAGCTTTACCCAGCCCACATAGCTTTACAAAGACCACATAGCTTTACCTAGCCTACAAAGCTTTACCCAGCCCACATAGCTTTACGCAGACCACATAGCTTGACCCAGCCAACATAGCTTTACCCAACCCACATAGCTTTACCCAGGCTACATACCTTTATGCAGACCACATAAATTTACCCAGCCTACATAGCGTTACCCAGCCTATATAGTTTCACGTAGACCACATAGCTTTACCACGCCCACATAGATATTCCCAGCCCATATAGCTTTACCCAGCCCACATAGCTTTACTAAGCCCACATAGCTTTACTCAGCCCGCATAACTTCACCCAGCCCACATTTACCCAACCCACATAGATTTACACAGACCACATAGTTTTACCTAGCATAGCTTTACCTAGCCTACATAGTTTTACCCAGCCCACATGCTTAACTCAGTCCAATTAGATTTACCAAGTCTACATAGCTTTACTCAGTCCAATTAGATTTACCAAGTCTACATAGCTTTACCTAGACCATAGAGCTTTACCCAACCCACATAGCTGTACCCAGACCACCTAGCTGTAACCAGATCAAATGTCCTTACCCAGCCAGCATAGCTTTACCCAGCCCATATAGCTTTACCCAGCCCATATAGCTTTACCCAGCCCTCATAGCTTTACCTAGACCACAAAGCTTTACCCAGCCCACATAGCTTTACCCAGCCCATATAACTTTACCCAGCCCACATAGATTTTCCTAGCCCACACAACTTTACTCAGCCTGCATAGCTTTACACAGACCACATAGCTTTACCTAACCTATATAGCTTTGAACAGCACACATAGCTTTACGCAGACTACATAGCCATACCCAGCCCACATAATTTTACCCTGCCCACATAGCTTTACCCAGCCCACATAGTTTTATCCAGCCCATATCGCTTTACCCAGCAAGCATAGCTTTACCCAGACCACATAGCTTTACCCAGACCACATAGATTTAACCAGCCCACATAACTTTACCCATCCCATATAGTTTTACCCAGCCTACATAATTTTACCCAGCCCACATAGCTTTACCCAGCAAACATAGCTTTACTCAACATATATAGCTTTACGCAGACCACATAGCTTTACCCAGCCTACATAGCTTTTCAAAGCCTTCATATATGTACATAGCTTACATATCTTTATCCAGCCTTGATACCCTTATCCAGCCTATATAATTTACCCCGCCTTCATAGACTTACTCAGACCACATAGGGTTACCCAGACTACATAGCGTCACTCAGCTTACATAGCGTTAACCACACCACATAGCTTTACCCCGCCAACATAGCCATACCCAGACCACATAGCTTTAACCAGCCTACATATATGTACCCAGCCTACTTAGCTTTTCGCAGACAACATAGATTTACCCAGACCTCATAGCTTTTTCCAGCCCACATAGATTTACCCAGCCAACATAGCTCTACCCAGCCCATATAGCTCTACTCAGCCCACATAGCTTCACCCAGCCCGCATAGCTTTACAAAGAAAACATTGATTTACCTAGCTCACATAGCTTTACCCAGACCACATAGCTTTACCCAGGTCACATAGCTTTACCCAGCCTACATTGATTTACGCAAACCACATAGCTTTACCCAGCCTACATAGATTTTCCCAGCCCACATAGCCTTACCCAGCCCGCATAGCTTTACCCAGCTCACATATCTTTACCCAACCCACACAGCTTTACGCAGACCACATAGCTTTACCCAACCGACATAGCTTTTCCCAGCCTGCATAGTTTTACCCACCCCACATAGCTTTACACATCCCACATATAATTTCCCAGACCACATAGCTTTAACCAGTCCACATATCTTTACTCAGCCCACAGGCTTTACCCAGACCACATAGCTTTACTAAGCTCACATAGCTTTAACCAGCCCTCGTAGCTTTACTAAGCCTACATAGCTTTTCCAAGCCCAAAAATCTTGACCAAGTCCACATAGCTTTACTCAGCCCACATAGACTTACCCAGCCTACATAGTTTTACACAGCCCACATAGCTTTACCCTGACAACATAGCTTTACAAAGAGAATATTGTTTTACCCAGACCACATAGCTTTACCATGCCTACCTAGCTTTATTCAGCCCACATAGCTTTACCCAGCCTACATAGCTTTACTCAGACCACATAGCCTTATGTAGCCCACATATCTATACCCAGCCCACTTAGTTTTACCCAGACTATATAGCTTTATCTAGCCCACGTAAATTTACCACGACCACATATGTTTACCCAGACCACATAGCTTTACCCAGCCCACATAGCCTTACGAAGACCACATAGCTTTACCCTACCCTCATAGATTTACCTATTACACATAGGTTTACCCAGCACATATAGCTTTCCCAAGCCACACAGCTTTACACAGCCTACATAGTTTTACCCAGCCCACATAGCTTTACTTAGTCCAATTAGATTTACCAAGTCTACATAGATTTACCCAGACCACATAGCTTTACCCAACTCACATAGCTGTACCCAGACCACCTAGCTGTAACAAATTCAAATGTCCTTACCCAGCCAGCATAGCTTTACTCAGTTCATATAGCTTTACCCAGCCCTCATAGCTTTACCTAGACCACATAGCTTTACCCAGCCCACATAGCTTTACCCAGCCCATATAACTTTACCCAGCCCACATAGATTTACCCAGCCCTCACAGCTTTACCCAGCCTACATAGCTTTACGCAGACCACATAGCTTTACCCAACTTATAAAGCTTTGAACAGCCCACTTAGCTTTACGCAGACTACATAGCTATACCCGGCCCACATAGCTTTACCCTGCCCACATAGCTTTACCCAGCCCACATAGTTTTACCAAGCCCATATAGCTTTACCCAGGCCACATAGCTTTACCTAGCCCACATAGCTTTACGGAGACCACATAGCTTTACCTACCCTACAAAGCTTTACCCATCCCACATAGCTTTACGCAGACAACATAGCTTGACCCAGCCTACATAGCTTTACCCAACCCACATAGCTTTACCCAGGCTACATATCTTTATGCAGACCACCTAAATTTCCCCAGCCTACATAGGATTACCCAGCCCATATAGCTTTACGTAGACCACATAGCTTTACCACGCCCACATAGATATTCCCAACCCATATAGCTTTATCCAGCCCACATAGCTTTACTAAGCCCACTTAGCTTTACTCAGCCAGCATAACTTCACGCAGCCCACATTGCTTTACCCAGCCCACATAGATTTACGCAGACCACATAGTTTTACCTAACATACATAGCTTTACCCAGCCTACATAGTTTTACCCAGCCCACATAGCTTTTCTCAGTCCAATTAGATTTACCAAGTCTACATAGCTTTACCCAGACCACATAGCTTTACCCAACCCACATAGCTGTACCCAGACCACCTAGCTTTAACCAGATCAAATGTCCTTACCCCGCCAGCATAGCTTTACCCAGCCCATATAGCCTTACCCAGCCCTCATAGCTTTACCTATACCACAAAGCTTTACCCAGCCAACATAGCTTTACCGAGCCCATATAGCTTTACTCAGCCTAGATACCTTTACCCAGCACGGTGGGGAGCCGGTGGCTGAGCGGACAGAACACGGGACGCGTGATCCTGTGGTCCCGGGTTCGATCCAGGGCGCCGGAGAGAAACAATGGGCAGAGCTTCTTTCACCCTGATGCCCCTGTTACCTAGCAATAAATAGGTACCTGGGAGTTAGTCAGCTGTCACGGGCTGCTTCCTGGGGGTGGAGGCCTGGTCGAGGACCGGGCCGTGGGGACAGTAAGCCCCGAAATCATTTCAAGATAACCTCAAGATAGCCCACATAGCTTTACCCAGCCCACATAGCTTTACCCAGCTCACATAGTTTTACTCAGCAAACATAGCTTTTCCCAGCTCATATAGCTTTACTTAACTAACATAACTTTACCCAGTTCACATAGCTTTACCCACCCTAAGTAGCTTTAGCGGCCCACATAGCTTTACTCTGACTACATAGCATTACCCATTCCACATAGCCTTACCCAGCCCAGATAGCGTTTCGCAGCCCTAATTGCTTTTTCCAGCCCACATAGCTTTACCCAGACCACATACCTTTATCCAGCCAACATAGCATTATCCACAACATACCTTTACCCAAACCACATAGCTTTACCCAGCCCACATAGCTTTACCCAGCCTACATAGCTTTATGCAGACCACATAGTTTTACCCAAACCTCATAGCTTTACCCAGCCCACATAACTTTACCCAGCCCACATAGCTTTACCAAGCTCACACAGCTTCCCCCGGCCCGCATAGCTTTACCCAGATCACATTGCTTTACCTAGCCGACATTACTTTACCCAGACCACATAGCTTTACCCAGCTTATGTGGCTTTACCCAGCCTACATAGCCTTACCAATCCCACATAGCTTTATGCAGCCCACATAGCTTTACCAAGCCTACATTGCTTTACCCCTGACTACATATCTTTACCCAACCTGCATAGCTTTACTCAGCCCCCACAGCCTTACCCAGACCACATAGCTTTATTCAGCCCACATAGCATTATCCAATCCACATAGCTTTACGATTCATGTATAGTTTTACCCAGCCCACATAGCTTTACTCAGCCCATATAGCCTTACCCAGCGCACATAGCTTTTCCCAGCCCACATAGCTTTTCCCATCCCACATAGATTTACCCAACCCACATACCTTTACCCAGACTACATAGCTTTATTCATCCTACATAGGTTTACCCAGACCACATAGCTTTAACCAGTCTACATAGCTTTATCCAGCCTACATAGCTTTATCCACCCTACATAGCTTTACCTAGCCAACATAGATTTACTCAGACCACATTGCTTTACCCAGCCCACTTAGATTTACCCAGCCTACATAGCATTACTCAGACAATATAGCTTTACCGAGCCCACATAGATTTACCCAAATTACATAGCTTTAACCAGCCCAATAGCTTTACTCAGGCCTCATCACTTTACTCAGCCCACATAGCCTTTCCCATCCCAAATAGCTTTACCCAGTCCACATAGCTTTACCCAACCCACTTAGCTTTACGCAGACCACATAACATTACCCAGCCCACATAGTTTTACGTATCTCACATACCTTTAACCAGCCTTCATAGTTTTTTCCAGCCTACACAGCTCTATGAAGCCTATTAAGCTTTAACCAGCCCACATAGCTTTACCCAGCCATTATAGGTTTACTCAGACCACATAGCTTTACCCAGCCCACATAGCTTTACCCATCCCACATAGCTTTACCCAGATTGCACAGTTTTATCCAGCCTACCTAGGTTTACCCAGACCACTTACCTTTAACCAGTCTACATAGCTTTATCCACCCTACATAGCTTTACCTAGCCAACATAGATTTACTCAGATCACATTGCTTTACCCAGCCCACTTAGATTTACCCAGCCTACATAGCATTACTCAGACAACATAGCTTTCCCGAGCCCACATAGATTTACCCAAATTATATAGCTTTAACCAGCCCAATAGCTTTACTCAGGCCTCATCACTTTACTCAGCCCACATAGCCTTTCCCATCTCATATAGCTTTACCCAGTCCACATAGCTTTACCCAACCCACTTAGCTTTACGCAGACCACATAACTTTACCCAGCCCACATAGTTTTACGTATCTCACATACCTTTAACCAGCCTACATAGTTTTTTCCAGCCTACACAGCTCCATGAAGCCTATTAAGCTCTAACCAGCCCACATAGCTTTACCCAGCCATTATAGGTTTACTCAGACCACATAGCTTTACCCAGCCCACATAGCTTTACCCATCCCACATAGCTTTACCCAGATTGCACAGTTTTATCCAGCCTACCTAGGTTTACCCAGACCACGTACCTTTAACCAGTCTACATAGCTTTATCCACCCTACATAGCTTTACCTAGCCAACATAGATTTACTCAGATCACATTGCTTTACCCAGCCCACTTAGATTTACCCAGCCTACATAGCATTACTCAGACAACATAGCTTTACCCAACCTGCATAGCTTTACTCAGCCCCCACAGCCTTACCCAGACCACATAGCTTTATTCAGCCCACATAGCATTATCCAATCCACATAGCTTTACGATTCATGTATAGTTTTACCCAGCCCACATAGCTTTACTCAGCCCATATAGCCTTACCCAGCGCACATAGCTTTCCCAGCCCACAGCCCACATAGCTTTCCACATAGATTTACCCAAATTATATAGCTTTAACCAGCCCAATAGCTTTACTCAGGCCTCATCACTTTACTCAGCCCACATAGCCTTTCCCATCTCATATAGCTTTACCCAGTCCACATAGCTTTACCCAACCAACTTAGCTTTACGCAGACCACATAACTTTACCCAGCCCACATAGTTTTACGTATCTCACATACCTTTAACCAGCCTACATAGTTTTTTCCAGCCTACACAGCTCTATGAAGCCTATTAAGCTCTAACCAGCCCACATAGCTTTACCCAGCCATTATAGGTTTACTCAGACCACATAGCTTTACCCAGCCCACATAGCTTTACCCATCCCACATAGCTTTACCCAGATTGCACAGTTTTATCCAGCCTACCTAGGTTTACCCAGACCACGTACCTTTAACCAGTCTACATAGCTTTATTCAGCCTACATAGCTTTATCCACCCTACATAGCTTTACCTAGCCAACATAGATTTACTCAGATCACATTGCTTTACCCAGCCCATTTAGATTTACCCAGCCTACATAGCATTACTCAGACAACATAGCTTTCCCGAGCCCACATAGATTTACCCAAATTATATAGCTTTAACCAGCCCAATAGCTTTACTCAGGCCTCATCACTTTACTCAGCCCACATAGCCTTTCCCATCTCATATAGCTTTACCCAGTCCACATAGCTTTACCCAACCCACTTAGCTTTAACAGACCACATAACTTTACCCAGCCCACATAGTTTTACGTATCTCACATACCTTTAACCAGCCTACATAGTTTTTTCCAGCCTACATAGTTTTTTCCAGCCTACACAGCTCTATGAAGCCTATTAAGCTCTAACCAGCCCACATAGCTTTACCCAGCCTACATAGAGTTACCCAGACCACATAGCTTTACCGAGACCACATAGCTTTACTCCTCATTCATAGGAATACCCAGACAATATAGCTCTACCGGGACCCACATAACTTTACCCAGCTAACATAGCTTTACCCAGTCTACACAGCCTTACCCAGACCACACAGATTTACCCAAGCAACCATAGCTTTACGCAGTCTACATATCTTTATGCTGACAACATTGCTTTACCCAAACCTCATATCTTTACCTAGCCCACATAGCTTTACCCAGCCATCATAGCTTTACCCAGCACACACAGCTTTACTGAGATTACATAGCTTTACTCAGACCACATAAATTTTCCCAGCCCAAATAGCTTTAACCAGCCTACATAGATTTACCCAGACCACCTAGCTTTACCCAGACCACATAGCTTTACTCTGCTTACAAAGCTTTAACCAGACCACAGAGCTGACCCAGACCACATAGCTTTACCCAGCCTACATAGCCTTACCCAGACTACATAGCTTTACCCAGCCCACATAGCTATACCCAGCCTACATAGCTTTATGCACACCACATAACTTTACCCAGATCTCATAGCTCTACTCAGCCCAATAGATTTACTCAATCCACATAGCCTTATGCAGCCCAAATATCTATACCCAGCTCACATAGTTTTACCCAGACTATATAGCTTTACCCAGCCCACATAGATTACCCAAGACCACATATCTTTACCTAAACCACATAGATTTACTCAGCTTACATAGCTTTACCCTGACCACATAGCTTTACCATAGCCCACATCTTACGAAGACTACATAGCTCTACCCAGTCCACATAGATTTACCCAGCCTGCATAGCTTTACGCAGACCACATATCTTTACCCAACCCACATAGCTTTACCCAACCCACATAGCTTTACCCAGGCTACATATCTTTATGCAGACCACATAAATTTACCCAGCGTACATAGCATTACCCAGACTATATAGCTTTACGTAGACAACATAGCTTTACCACGCCCACATAGATATTCCCAGCCCATAAAGCTTTACCTAGCCCAGATAGCTTTACTAAGCCCACAAAGCTTTACTCAGCCCGCATAACTTCGCTTCGCTTTTCCCAGCCCACATAGATTTATGAAGACCACATAGTTTTACCTAACATGCTTAGCTTTTCCCGGCCTTCATAGTTTTACCCAGCCTACATAGCTTTACTCAGTCCAAATAGATTTACAAAGTCTACATAGCTTTACCCAACCCACATAGCTGTACCCAGACCACCTAGCTTTAACCAGCTCAAATGTCCTTACCCAGCCAGCATAGCTTTACCCAGCCCATATAGCTTTACCCAGCCCTCTTAGCTTTACCTAGAACACATAGCTTTACCCAGCCCACATAGCTTTACCCAGCCCATATAACTTTACCCTGCCTACATAGATTTACCCAGCCCACACAGCTTTACCCAGCCTACATAGCTCTACACAGATCACATAGCTTTACCCTACCTATATAGCATTGAACAGCCCACATAGCTTTACCCAGACCACATAGCTTTAACCAGCCCACCTAACGTTACCCATCCCATATAGCTTTACCCAGCGCACACAGCTGTACCCATCCCATATAGTTTTACCCAGCCTACATAACTTTACCCAGCCCACATATTTTACCCTGAAACTTTACTCAGCTTACAAAGCTTTAACCAGACCACAGAGCTGACCCAGACAACATAGCTTTACGCAGCCTTCATAGCTTTACCCAGCCTACATAGCTTTACGCAGACCACAAAGCTTTACCCAGCCCACATAGATTTACCCAGCTCTCATGGCCATACCCAGCTCACATAGTTTTACCCAGTCCACATAATTTTACCCAGCCCGCATAGCTTTACCCAGCACACATAGCATTACCCAGCTCTCATGGCCTTACCCAGTCCACATAGTTTACCCAGCACACAAAGCTTTTTCCAGCCCACATAGATTTACCCAGCCCACATAACTTTACGCAGCCCACATTGCTTTCCTTAGCGCACGTAGCTTTACCCTGCCCACATAGCTTTACACGGCCTACATAGCTTTACCCAGCCTATGTAGTCTTACCCAGCTAAAATAGCTTTTCCCAGCTCTAATAGCTTTTCCCAGCCCACGTAACTTTACCCAGCCACATAGCTTTACCCAGCCTACATAGCCTTACCCAGACCACATAGCTTTACCAAGCCCACATACCTTTACTTAGCCTAAATAGTTTTACCCAGCCTACATAGCTTTACCCAGACCCATAGCTTTACCCAGCCCTCATAGATTTATCGAGACCACATAGCTTTAACCAGCCCACATATCTCTACTCAGCCCAAAGTTTTTACCCAAACCACATAGCTTTACTCTGCCCACATAGCTTTACCCAGCCCACATAGCTTTACCCAGCCCACATAGCTTTACTAAGCCTATATAGCTTTTTCCAGCACAAATATCTTTACCAAGCCCACATAGCTTTACCCAGCCCACATAGACTTATTCAGCCCACATAGCTTTACCTAACCCACATAGCTTTACAAATACCACATAGCTTTATCAAGACCACTTAGCTCTACCTAGCCCACCAAGCTTTACCCCAGCCCACATAGCTTTACCCAGCGTACATAGCTTTACCCAGACCACATAGCTTTACCTAGCCCACATTGCTTTACCTAGCCTTATAGATTTACGCAGCAAACATAGCTTTACCTATCCCACATAAGTTTACCCAGACCACATAGCTTTATCCAGCCTACATAGCTTTTCAAAGCCTTCATACATGTACATAGCTTACATAGCTTTATCCATCCTATATACTTTTATCCAGCCTACATAGTTTACCCCGCCTTCATAGACTTACCCAGACCATATAGCCTCACTCAGCTTACATAGCGCTAACCACACCACATAGCTTTACCCCGCCCACAGAGCCATATCCAGACCACATAGCTTTAACTAGCCCACATAGGTGTACCCAGTCTACTTAGCTTTCGCAGACAACATAGATTTACCCAGCCAATATAGCTTTACCCAGCCCATATAGCTTTACTCAGCCCACATAGTTTCACCCAGCCCGCATAGTTTTGCAAAGAAAACATTGATTCACCTAGCCCACATAGCTTTAACCAGACCACATAGCTTTACACAGATAACATAGCTTTACCCAGCCTACATAGATTTACGCAAACCACATAGCTTTACCCAGCCCACAAAGATTTTCCCAGCCCACATAGCCTTACCCAGCCCGCATAGCTTTACCCAGAACACCTTGGCTATACCCAGCCCACATAGCTTTACGCAGACGACATAGCTTTACCCAACCTACATAGCTTTTCCCAGCCTGCATAGTTTTACCCAGTGTAACGGGGGGTAGGGGAAATAGCTCTATCTTGTCCATTATTCCACCCCCCAGTTAACTAACGAGGCCGGGGGAAACAGCTCTCTCTAGTCCGTTATCCCGTCCCCAGTTAGCTAACTATTCTAGAGCACCTCCAGAGTTCCTAAGGCAACCTCTCTCGTTCAACACCTTGTAACCTAGGTATTTGACTACCTAGGTGCTAAGACTACAAGGTGCCGTAACTGGATCAGCTACCCGGAACTTTAGAGAGAACTCTAGAATACAGAATCATTGCCACAAACGTATAAGAGAAAACGAAAGGAAAGAAATGAATAGTGAAGTAATTAGTGAGGGTTTGGGGTAAGAGGTAGGGAGGTGGGAGGAGCGAAGAGGGTCATTAGCTGAAAGTGAGAGTTTAGAGAAGGGTGGAGGGAGAGGTGTAGATAGGTAGAAGGAGAAGAGTAGATAGTAGAAGTAGAAGAGTAGATAGTAGAAGACGAAATGCTGCCACCATCCATTCATGATCATTACATACAAGACAAGGAATGGAACTTGCCTGTATCACAAAATTCTCCAAGGATGTTATCATGAGTTCATTATTAGTATGTTCCCTCTGTACCATGTATCAACTCCAAACAAGTACTCATTAATATCTTGAATCTAGTAACCACCGAGGCTTTCTCACCTCAACTCAAAGCTCTAGGGAACAAAGTTAAACACAATTTAAATAATAAATTCATAATTATATTTCACATGAAGTATCATAATGTAGCAATTCAATTAAAATGTTAAAGAGAGTCATTATCCAAGAATTCGAGAACCCTACAACTTGACTGCCCCTGATCATCACACAACATACGTAAACACGACCAAGTCACCTTAATGTTCACTCACCGAGGACTGAGTCTAAGTTGAATAGAGAAGGGGGGGGGGTCTGTAGTTGACAGAGACTCCCGCCCTTGCCGGCCGACAGCCTCCCTGATAGGGACGTCTCTGCTCTCGTCTGCTGTTCTGTCTGTTAATGCTTCCTGGTGGATAGCTCTCCGAGTTTATATTGGGGAACCTAGTAGCTAACTCCGCCCACAAGTAGATAGCCTCCGGCACTACCAAGCCACTCCTTAAACGTCGGCTTGTTTGAAGGCTACCAGACTACAATTAAGAGCTTAGCGGAAGCAAGGTGAAATTCTCATGATCTGACCTCAGGTCACTTGAGGTCATTAACGCTTTGAGGTGTGAGATCTCAGGCAGACAACTGGCGCCTCTCAGATCCTTGTCTGTGACTCATGTACTCTATATATATTTTAAATAAACTAACTCAAACACTTTTACAGTGTTACATCTCCCCTTCTCCCCGAAATAAAGTTTTTGCAACACTGCTAAAGCAAGCTAGCTGTGTGCAACAACTTTATTAACGAAAAAAAAAAATACATCCTAGCTAAACAAATATACATCATCCTACTCTAAAAAAATGAAATATGTAGACAGACGTCCATTGTCTCTGGCTGGGCGACGTCACTGCTTGGTCTTGTAGATAATCCTGTACCACATTTCTTCAACACAACTGCCTCCGTCGCTTCTCCGTCGTTAACGCACAACAACACTTGGTCAACCCGAAAGCCGTTACTACTTGAACTGCGCACAGGACCGTGGAATTCGGTTGTCCCAGCTGATCTGTAATTGGCCCTACGTCAGTCACCATGAGAGACGTATATTGGGGTTCTTCACAGCTATAGGGACTACAAGTTTCGAGACCTTCATATAGTTGCCAACAGTAGAAATCCCATCCTACTCTTCTTCCTCCCTGTTGCTCCAGCACGCCTCCTTCAGAGAGCTACTTCTGACAGCCACATCAAGTCCGCATGACACAGGAAGAATCACTCAACAGAGCTACCTGCTTGCAGGAGGGGCGGCCAGTTAAGGCAAACGATCCTGTCTTGCAATTACGCTCCATGCAATGATGCTGACACCAGCAAGGGACACGAGGCATCGTGTCTCACTCAGCTTGTCTTATGTTCTTCTTCTTCTTTCTTCTTTCTTCTTTCTTCTCTCTTCCTTCTTCTCTCTTCTTTCTTCTCTTCCTCCTCCCATGGGTCTTTGACAAGCGACCTGGGGTACATTGGGGTCCGTCCTGGGTAGACCGATGTTGGTGGGACAGACTGGAGTCGTTGTTGCTCCTCTTCCATCTTTACTGGGTCGTCTGGGGTCGTCTGCAGAACGACCTGGGGTCCACTGGGGGTCCGTTAGTCTTGGGGTCCACTGGGGTCCGTCCGTCTTGGGGTCCAATGGGTAGACCAATGTTGACCGACCGAGAGGGCTGCATCTTGGGGTCCCCTGGGGTGGTGATGGTGGTGGAGCCATGACCTCCAGGTAGTGGGCTGGTCGTGGTGGTGGTGATAAACGCCCCTGAGTGTGGTACACAGCAGCCGTCTCCCTCTTCTGTATATGCGTCGCGCCTCTCCTCTGGCTCCCACCTGTGAATTGAACATAAAGGCGACAATACCCGTGTTCCATGCTGTTGTGTGACCCTGTAGTTTGTATAGGGTTACACAGTTATATCATAACGCTCTCCTCCTGGCAACAACTACACTTCAATTTTTTTTTTTTTTTTTAATAATCCAATTAACTCTGAATGATTGACTTGGTGGAACATAAAACAGTAACAGAGTAAAGTTAGAGAAGAGAGAATAAGGGCATCACTACTTTTAACTTGTCACACACAAAAAAATCAATACTAATAGACAAACACTAGCCTCACTTAACTGTACCTTTCCTAATCTTAAGTACATAATTAACCGTTACTCCCACCCTTAACCTACAGCCACCTACGTGACCCAGAGTGTTTTCCTAGCTTCTCCGCCGGTCAACAACTCCAAACTGTTGCCACCCCTGTGACCAGACTATCTAACGTCGAGCGTCCCCAACGTGAAGTCTACTGACATACTAAGCCTCCCCCTAGCATGCTGTACAATACCAGTACACCTCGGGTTATTGCGTTCAAATGGAGTAAAACAGTCGATCGCAATAATCTGAGCAGAACCACCACTTAAAAACTACACCTGCCACTCCCCCACTGACCTGGAGACCAGCGGTGGCTGGGTGTCCCCGTGGGACATGCGAGGTCACCTGTCACACTCAGCTGACCTGCACTACCAACACCGCTAAGTTCCCAAATCGCCAAATCTTATTACTAACATAAATCACTATACACGCAAGTTCTGGTGAACATTCCCTGAACACCACAAAACTCACAAAATCACTAAACCACAACACTAGAGAATCACTATCTCCTAGCCTGAAAAAACTCGCTAAATCGCGAAAGTAAAACACCTGTCAAGATCTCCCTGATAGCGCCTGAGCGGCAAAAAGACACGTGGGACTGAACAATGTTCAAAAGAACACCAATACCTTAAACATTGTTCAACACCGCTGCCACCATTGTAACGGGGGGTAGGGGAAATAGCTCTATCTTGTCCATTATTCCACCCCCCAGTTAACTAACGAGGCCGGGGGAAACAGCTCTCTCTAGTCCGTTATCCCGTCCCCAGTTAGCTAACTATTCTAGAGCACCTCCAGAGTTCCTAAGGCAACCTCTCTCGTTCAACACCTTGTAACCTAGGTATTTGACTACCTAGGTGCTAAGACTACAAGGTGCCGTAACTGGATCAGCTACCCGGAACTTTAGAGAGAACTCTAGAATACAGAATCATTGCCACAAACGTATAAGAGAAAACGAAAGGAAAGAAATGAATAGTGAAGTAATTAGTGAGGGTTTGGGGTAAGAGGTAGGGAGGTGGGAGGAGCGAAGAGGGTCATTAGCTGAAAGTGAGAGTTTAGAGAAGGGTGGAGGGAGAGGTGTAGATAGGTAGAAGGAGAAGAGTAGATAGTAGAAGTAGAAGAGTAGATAGTAGAAGACGAAATGCTGCCACCATCCATTCATGATCATTACATACAAGACAAGGAATGGAACTTGCCTGTATCACAAAATTCTCCAAGGATGTTATCATGAGTTCATTATTAGTATGTTCCCTCTGTACCATGTATCAACTCCAAACAAGTACTCATTAATATCTTGAATCTAGTAACCACCGAGGCTTTCTCACCTCAACTCAAAGCTCTAGGGAACAAAGTTAAACACAATTTAAATAATAAATTCATAATTATATTTCACATGAAGTATCATAATGTAGCAATTCAATTAAAATGTTAAAGAGAGTCATTATCCAAGAATTCGAGAACCCTACAACTTGACTGCCCCTGATCATCACACAACATACGTAAACACGACCAAGTCACCTTAATGTTCACTCACCGAGGACTGAGTCTAAGTTGAATAGAGAAGGGGGGGGGGTCTGTAGTTGACAGAGACTCCCGCCCTTGCCGGCCGACAGCCTCCCTGATAGGGACGTCTCTGCTCTCGTCTGCTGTTCTGTCTGTTAATGCTTCCTGGTGGATAGCTCTCCGAGTTTATATTGGGGAACCTAGTAGCTAACTCCGCCCACAAGTAGATAGCCTCCGGCACTACCAAGCCACTCCTTAAACGTCGGCTTGTTTGAAGGCTACCAGACTACAATTAAGAGCTTAGCGGAAGCAAGGTGAAATTCTCATGATCTGACCTCAGGTCACTTGAGGTCATTAACGCTTTGAGGTGTGAGATCTCAGGCAGACAACTGGCGCCTCTCAGATCCTTGTCTGTGACTCATGTACTCTATATATATTTTAAATAAACTAACTCAAACACTTTTACAGTGTTACACCAGCCCACATAGTTTTACACAGCCCACATATCTTTTCCCAAACCACATAGCTTTAAGCAGTCCACATAGCTTTACCTAGCATTATAGCTTTATGCAGACCACATGCCTTTACCCAGCAAATACAGCTTTACCTAACCCCACATACGTTTACCCAGATCACATAGCGTTATCCAGCCTACATAGCTTTTCCCAGACTTCATACATGTACCCAGCCTACATAGCTTTATCCAGCCTAGATACCTTTTTCCAGCATACATAATTTACCCTGTCTACATAGATTCACCATGACCACATAGCTTTACCCAGATCACATAGCCTTACTCAACTTACATAGCGTTAACAACACCACATAGCTTTACCCAGTCCACATAGACATACCTAGACAACATAGCTTTACCCAGCCCACATAGGTTTACCCAGCATACATAGCTTTTCGTAGACAACATAGTTTATCCAAGACTTCATAGCTTTACTAAGCCAACATAGCTTTACCCAGCCCACATAGCTTTACCCATCCCACATAACTTCACCCAGCCCACATAGCTTTACAAGTAAACCATAGCTTTATCTAGCACACATAGCTTTACCCAGGCGACATAGCTTTACCCAGATCACATAGCTTTACTCAGCCCACATAGATTTACCTAACCTACATAGCTTTACCCAGCCCTCATAGTTTTACCCAGCCCACATAGCTTCACCAAGCTTACAGAGCTTTACCCCAGACCACATAATTTTACCTAGCAAACATAGCTTTACCCGGCCAGCGTAGCTTTACACAGCCCCCATAGCTTTACCCAGACCACATAGCTTTACTCAGCATACATAGATTTACTTATCCTACATAGCTTCACCCAGGCTACATAGTTTTACTTAGCCCAAATAGCCTTACCCAGCCCACATAGATTTTGCTATCCCACATAGCTTTTCCTAGCCCACATATCTTTATCTGGCCCACATAGCTTTATCCATACAA
Source organism: Procambarus clarkii (assembly GCF_040958095.1). Lineage (NCBI taxonomy): Eukaryota > Metazoa > Arthropoda > Malacostraca > Decapoda > Cambaridae > Procambarus > Procambarus clarkii. Next base: position 1,419,451 of record NC_091173.1, read on the forward strand.
CAAAGCTTTTCCTGCCTACATTGGTTTACCCAGACCACATACCTTTACCCAGCCTACACAGATTTATCCAGCCGACATACCTTTACCCAGCCCACATAGATTTACCAAGACCACACAGCTATACCCAGACCACACATCTTTACCCAGCCTACATAGCCTTATTATGACCACATAGCTCTACCCAGCCTACATAGCTTTACCCACCCTACATAGCCTTACTCAGACCACATAGCTTTACACTGCTCACATAGATTTACCTAGACTACATAGGTTAACCCAGGCCACATAGATTTACTCACAGTTTTGGCTTTACCCAGACCACATAGCTTTTCTCAGCCTACATAGAATTTCCCAGCCCACATATCTTTACCGAGTCCCACATAGCTTTACTCAGCCCACATAGACTTACCAGGCCTACATAGCTTTACCCAACCCACATAGCTTTACCAGACCACATAGCTTTACAAAGACAAGATAGCTTTACCCACACCACATAACTTTACCCTGCCCACCTAGCTTTACACATCCCACATAGCTTTACCCAGCCTTCACAGCCTTACCCAGAACACATAGCTTTACACAGCCCACATAGCTTTACCTAGCATCATAGCTTTACGCAGACCACATAGCTTTACCAAGCATATATAACTTTACCTATCCCACATAGGTTTTCCCAGACCGCATAGATTTACAAAGAAAACATAGCTTTACCTAGCCCACATACCTTTACCCAGACCACATAACTTCACCCAGATCCCATAGCTATACCCAGCCTACATAAATTTACCCAACCTACACAGCTTTATCCAGCCTAGATACCTTTATACCTTTATCCAGTATACATAGTTTACCCTGCCTACATAGATTTACCCATACCCCATAGTTTTACCCAGACCACATAGCTTTACCCAGACCACATAGCCTTACTCAGCTTACATAGCTTTAACAACACCACATAGCTTTACCCAGCTCACATAACCATACCCAGACCACATAGCTTTACCCAGCCCATATAGCTTCACTCAACCCGCATAGCTTTACAAAGAAAACATAGCTTTACCTAGCCCACATACCTGTACCCAGACCACATAACTTTACCCAGATCACATTGTTATACCCATGCTACATAAATTTACCCAACCTACACAGCTTTAAACAGACCACATAGTTTTACCCAGTCCACATAGCTTTACCCCAGACAACATAGCTTTACCCAGCTAACAAGACTTTACCCAGCCTGTGTAGCTTTAGTCAGCCCCCATAGTTTTACCCAATCCACATAGCTTTACCCCAGACCACATAGCTTTATCCAGCTAACAAACCTTTACCCAGCCTACAAAGCCTTACTCAGACCTTACCCAGCTCAAATAGATTTACCCAGACTACACACGTTAACCCAGCCCACATAGCTTTACTCAGCCCACTGGCTTCACCCAGCCCACATAGCTTTACCCAAACTACATAGCTTTTCAGGCCTACATAGCTTTACTCTGCCCACATAGATTTACCAAAACCACATAGCTTTACCCAAACCACTTATCTTTACCGAACCTACATAGCCTTTCTCAGAACACATAGCTTTACCCATCCCACATATCCTTTACCCTGCCTACAAAGCCTTACTCAGACCACATAGCTATACCCAGCCCACATAGATTTACCCAGACTACACAGGTTAACTCAGCCCACATAGCTTTACTCAGCCCACTGGCTTTACCCAGATCACATAGCTTTTCTCAGCATACATAGCATTTCCCAGCCCACATATCTTTACCGAGCCCAAATAGCTTTACTCAGACCACAAAGACTTACCCAGCCTACATATCTTTAACCAGCCCAGATAGCTTTACACAGACCGCATAGCTTTAGCCCGCCCACATAGATTTACCAAGCCTAGATAGCTTTACCCAAACCACATAGCTTTCCCTAGCCAAAATAGGTTTACCAACACCGCTAAGCTTTACCCAGCCCACATAGCTTTACTCAGCTTACATATCTTTACCCAGCTAACATAGCTTTACTCAGGCCACATAGCTTTAATCAGCAAACACAGCTTTTCCCAGCTCACATAGCTTTCCCCAGCCCACATAGCTTTACCCAGCGCACATAGATTTACCCAACCCACATAACTTTACGTAGCCCACATAGCTTTACCCAGCCCATGTAGCTTTATCCTGCCCACATAGCATTACACGGCCTACATAGCTTTATCCAGCCTACATAGCCTTACCCAGCACATATAGCTTTTACTAACCCTAATAGCTTTTCCCAGCCGACATAGCTTTACCCAGAACACCTTGGCTTTATGCAGCCTACATAGCTTTACGCAAACTACATACCTTTACCCAGCCCACATAGATTTACCCAGACCACATAGCTTTAACCATCCCTCATATCTTTACTTAGTCCACAGGCTTTACCCAGACCACATAGATTTACCCAGCCCACATATCTTTACTAAGCCTAGATAGTTTTTCCCAGCCCTAGTATCTTTACCAAGTACACATAGCTTTACTCAGCCCATATAGACTTACCCAGCCTACATAGTTTTACCCAACCCATATAGCTTTACCCAGACCACATACCTTTACAAAACAACATAGCTTTACCCAGATCACCTAGCTTTATTCAGCCCACATAGCTTTACCCAGCCTACATAGCTCTACTTAGACCACATAGCTTTACCCAGCCCACATAGCTTTACCTAGCATTATAGCTTTACGCAGACCACATACCTTTACCCAGCAAATATAGCTTTACCTAACCCACATAGGTTTACTCAGACCACATAGCTTTATCCAGCCTACATAGCTTTTCCCAGACTTCATACATGTACGCAGCCAACATAGCTTTATCCAGCCTAGATACCTTTATCCAGCATACATAGTTTACCCTGCCTACATAGATTTACCACGACCACAAAGCTTTACCCAGACCACATAGCCTTACTCAACTTACATAGCGTTAACCACACCACATAGCTTTACCCAGCCCACATAGGTGTACCCAGCCTACATAGCATTTCGCAGACAACATAGATTTACCCAGACCTCATAGCTTTTCCCACCCCACATAAATTTATCCAAGGGAGCCGGTCGGCCGAGCGGACAGCACGCTGGGCTTGTGATCCTGTGGTCCTGGGTTCGATCCCAGGCGCCGGCGAGAAACAATGGGCAGAGTTTCTTTCACCCTATGTCCCTGTTACCTAGCAGAAAAATAGGTACCTGGGTGTTAGTCAGCTGTCACGGGCTGCTTCTTGGGGGTGGAGGCCTGGACGAGGACGGGGCCGCGGGGACACTAAAAAGCCCTGAAATCATCTCAAGAAGATAGCCTACATAGCTTTACCCAGCCTGCATAGCTTTACTTAGACCACATAGCTTTACCCAGCCCACATAGCTTTACCTAGCATTATAGCTTTACACAGACCACATGCCTTTACCCAGCAAATACAGCTTTACCTAACCCACATAGGTTTACCCAGACCATATAGCTTTATCCAGCCTACATAGCCTTTCCCAGACTTCATACATGTACCCAGCCTACATAGCTTTATCCAGCCTAGATACCTTTATCCAGCATACATAGTTTACCCTGCCTACAAAGATTTACCACGACCACATAGCTTTACCCAGACCACATAGCCTTACTCAACTTACATAGCGTTAACCACACCACATAGCTTTACCCAGCCCACATAGGTGTACCCAGCCTACATAGCTTTTCGCAGACAACATAGATTTACCCAGACCTCATAGCTTTTCCCACCCCACATAGATTTACCCAGCCAACATAGCTTTACCCCAGCCCATATAGCTTTACTCAGCCCACATAGCTTCACCCAGCCCGCATAGCTTTTCAAAGAAAACATAGATTTACCTAGCCCACATAGCTTTACCCAGACACCATAGCTTTACTCAGATCACCTAGCTTTACCCAGCCTACATAGATTTGCGCAAACCACATAGTTTTACCCAGCCCACATAGATTTTCCCAGCCCACATAGCCTTACCCAGCCCGCGTAGCTTTACCCAGCTCACATAGATTTACCCAGCCCACATATCTTTACACAGACCACATAGCTTTACCCAACCTACATACCTTTACCCAGCCTGCGTAGGTTTACCCAACCCACATAGCTTTACACAGCCCACATATCTTTTCCCAGACCACATAGCTTTAACCAGTCCACACATCTTTACTCAGCCCACAGGCTTTAACCAGCCCACATAGCTTTACTAAGCCCACATAGCTTTAACCAGCCCACATAGCTTTACTAAGAATACATAGCTTTTCCAAGCCCAATTATCTTGACCAAGTCCACCTAGCTTTACTCAGCCCACATAGACTTACCCAGCCTACATAGTTTTACCCAACCCACATAGCGTTACCCAGACAACATAGCTTTACAAAGAAAACATAACTTTACCCAGACCACATAGCTTTACCCAGACCACATAGCTTTATCCTGCCCACCTTGCTTTATTCAGCCCACATAGCTTTACCCAGCCTACATAGCTTTACTCAGACCACATAGCTTTACCTAGTATTATAGTTTTATGCAGACCACATACCTTTACCCAGCAAATATATCTCTACCTAACCCACATAGGTTTATCCAGACCACATAGTTTTATCCAGCCTAGATACCTTTATCCAGCATACATAATTTACCCTGCCTACATAGATTTACCAAGACTACATAGCTTTACCCAGATCACATAGCGTTACTCAACTTACATAGCTTTAACAACACCACATAGCTTTACCCAGCCCACATAGACATACCTAGACAACATAGCTTTACCCAGCCTACATAGGTTTACCCAGCATACATAGCTTTTCGTAGACAACATAGCTTAACCCAGACTTCATAGCTTTACCAAGCCCACATAGCTTTACCCAGCCCACATAGCTTTACCCAGCCCACATAAGTTCACCCAGCCCACATATCTTTACAAAGAAAACATAGCTTTATATAGCCCACATAGCTTTACCCAGACGACATAGCTTTTCCCAGATCACATAGGTTTACCCAGGCTACATAGATTTACCCAGCCCACATAGCTTCACCAAGCATACAGAGCTTTACCCCAGACCACATAGCTTTACCTAGCAAACATAGCTATACCCGGCCTGCGTAGCTTTACACAGCCCCCATAGCTTTACCCAGACCACATAGCTTTACTCAGCATACATAGGTTTACTTATCCTACATAGAATTACTCAGCCCACATAGATTTTGTTATCCCACATAGCTTTTCTTAGCCCGCATAGCTTTACCCGGCCCACATAGCTTTACCCGGCCCACATAGCTTTACCCAGACTACAAAGCTTTTCTACCCTACATTGGTTTACCCTGACCACATACCTTTACCCAGCCTACATAGATTTATCCAGCCTTCATACCTTTACCCAGCGATTTACCAAGACTACATAGCTATACCCAGACCACACATCTTTACCCAGCCTACATAGCCTTATTAGGACCACATAGCTTTACCAAGCCTACATATCCTTACTCAGACCACATAGCTTTACCCAGCCAACATTGATTTACCCGGACTACATAGGTTAACCCAGCCCACATAGCTTTACTCACAGTTCTGGCTTTACCCAGACCAAATAGCTTTTCTCAGCCCACATACCTTTACCGAGCCCACATAGACTAACCAGGCCTACATAGCTTTACCCAGACCACATAGCTTTACAAAGGCAAGATAGCTTTATCCACTCCACATAGCTTTACCCTGCCCACCTAGCTTTACACAACCCACATAGCTTTACCCAGCGTTCATAGCCTTACCCAGACCACATAGATTTACACAGCCCACATAGCTTTACCTAGCATCATAGCTTTGCGCAGACCACATAGCTTTACCCAGCAAACATAGCTTTACCTAACCCACATACCTTTACCCAGACCACGTAACTTTGTCCAGCCTACATAGCTTTTCCCAGACTTCATACATGTACCCAGCCTACATAGCTTTATCCAATCTAGATACCTTTATCCAGCATACATAGTTTACCCTGCCTATATAGATTTACCACGACCACATAGCTTTACCCAGACCACATAATCTTACTCAACTTACATAGCTTTATCAACACCAGATAGCTTTATCCAGCCCACATAGCAATATCTTGACAACATAGCTCTACCCAGCCCACATACGTTTACCCAGCATACATATATTTTCGTAGACAACAAAGTTTTTCGTAGACAACATAGCCTAACCCAGACCTCATAGCTTTACCAAGCACACATAGCTTTACCCAGCCTACATAGCTTTATCCAGCCCACATAGCTGCACCCAGCCCGCATAGCTTTACCTTGCCCACATAGCTTTACTCATACCACCATTTAGCTCTACCCAAATCACATAGCTTTACCCAGCCTACATAGATTTACCCAACCTACATAGCTTTACCCAGGACACATAGATTTACCCAGCCCACATAGATTTACCAACACTACATAGCTATACCCAGACCACACGTCTTTACCCAGCCCACATAGCCTTACGAAGCTTACATAGCTTTAACAACACCACATAGCTTCTGTGGAGTTTTCCACAGACCTCATAGCTTTACCCAGCCCACATAGCTTTACCCAGTTCACATAGCTTTACCCAGCCCACATAGATTTACCAAATCTACATTGCTTTACCCAGTCCACATAGCTTTACCCAGCCAGCATAGCTTTACCAAGCCTACTTAGCTTTACCCCATACCACATATCCTTACCCAGCCTGCGTAGCTTTACTCAGCCCTTATAGCTTTACCCAAACCACATAGCTTTACTCAGCCAACATAGCTTTAACCAATTCACATAGATTTACTCAGCATACATAGGTTTCCCTATCCCACATAGCTTCACCCAGCCCACATAGATTTTCCTATCCCACATAGCTTTTCCCAGCCCATATAGATTTACCCAGCCCAAATAGCTTTACCCAGCCTACTCAGATTTATCCAGCCTACATAGCTTTACCCAACCCACATAGATCTACCAAGACCACATAGCTTTACCCAGACCAAACATCTTTACGCAGCCTACATAGCCTTACTCAAACCACATAGATTTACCTATCCCACATAGATTTACCCAGACTACACAGGTTAACCCAGCCCACATAGCTTTACTCACAGTTCTGGCTTTACCCAGACCACATAGCTTTTCTCAGCCTACATAGCATTTCCCAGGCCACATATCTTTACAAAGCCCATATAGCTTTACTCAGCCCACATAGACTTTCTCAGCCTACATAGTTTTACCCAACCCACATAGCTTTACTCAGACCACATGGCTTTACAAAGACAACACAGCTTTACCCGGCCCCCATAGCTTTACCCAGCCTACATAGCCTTACCCAGACCAAATAGCTTTACCCAACCAACATAGCTTTACCTAGAATCATAGCTCTACCCAGCAAACATAACTTTACATATCCCACATAGGTTTACGCAGACCACATAGCTTTATCCAGCCTACATAAGTTTTCCTCGACTTCATACATGTTACCAGCCTATATAGCTTTATCAAGCCTAGATACCTTTATCCAGCATACATAGTTTACCCTGCCTACATGGATTTACCCAGCCCACATAGCCATACTCAGACATCATAGCTTTACCCAGACCTCATAGCTTTACCCAGCCCACATAGCTTTATACAGCTCACATAGCTTCACCCAGCCTGAATAGCTTTACAAAGAAAACATAGCTTTTCCTTGCCTACATAGCTTTACCCAGACCAAATAGCCTTACCCAGATCACATAGCTTTACCCAGCCTACATAAATTTACCTAACCTACATTGCTTTACCCAGCGCACATAGCTTTACCCAGTCCACATAGCTTTACAAAGCCTACATAGCTTTACCCAAGACCATATACATTTACCCAGCCTGCGTAGCTTTACTCAGCCCACATAGCTTTACCCAGACCACATAGCTTTACTCAGCCCACATAGCTTTAACCAACACACATAGTTTTACTCAGCATACATAGATTTATCCATCCCACATAGCTTTATCCAGGCCACATAGTTTTACATGGCACACATAGCTTTTCCCATCCCACATAGCTTTACCCCGACTACATAGCTCTTCCAGCCTACATTGGTTTACCCAGACCACATACCTTTACCCAGCCTATATAGCTTTATCGATGGGAGTATGCCTTCGTCTTGTTTGTGGAGAGAGTGAAACCGAGCTCAATACATTTCCTTCCAAGGAGTTCAATGGACTGTTCAATTTTTCCCAAGATGGGAGCTTGTATTAGGACATCATCTGCATATCCCACTTGTGGTGTTCCTTCAGAGGGAAGGGTCCGGGGTATGGGATGAACATAGGCTAGTCGAGGTCGACAGAGTCTAAAATGGAACACCGATATATATGCATCTTCAAATAGATACAAAGCCAATAATGAACTATTTTATTTAAAAAAAATCCAAACTCCATTTATTTTCTCACAATAATGTGCAACATTATTCAGTGATTTTGGGAAAATGAAAAGAAAATTGTGGACGAAGAGGAGGAGGAGGAGGACGCGGGAGAGAATCAGTAATAACGACAATCCGTCTTGGATACAAATATCCATAGCTATTCGGAATGGAAACAACAGTTGAGCAGCGGAGTTGCAGAATCTGTGATGAGAGTGATGGACACCTCCTTGACCACTATCTGAGAGAATGTGAACACCTGAGAGACATCAGAAGTATGTGTAGAATAATAAACCCCACATTGTTTGAGTTAGGAAAACACTATTTGTCAAATATTGATACTCTTCTTATAAGATTCCCCCATTGTAACACCCATGACCTCCCCCCCCCCCTTAGAGTTCACAACCAGGGAAGCCTTCTCCAAGAGGTCAGCCCAGATGACCTCCGGATTATCTTGTATGTTGATTAAAAAAATTCCTGGGTTAGTCTTAGTCAGCATAGTTTCAAGTATGTAATATTTCATGATACTCTTGTCAAACATTGCAAGGGAATTAGACTCCAGATTCTTATGTGTAAACATCCATGGATCTCCCCCTTTTGGCCAGGTCAGAGGTCAGTCACACACGTAATTAATAACTCCTCTCTTGAAGAGTGTATGGTGAATGTCAAACAAGCTTATTGAAATATTTTTTAAGTGTTTGTGCACGTGTGGCCCAACCCCCTAGCATTTCTGGTCTAGGTAGCAACAGTAAATCTCCCCTCCCCCCTTTTGGGGTATATATAGAGGTCCTGTAGGGATTTAGGAAGGAGAGAGTGCCGGACACCGGGGTCCAGAGAGGGCTGTGGAGAACATCTCAGCCAGGGAGAGACAGAGGTCTTAAGGTAATGTGTGTGATCTCTGAGGTTTTGTTCCATGTCCAAATTTCTTAAATTTTTGCCAGTGTTAGAGTAGGATTTATAAGTGGTGATTGACATAATTTTGGTCTCAATATACTCATGTTAAATTTCCCGTCTGTGTCAATTGTTGAATCCTCTTAGCCTTTTGGATATAGTGGCTGACAACCGTTTTCATAATTAATGACAGTCATAGAAAGTACTCTACAAGTCAAGCAATGTTTCTTGCCTCGTTGCTTGATATAGTCTCAATGGTCAAAGGCAGATGGTGGCAGCGTATTTAATCCTGTGTAGCATTTCCTTGTTGGCAGTGTACCTTTTGGTTCCGGTGTAACCATCATATGTCAGCTCATAACAGTGTTACCAAGTGCAACCGATGGGAAGTGTTACTCAGGATAAGTAGTGTTTACATTATTAGTTTAGTATCCATTATAGTGGTGTTACACCATTTTACACCCGCAAGATAACGTAAGATTTTAAGGGTTGAGAGATGTTAATCTTCTTGTTTCAGGAGCTGTTCACTTGAGACAGTTAAGCAAGTCCCAGCTGTGCCTGGGTACAAGTGACAGGATGAACAACCCAGCGGGTTTTCTTCCAATTGTGGCGGTGTGTCCACTCACAGGATGAGTGGCGCTGCCCAATACTGTCACTATGGTGGTGTGTCCACTCACAGGATGAGTGGTGCTGCCCAATACTGTCACTATGGCAGTGTGTCCACTCACAGGATGAGTGACGCTGCCCAATACTGTCACTATGGCGGTGTGTCCACTCACAGGATGAGTGACGCTGCCCAATACTGTCACTATGACGGTGTGTCCAGTCACAGGATGAGTGGCATTGTTCAATACTGTCACTATGGCTGTGTGTCCACTCACAGGATGAGTGGCGCTGCCCAATACTGTCACTATGGCGGTGTGTCCACTCACAGGATGAGTGGCGCTGCCCAATACTGTCACTATGGCGGTGTGTCCACTCACAGGATGAGTGGCGCTGCCCAATACTGTCACTATGGCGGTGTGTCCACTCACAGGATGAGTGGCGCTGCCCAATACTGTCACTATGGCGGTGTGTCCACTCACAGGATGAGTGACGCTGTAACACCACTGTAATGTAACACCAGAAAATATTCTGAGGAAACTACTCCAAGCTTGTACTAAAGAGGCACCCTTCTTGAGCCCGGATGGGCACATGTATAAGCAAGTAGATGGGGTCGCCATGGGTTCTCCCCTAGGTGTCCTATTTGCAAACTTCTATATGGGTACCATCGAGCAAAAAGTCTTAGTCGACATGAACTTGAAACCGGCCATATACTGCAGGTATGTTGACGACATTTTTACACAGTTACCTGATGTCAGACATCTGCAGGAGCTGAAGGAGGCATTTGAGCAGAGTTCCGTGCTGCGTTTCACTTACGAGATGGAAAAGGATGGGAAGCTGCCCTTTCTAGATGTAACAGTCATGGAAAAGAGCGGAGGTTTCCACACTGCAGTCTACACTAAGGAAACGAACATAGGAATGTGCCTAAATGCCAACAGCGACTGCCCAGACAGGTACAAGAGGAGTGTTGTTAACGCATATGTCGACCGTGCTCTCAGCCACAGCTCAGAATGGAAGCAAGTCGACGAAGAACTCTGTAGGGTAAGGCAGGTCCTAGTCAACAACGGCTTTCCCAATGGTTTCGTGGAAGACATCATAAGAAGGAAAGTGAAACGCCATGCAACCTCTGAAGAGACAACTAACACAACACCTATACCCCCTATAAGACTATTTTACAGGAATTTCTTTTCCACAGCTCATAAAACGGAGGAAAGGGTCCTGAAAGATATTGTTAATAGAAACGTTATCCCTACAGACAAAAATCAGAAGATACAACTGACAATTTACTATAAAACCAGAAAAACGGCCAGTCTACTCATGAGAAACTCTCCAGACACAAAACAGAACGCTTTAAAAGAGACTAACGTCATCTATGCCTTCAAATGCCCTCTTGGGGACTGTAAGCTCCAAAAAACCCAGTATATAGGCAAGACAACAACATCTCTTTCTAGGCGTTTAACGATGCATAAGCAACAGGGCTCCATTAAGGAACATATAATCTCTTCCCAAAACCAAACCATCGCCAGAGAAATCCTAGTAAACAACACAGAAATCATCGATAGATACAGCGATAGCAGGCGGCTTGACGTTTGCAAGGCACTACACATCAAGAAGTCAACACCAGCAATCAACAGCCAATTAATGCACAACTATATTCTACCCACCTCAAGACTCCGCTCCAATATAAGAAGCATCAAGAAATATGGACCAATAGGCTTTCTACAATCACTTCTATTCAATACCAATTGTTTCGTGTTCTGTCTTGTGTTGATGAAATTAATACCCTATTAATACCACCTCTTGTTCTGTCTTGTGTTGATGAAATTAATACCCTATTAATGCCACCTCACCCCATCCACCTCTCTCAAATGTAGATATAAAAACGGAGATGCGTAAGTTCTATTCAGTTGTGTATTTGTAAACTAAAGTCTTTGAAAATGTAATAAGTTTTACGAAACGCGCTCGTGTCGCGTCAGACTAGAAATAAAAATGAATTTTGGAGAATTGATTTTTGATTTACCTCCAACAGTAAAAAGAAATGTACGAAAGATTGAGAAAATTCGTGTTAGAATTATTAATCTTACTTTTTCGGTCATATTTAATAATATATATATATATATATATATATATATATATATATATATATATATATATATATATATATATATATATATATATATATATATATATGTCGTACCTAATAGCCAGAACGCACTTCTCTGCCTACTATGCAAGGCCCGATTTGCCTAATAAGCCAAGTTTTCATGAATTAATTGTTTTTCGACTACCTAACCTACCTAACCTAACCTAACTTTTTCGGCTACCTAACCGAACCTAACCTATAAAGATAGGTTAGGTTAGGTTAGGTTAGGTAGGGTTGGTTAGGTTCGGTCATACATCTACGTTAATTTTAACTCCAATAAAAAAAATTGACCTCATTCATAATGAAATGGGTAGCTTTATCATTTCATAAGAAAAAAATTAGAGAAAATATATTAATTCAGGAAAACTTGGCTTATTAGGCAAATCGGGCTATGCAAGGCCCGATTTGCTTAATAAGCCAAGTTTTCATGAAATAATTATTTTTCGACTACCTAACCTAACCTAAACCTAACTTTTTCGGCTACCTAACCTAACCTAACCTATAAAGATAGGTTAGGTTAAGTTAGGTAGGGTTGGTTAGGTTCGGTCATATATCTACGTTAATTTTAACTCCCCCCCAAAAAAATTGACCTCATACATAATGAAATGGGTAGCTTTATCATTTCATAAGAAAAAAATTAGAGAAAATATATTAATTCAGGAAAACTTGGCTTATTAGGCAAATCGGGCCTTGCATAGTAGGCTGAGAAGTGCAATATATATATATATATATATATATATATATATATATATATATATATATATATATATATATATATATATATATATATATATATACATACATACATACATACATACATACATACATACATACATACATTGATGCCATGCAACCTCTGAAGAGACAACTAACACAACACCTGTACCCCCTATTAGACTATTTTACAGGAACTTCTTTTCCACAGCTCATAAAACGGAGGAAAGGGTCCTGAAAGATATTGTTGATAGGAACGTTATCCCAACAGACAAAAATCAGAAGATAAAATTGACGATTTACTATAAAACCCAAAAAACGGCCAATCTACTCATGAGAAACTTTCCAGACACAAAGCAGAACGCTTTAAAAGAGACCAATGTCGTCAATGCCTTCAAATGCCCACTTGGTGACTGTAAGCTTCAAAGAACTCTGTATGTAGGCAAGACAACAACATCTCTTTCCAGGCGATTAACGATGCATAAGCAACAGGGCTCCATTAGGGAACATATAATCTCTTCCCACAACCAGACCATCACCAGAGAAGTCTTAACAAAAAACACAGAAATCATCTATAGATACAGCGATTGCAGGCGGCTTGATATCTGCGAGGCACTACACATCAAGGAGTCAACACCAGCAATCAACAGCCAATTAATGCACACCTATATTCTACCCACTTCAAGACTCCGCACCAATATAGAAGCATCAAGAAATATGCGCCAATAGGCCCTTTGCAGTTACTTCCATTCTTCCCTTTAACTTACAAAATATTATACCCATTGTTTTGTGTTCTGTCTTGTGTTGAAAGTATGTTTTCACCTCATCCAAAACTGTTGTAACATATCACCTCACCCAAATGCAGGCATATAAAATGAAAGCCATTTAAATTATAGCATAATAGAACTCTAATTAGTGTTTGCAAGTTATAGTTGTGTGTGTGTAAACTAAAGTCTTTGAAAATGTAATAAGTTATTACGAAATGCGTTCAAGTGTCGCGTCAGACTAGAAATAAAAATGAATTTTGGAGAATTGATTTATATTGTTTTTACCTGTCACAGGTGTGGCATCTATACTTATACTTATGAAATTAACAGTATTGTAAACAACACAGCTCAATTCCAACACAATATCAAAGAAAATAATTCAATAAAAATTAAAATAAATCGAAATCTATGAAAATTAAATTTATCATTGCAATCGGAAACATTGAAATGGAATTTGTAACATATTTAGTATAGCATGTGTGTTGCTATTACGTGCAACAGATGGCGCTGTTTTTTTTTTATTTGTTTTTACCTTCCACAGGTGTGGCATCTATATAGTAGTTATGTAATAACACGCGCATATTCGAATGGAATGTTGTGTCAGAATTTGAAAGCAATCGGTGAAGAACTTTCGGAGATTACAGCGCGTGTTGCTCTTACGTCCAACAGATGGCACTGTTTAAAAAAAAATGTTTTTACCTGTCACAGGTGAGGCATGTATATACTAGGTATATAAAAACACGCGCCTATTCGAATGCAACATCGTGTCAAAATTTCAAAGGAATAGGTAAAGAGAATTCGATGATTTCTCTCACATGAAAAACAATTAAAAAAAAATCCATCACAGACGTGATATCAATATAGTATGTATATAAAAACCTGGCCGGATGCGAATGGAACGTTGTGTGAAAATTGCAAAGCAATCAGTGAAGAACTTTCGGAGATTAGCGATTTTGAACAAACGAACATTAACATTTTTTATCTAGATAATAAACTAGTTGTTATAAGATATGCATGGTAGTATCTGTGAATCCCTTCCCCCTTCATATATAACCCTGTCATCCCCATATAGGACTACTATAGTATATACTCACGACCAAACACTTTATACTTGTGGATAACCAGGGTGAGTAGTTGCCATCTTGTTCTGGTAGTATTGTACACAAGGGTGGTCCCAGCAAGGCCCCACTGTAGACCCCGTGTCTGGCCTCCAGGTGTCACACAGACCCCGTGTCCGGCCTCCAAGTGTCACACAGACCCCGCGTCCGGCCTCCAGGTGTCACACAGACCCCGTGTCTGGCCTCCAGGTGTCACACAGACCCCGTGTCTGGCCTCCAAGTGTCACACAGACCCCGTGTCTGGCCTCCAGGTGTCACACAGACCCCGTATCTGGCCTCCAAGTGTCACACAGACCCCGTGTCTGGCCTCCAGGTGTCACACAGACCCAGTGTCTGGCCTCCAGGTGTCACACAGACCACGTGTCTGGCCTCCAGGTGTCACACAGACCCAGTGTCTGGCCTCCAGGTGTCACACAGACCCAGTGTCTGGCCTCCAGGTGTCACACAGACCACGTGTCTGGCCTCCAAGTGTCACACAGACCCCGTGTCTGGCCTCCAGGTGTCACACAGACCCCGTGTCTGGCCTCCAGGTGTCACACAGACCCCGTGTCTGGCCTCCAGGTGTCACACAGACCACGTGTCTGGCCTCCAGGTGTCACACAGACCCAGTGTCTGGCCTCCAGGTGTCACACAGACCCCGTGTCTGGCCTCCAGGTGTCACACAGAACCCGTGTCTGGCCTCCAGGTGTCACACAGACCCCGTGTCTGGCCTCCAGGTGTCACACAGACCACGTGTCTGGCCTCCAGGTGTCACACAGACCCAGTGTCTGGCCTCCAGGTGTCACACAGACCCCGTGTCTGGCCTCCAGGTGTCACACAGACCCCGTGTCTGGCCTCCAGGTGTCACACAGACCCCGTGTCTGGCCTCCAGGTGTCACACAGACCCCGTGTCTGGCCTCCAGGTGTCACACAGACCCCGTGTCTGGCCTCCAAGTGTCACACAGACCCCGTGTCTGGCCTCCAGGTGTCACACAGACCCCGTGTCTGGCCTCCAGGTGTCACACAGACCCCGTGTCTGGCCTCCAAGTGTCACACAGACCCCGTGCCTGGCCTCCAAGTGTCACACAGACCCCGTGTCTGGCCTCCAGGTGTCACACAGACCCCGTGTCTGGCCTCCAAGTGTCACACAGACCCCGTGCCTGGCCTCCAAGTGTCACACAGACCCCGTGTCTGGCCTCCAGGTGTCACACAGACCCCGTGTCTGGCCTCCAAGTGTCACACAGACCCCGTGTCTGGCCTCCAGGTGTCACACAGACCCCGTGTCCGGCCTCCAAGTGTCACACAGACCCCGTGTCCGGCCCCTACGGACTAAGCCCCATGTAAAACCTGACGTCTGAAAAAGCTTACAATAGCGATACGAGGTCGCAGGATGGTAGATGCAGCTCCTAGTACCGTGCCGGTCGTAGACGGTTTTCCTGGTGAAGAAGAAGGAATACTTCATGTCTGTCACACGGAAGCTTGTGATCTGCGCGACGATGCTGTGGCGTGAAGTATGCTCCGGAGGATGGTGGACCGTGGCTGTTGACTTACAGATTCACGAAGCACTTACGCAAGCTCTTACAAACGTGTACATCTTTCATCAATCTTTGACGGCTTTGCTTACATTTATTAAACAGTTTACAAGCATGAAAACTTGCCAATCAACTGTTGTTATTGTTATGAACAGCCTCCTGGTGCATCGGACCTCATTATCTGTTTAATAATTGTAAACAAAGCCGCCAAAGATTGAGAAAAGATGTACAGGTTCGTAAGTGCTTGCGTAACTGCTTCGTGAATCTGTCTCCATGCCTGTGTCCCACTAAGAGCTGTGAAATACACAAATACACCAGAGTTGTGTAGGGAGGTAGAGAGCATCACAGGGAAGTGACGGGAAGCAGATACCAGTCTGAGTGTGGCAGGGATGGTCTGAGTGTGGCAGGGATGGTCTGAGTGTGGCAGGGATGGTCTGAGTGTGGCAGGGATGGTCTGAGTGTGGCAGGGATGGTCTGACCTATAACCCCCTAGTTATAGGTTAGGATAAAGAAAATTGGGTTATGGTTATTGCATAGTTCTAGCGCATCATTATCTTTGCTGAAAAATATGTTGTAAAATGGAGTTGAGATCCAGGTATATAAGGTTAGCTTAAGGATGGTTAAGCTGAACTGATGTAGAGAGAATTCCCATTATTTACACTTTGCCATTAACCTACAGGTAATAGAGGTTAGCTCGGGCGTGGTTGTATTGACGTGAAAAAAACATGGCTAAGAATATGGTGTAATATTGCTCCAAGGTCCGTGTATCAGAGGTTAGGTCCAGGACGGTTGGGTTCATGTGGAAAAACAAAACTCTCACCCAACAATATAGCTACAATATTGCACATAAATCCAAGTTTAATAGGCCAGGGGTAGTTAGGTTCACATCCAAAAACAACGCTGGCTATGAATATAGTTACAATGTTCAACAAAGGCCCAAGCAGGTTAGGCATGGGCGGTTAGGTTTATATCCAAAACTTCACTTTCCTAAGAATATAGATTCAATATTCAACAAAGCTCTAAGATGCCTGCAGGTTAGGAACGGTCATTTAGGTTTATAGCAAAATTATCTGTAATTCAGGGTTAGATATATGTTAGAGGAAGACATTATCAGCTCTGACAGTTAACTCGTGCTCTGGATGTGATAGCCCCCATAGGTACATTTAGTAGAATTTAGGGTTTTTGTTTTGATATAATTAGGATAAATTTACTGGAATTGATACAAATTGGGATAATTTGGATGAATTTAGCTAATGTTGTGTTAGGACAGGTTAGCTTAGGTCTGGTCTGGTAGAATTGGTGATAGAAAACACATCTGGATATTGGAAATAGATGGACACAGCACTAGCTCCATGAAATGGTCTTGGGAACTGCTGGGGATGCAAGTTGTGTAATAATTTGTGCAGGTTATGTATTTTGCATACGTTGTATGATGACTGTAATTATGTATTGATTATTTTCCGATGAATTGTGTATAGTTTGTGCAAGTTGAGTGTTAATTGTACATGTTTTGTATGTGTATTTGTGGAAATGTATAGTTGTGTATTTAATATATATATGCACTAGTTATGTATTGTTCATATTTGGGGTAGTTGTGTATAGCTTATATTCTTGTGCAAGTTGTGTATTGTGTGGAAATGTATTTGTGCTAGTTGTGTATTTACATATTTGGGTTGGTTATGTATTGCACGTATTTGTGCTGGATATGTATTTGTTTGCATTTATGCAAGTTGTGTAATAATAATTATGAAAAATGTATAACAATTGCGCAAGTTGTGTATTAACTGTGCATGTAGTGTAATTCTATATGGGTGAATTGTGTATTTACACCTGTTGTGTATTGATTGTCATTGCGCAAGTTATGTAATTATACAGCAAGTTTGCTTGTAATAATCGTACAAAGATGTGTAATAATTACACAATTTGTGTAATAATTTTTCTTCTTTTATAATCGTTTTGTGCTAATAGTGCATTTATGCAAGTTGTGTTTTTAATTTGGTGAAGTGGAACTGGTGCAACTGTATTTTTGTGTGCAGATTGTGTATTTGTGTAAACTCTGTATATGTAATCAGAAAAAATAGAACTTCATGTGCAAGTGTGTAAGTGTATTTTGGTTTATGAGACAATGTGGGGGTATTTTGTGAAAATCATGTTTGTGAAATTGTGTAATTTTAGTGAAAGCGCTTTTTTGATTGTATGGACATGTATACAATTTGTTATAGTTATGCAAATACCATACTTTGTATAACTGTTATACGTTGAGTGTATATGTAATATTTGTGTAAATGGTGTATTTTGTGTATAACTGATATATATTTTGTATATAAAGGACATATTTTGTGTGTAAACGATATATTTTATGTCTAAATTATATATTTTGTGCATAAATGTCATATCTGGTGTGCAAGTGTTGTACTGGACCCATGTAGCACAAATTACATCTGATTAATGTGGCAAACACAGGCTATTGTCTCTGTGTGTATTGGTTGTGAGGTGTGTGTAGGTACACATGCAGGTGTTTGTGAGGTGTGTGTAGGTACACATGCAGGTGTTTGTGAGGTGTGTGTAGGTACACATGCAGGTGTTTGTGAGGTGTGTGTAGGTACACATGCAGGTGTTTGTGAGGTGTGTGTAGGTACACATGCAGGTGTTTGTGAGGTGTGTGTAGGTACACATGCAGGTGTTTGTGAGGTGTGTGTAGGTACACATGCATGTGTTTGTGAGGTGTGTGTAGGTACACATGCATGTGTTTGTGAGGTGTGTGTAGGTACACATGCATGTGTTTGTGAGGTGTGTGTAGGTACACATGCATGTGTTTGTGAGGTGTGTGTAGGTACACATGCATGTGTTTGTGAGGTGTGTGTAGGTACACATGCATGTGTTTGTGAGGTGTGTGTAGGTACACATGCATGTGTTTGTGAGGTGTGTGTAGGTACACATGCATGTGTTTGTGAGGTGTGTGTAGGTACACATGCATGTGTTTGTGAGGTGTGTGTAGGTACACATGCATGTGTTTGTGAGGTGTGTGTAGGTACACATGCATGTGTTTGTGAGGTGTGTGTAGGTACACATGCATGTGTTTGTGAGGTGTGTGTAGGTACACATCCATGTGTTTGTGACTTGGTTTAGAAACATGTCAGCTGATTCGTGTAACGAGATTAGGATTTATGAGGTGTAAAAACTATTAGCCTATGAATACAGTGGCCAGCATCCAGCAGAGATGCTAGATGGATGAAGTGCGGTGCAACATTTGGACGACCACTTGACGGATGTGAGGACAGTTGACTAGCCTATGAACACAGCTACTAATCCGCTGAGCTGCCAGATGTACGATAATTACTTGCGTATTATAGTATAATATCTAGCTATTAGTTACTCTTGTTTCATAATTGCTGTTGTGTATAAAACTAGAATGTTCACTATTTATTATAAACTATTATTGTAAACTACTATTGGAAGTGTTTGGGGGGGGGGATCCCTTGATTGTTATAAGCACAGGTTGGACATGTATATGAATGAGATTGGGTGGATATATATAGGAGCTGCCTCGTATGGGCCAATAGGCCTTCTGCAGTTACCTTCATTCTTATGTTCAGCTCACCTCCTATGCTGCCAGACGTACGATTTAGATGAGATGTGGTACGGCATTTGTGCAGCTATTTTTGTTTTGAACTTAGCACTGTATAATGAATGTTTACAGTTGCAGATGGCCGGCATATAAATACAGGTATTTATATGTTTACAGCTGTAGATGGCCGGCATATAAATACAGGCGTTTGAATGAATTGTAGTAGCAGTTGGCCGGCATATGAATATGGGTATTTGAGTGATTACTGCTGTAGATAAAGTATACAATGTATATTCTTAAACCTCTCATTAGGTTAGGTTAGGTTGGGGATGGATAGTCTAGCCATACAGTATATATGCAAGTAGGACGCTAACGGCTCATTGGCTATCTGGTGATGTCACTCATAGTTGAAAAGTCAGGTTACTGTGGTGCCTTAACACCTATTTGTTAATGGCAGCCAATACTCTATATTCCTGTACTGAGGTCGCTTATATGACGCCACTAAAACAACAACAACAACAACGAGTTCTTATTGCTATAGAATGTATTTGTTTGTTATATAATAGGTTAGGTCAGGTTGGTTTGATAGAGGTGATGAATTGAATGAGTTGCGTGGTGACCACCGGCCAGGTCGGACGTTCCTGAGGTCTCTCCGCTCCTGGCTCGTGTTTACGTTGGGTGATTGCTGGTTTGCCCTGCTGGTGGTGGTTTGCCACTGACAGGGTGCCGTTTGCCTTAGCCATGGGGACTTCTCGACTTCCAGTGAAGAGGGCATTGTCGGCTGGTCTGGCATTTATGGTGCCGGTGGACCATCCGTTTGTCAGTGTCGCCCTGGTGGACGTGCTCCATGTGCAGCTGTCGGACATGGTGGGCATTGCTGTGGTCAAGTTCCGCCTGCAAGTTGCCTTTCAGGCGTTTCTCGAGCGGTGTGAGGGGCGTGTTTACCCTCTCCCTGATACTGCTGGTTCTGTTAAGGTGGTGAATCTTAGTGTCACCTTGACGTCTGTGGCAGTGCATGGTGCCCCCCTTCGAATTTCAGGACTACTTTTTGACCTCCTGTTTTGAACGATTTGGGACAGTGTTAAGTGTTCTTTGGAACAAGGTCGTTGCCGGGCACCGTATTGGTATGCTTGACGGCTCCCGCACCCTGACGATGTCGCTGAAGTGTAGTGTACCGTCGTCGATGTCCGTGTTGGGTTACACACTCCACTGCCAGTATCGGGGTCAACCGCGCACCTGTTATAGGTGTGGTCACGAGGGTCATCTGGCTGCAGCGTGCGACGTGGGAGCAACTGGTCGGGTGCATGTTTTTCGTGTGGAGAATTTTCCACCCCTGTTGCGTTCGGACGGTTCTGAGGACGGAGTGGGTGTTGTGCCTGAGGCGCCTGATTGCCTGTCTGCTGCTCCGCCTGTTGAGGCGAGTTCTATGGCCTGTACTCACCTAGTTGTGTTTGCGGGGGTTGAGCTCTGGCTCTTTGGTCCCGCCTCTCAACCGTCAATCAACAGGTGTACAGATTCCTGAGCCTGTCCGACACGTCTGGTGACTGCTGTGGCCCCTGGGGTTGTTGCGCCGGTGTGTGTGGGTGTCGGGCCGTCGCCTGTGCTGCGTGTAGTGCGGGATGTCCCGGTGGAGGTTCATGTCCCACCCCCGCCTGTGGATGTGGTACTGTCTCCCGGGGACGCGGGTTATGCTGTTTAGGAGGGGAAGCTTCGGCAGGGGGAGGTGCCTGCCGTGCCTGTGTGTGTTGGCGACTGTAGTTCTGCTCTTTCCATCCCATTGCAGAAGCGTGTGCATCGGTGTTCTGAGACTGTTTCCCTGGATGATGTGGACAGTGCGGGCGATGTGGCCTCTGTGGACTCTTCGGACGGTGTGGGAGTGGCCTGTGTGGATGTGAAGATGGTGGCCGTGCCTGCGGAGGGGCCTACTGGGCGTGGTGTGGTGCGGCCTGTCTCGAAGCGTTTGCGGCGGGCTCGGAGTGTGTCTCCCCTTCGTGGTGTGCCTTGGGAGGAGGTGGGGGAGTATGGTGCTCAGCTGGCGTCCCCCGCCGTGGATGATGGTGCTGTGCGGGGCTCCTAAGTTGCTGCCTGTGCCTCCCCTCCTGCTGTTGGATCCCCGCAGTCGGGGGTTGCCCCTGATGATCGGGACCTCGTCGTGGTGTTGCAGAAAGATGTGCACCGGGGGGGGGGGGGGCTCGGCTCCTGTACCCTGTGATGTGGTCGATGCTGCGCCTGCATCCCCTGCGGTTTCCCCCTCCTTCGTTGCCCCGGACCTGGGGAAGCCTCGTTCCGACTGCTGGGGTCGTGATCTGTGAGGGTCCGGTGTTGGGCCCTTATCGGGATGCCCCGGGTGCTTCCGATCCCGTGGTGCTCGTCCACTGTCTGGGTATTGACGGTGAAGGAGTTTGTTTATAGGGTGCCGGATAAGATGTCTCAGCCGAGGGCACCGCCTGGTGGCCGGCTGCCCTCTGACCTGTGGATGATTTGGGAAGCGTACTGCTTGCGCTTTCCGATAAACAAGTGCCCAGAGAAGTATTGGATTCCGTCCTCTGCCTCTGGGGGGCGTGGACGTCGGGCTCTGGCTGCCAGTAGCTGTTTGTCGCTGACTGGTGGTGGTTGCTCGTTGCTGCGGGGCGCCAGCTGACTGAGGCGGAGGTCAGCAATATGGCGGCGGCTGGTGGTGGCCGCATCCGCCGTGTGAATACTGCTCGGCTGGAGTTCTCTGCACCGGTGGATTGGGAACTAGTGGCGGCTGCGCTTTTGGATGTCCTTCAGGTGGATGTTAAAGATCTCCTTGGTCTCGAGAAATTTTCTCCCACTCGCGTGGCGGTGACGTTTGCCACGTCACCTGGATACGAGCGGTTTGTGGGGTGTTGGAACGAGCGGACGACTCCCCTTCCTCATTCGGCTGTGTCTGTGACTGTCTCTGATCCGTGGGGTCCACTGACCTTTGTGAGCGTGCACGGGGTACCTGTTACGTTTCCAGAGGTGGAGCTTTCTTCTGTGTTTACGAGGTATGGTATGGTGTTGCGTCATCGGTACAACTTGTTTAGTGCCGGGCGGCTGCGGGGCCTCCGGCTGGGTACTCGCACGCTGCATATGCGCCTCAAGGAGCCCATCCCCTCCAAGGTTATGTGCTGTGGTCTTCCGTTCCGGGTTTTCTATCCAGGGCAGGCCCGCACGTGCTTCCGCTGTGGGGAGGAGGGCCATGACGCTGCCCAGTGTGAGATTCCTCGACTGGAGACTGCTTCTGTGTTCAGTGTGGGGGATTTTCCCCCCCTCCGTGAGGATGGTGCATCCCTGGCTGGTCCTCGGCGTGGGGGTGTGAATGGTGGGGCACCTGTGACTGTTGTGCCTGGTGGTGCACCTGCGACTGTTGTGCCTGGTGGTGCACCTGCGACTGTTGTGCCTGGTGGTGCACCTGCGACTGGTGTGCCTGGTGGTGCACCTGCGACTGGTGTGCCTGGTGGTGCACCTGCGACTGTTGTGCCTGGTGGTGCACCTGCGACTGCTGTGCCTGGTGGTGCACCTGCGACTGCTGTGCCTGGTGGTGCACCTGCGACTGCTGTGCCTGGTGGTGCACCTGCGACTGCTGTGCCTGGTGGTGCACCTGCGACTGCTGTGCCTGGTGGTGCACCTGCGTCTGCTGTGCCTGGTGGTGCACCTGCGTCGGCTGTGCCTGGTGGTGCACTTGCGACTGCTGTGCCTGGTGGTGCACCTGCGACTGCTGTACCTGGTGGTGCACCTGCGACTGCTGTGCCTGGTGGTGCACCTGCGACTGCTGTGCCTGGTGGTGCACCTGCGACTGCTGTGCCTGGTGGTGCACCTGCGACTGCTGTGCCTGGTGGTGCACCTGCGACTGCTGTGCCTGGTGGTGCACCTGCGACTGTTGTGCCTGGTGGTGCACCTGCGACTGATGTGCCTGCTGGTTCGTCTGTGCCTATCGTGTCTTCTGTGCCAGCTGTGGTGGAGGACGTGGCTGCTCCTGATTCCCGTCTTCTCCTTCCGGTGGATGTGGAGGTGCATCCTGTTCCTGGGGCTTCGTTGGTGAATGGGCGAGGTGTTGGGAGTGTCGTCTCGGTGCCTCCCGTTGTAGGCGATGCTTTCACTGAGGGTGATGGGAGCGTCGTCGTTGGTGCCGGCGTTCCTGTTGCATGCATTGCGAGTCCGCTTACTGCTCCCCCTGCGGGTGCGTGCCATGAGGGGGCGTTGACCTCCCATGCTCCTCGCCGGAAGCGCGTTGCGGGGGCGCGCTCACGCAGTCGAGAGCCCCCTGGCAAACGGATTGAGGCTTCGCGGAGTTGTGCCTTGGGTGGTGCCCCCCCTCCTCCTCCTAATTCTCCTGTGTCTGATATGGATTCCGGAAGTGATGCAGTGCCGGTTGGCAGCAAGAATTCCTCGTCGGTGGTGGACGTTGGTGATACCTGGTCAGTGGCAGCGGGGTCTCGGCGTGCTTCGCTGGGTGATGCCGGCACTGTCCGCCTCCTGCGGGATCAGAGGCCAGGCATTATGGTGGATTCCCCGACGGTGGAACGGCGGCAGTTTGAGCCTCAGGATGCTGACGGCGCCTCTGCAGTGGGTGGCTCTGTGCCCTCTGGTGGTCCTGGAGGGGCTGGGGGTCATTAATAGGTTCGATGGCGCCTGCTATTGTTTGTGCGTCTTTGAATGTTCGTGGTCTGAATGCTTTGGCGGTCCAATTGGGCCTTGTGGATGTGCTTCGGGAGCAGCGGGTGGATGTGGCTCTGATCCAAGAGCACAATGTTCGGGATGTGTCTGTGTTGCAGGGGTTGTGTGCTGAGTATCATGTTGTGCTGAACCCGCCGAGGACGTCCTTTGGGGGAACGCTGATGTTGTTTTCGCGGAGGGCATCCATTTCCGTGCTTCACACGGAAATGGATGAAGATGGGAGGGTCTTGTTTGTTCGGGCTGAGTATTTGGGGGTTGTGATTCCGTTCTTGACAGTGTACGCCCCTTCTGGGGTGGCGCATCGTCAGGACCGGGAGCTGTTTTTTCGGGAGGGGCTTTTGCCATACCTGCGGCATGATACGCGGGATTTGATCTTTGGGGGGGATTTTAATTGTGTTACGAGTGTGAGGGATTGCTCTAGTGCTCACCCTCGGAATGTTTCGGCCGCTTTAATTGAGGTTTTGCGTGCGTGCGGGTTTCGCGATGCGGCTGTTTTGTGTGGCGGCTCGTTGGAGTATACCTTCGCTGCGCGTGGGGCGAGTTCTAGGTTGGATAGGTTCTATGTTTCTGGTGGGGAGTGTTCGGTTTTTGATTTTCGCACGGTCCCGGTGGCTTTCTCGGATCATTGTATGGTGGTTGTACGGGTTGGTGTCCGGAGTCAGGTGCGGGTGGGGCCTGGGTGGTGGAAACTCAATTGTCGGTTATTGCGTTGTCCACGTATTTGTGCGCAGTTTCGGGCCTGGTGGGTTGGCATCGTTGCCCGGAAGGCTGATTTCTCCTCTTTGTTCGTTTGGTGGGAGTGGTGTAAGGTGGAGTGTCGGAGGTTTTTTGGGATTGTTGCTAAGCGGGAGGCTGCCGGGAGGTTTGGTCTGCTGCGGTTCCTTCAGGCGCGTTTGTCTTCTTTATATGTGCGGTTGAATGCTGGGGTTGACTGCTTTAGTGAGATTGCTGAGTGTAAGGAGCGTATTTGTGATTTGCGTGCGGTGTTGGCTGACGGTGTTCGCGTGCGTGCTCGTGTAGCTGAGCGGGTGGATGGGGAGAGGCTCTCTCCCTTTCTTTTAGGGAGGGAGAAGGCTGCTAGGGGTTCCGTTCTTCTCCAGGGCCTTCGGCGGCCTGATGGGTCTGTGCTTTCTAGCACAGAGGGTGTTCTGCTTACCGCACGGCGGGAGTTGGAGGCCCTCTATGGGGAGGTGCATGGTGATAGTGTGCTCGCGGGTTCCTTTTTGGACAGGTGCTTTCCCGGTTTGTCGCGCTCGGAGTGTGCCCGGTTGGTGCAGGATGTTTCCACGGTGGAGCTCCTGGAGGTGGTTCGGTCGTTTCGTTCTGGGAGAGTGCCGGGTGCGGATGGCCTGCCCATTGAGTTCTACCTTACCTTTTGGGATGTGCTGGGGGGGGGTGCTTTTGGAAGTGGTGCAGGCGTGTTTGCGTTTGGGTGCTCTGCCTGATTCCTTCTGTGACGGGATCGTGCGGCTACTCCCGAAGCCGGGCGATTTGCAGTTGTTTTCCAATTGGAGGCCTATTACGCTCTTAAATGTTGATTATAAAATTCTTTCTAAGGTTTTAGCGCGTCGATGTCGGGGTGTCGTTGCGTCGGTGGTCTCTATGGAGCAATTTTGTGGTGTGCCTGGCCGTGCCCTGATGCATTGCAATGCCTTACTTCGTGACGTGCTTCTCTATGCGTCCGAGTATCGGCTTTCGGCGGCTATGATCAGCTTGGACTGGTCCAAGGCCTTTGATCGGGTGTCTTTAGAGTTTGTTTTTAGTGCTATGGAGAGGCTTGGGTTTCCGGTGGTGTTTGTGGGGTGGATCCGTTTGTTGTATGTCCGGAGTCGCAGTCGCGTTTGTGTGAATGGGTTTTTTAGCTCATTTTTTCCTATTTGCCGTTCCGTTCGTCAGGGGTGTCCCATGTCCATGCTTTTGTATGTGATTTTTCAGGAACCTCTTTTTCGGGCGGTGAAAGCGTGTTCCTTGATCGTGCCTCCTTGTCTGCCGTCCGGTCTCCGGCTACCCGTTTGCGGGTATGCTGACGACACCATTCTATTTGTAGCTTCGGAGGGTTCTGTTGAAGCTGTCCAGGACGTTCTCCTGCGGTTTGAGTCCGCTACGGGGGCCGTTCTTAATCGGGCGAAGTCGGGGTTGATGGGGATCGGTGAGTGGGCCTCCCGCCTGGTGTGGGATAGGTCGTGGTTTCCGGTGGTCTCCTCGATTCGGGTTCTTGGGATTACTTGGTTTGCCTCCTATGATCGCTCCTTGGAGTGGAATTGGGGTGCTGTCTCTCGGTCGGTTGGTGTTGCAGTTGGCCTTTTGTCGCGTCGTCCCTTGACGATTTATCAGAGGGGACTGCTTGTTGCGTGTAAGGTCTTGTCGCGTGTCTGGTTTGTGGCTCGATGTTTCCCGTTGGATCGTCGGAAGGCCTTGAGTTTGGAGAGTGTGGTGTATAGATATGTATGGTGTGGGCGTTA
This sequence comes from Procambarus clarkii, assembly GCF_040958095.1. Lineage (NCBI taxonomy): Eukaryota > Metazoa > Arthropoda > Malacostraca > Decapoda > Cambaridae > Procambarus > Procambarus clarkii. The sequence continues at coordinate 1,446,353 of NC_091173.1, forward strand.
TCAACCGGTGCGCCGTTCGACGTTGGTGTTAGGGGTGAGAGAGGGGGGTGTTGGCATTCCTGACGTTTTCACGAAGGCCAAGGCCCTCTTCTGGGTCTCGTTGCGTCGGGGGCTGGCTCTCGGTGGGGGGTTGAATACGCTGGGTGTGTTTTTCTGCTCGCTTCGCTTCAGTTTTTTGGTTGATTTGGGGGTTTGTCAGGAGGTGGCCTTGGTTACCCCCCCTGTTTATTCTTGGGCCGTGGGGATTCTTCGGGAGCTCTGCCGCCATCCTGGGTTTCTGTCTTTCTCGTGCAAGGCTGTGTATGGGGTGTTGTTGCCCCGGGTGCGGCCTCGAGTGGAGGGCTTGTTCCCGTGTTGGGATTGGGGTGGTATCTGGTCGTGTTTGGGGGCACGGTTCTTGGCGCCTCAGCAGCGTGAATTGCTGTTTCGGGTTCTGCATTTGTCGCTGGCGACAAATGAGCGGTTGTGTATGCTTGGCTTGCGTGATTCTGGGGCGTGTGTTCACTGTGGTTTATGTGAATCGCAGGTGCATGTATTTTATTTTTGTGTCCGGTTACAGGGGTTGGTGGACTGGTTTCGGGATGTCCTGGAGGTGTTTTGTGGTCCGGGTTGTCGGGGTGATGTTTTGCAGTTTTTGTTTTTGTATTTTCCGGCTTATCCGCAGCGGGTGCGTAATACATTGTGTGTTTTGGTTGCTGATTATGTGTTTTGTGTGTGGGTTGGGAGGCGGGAGGGTTTTGGGATCGCCCGAATTTTAGGATTTTTACGGGGGCGCATGCGGTTTACCTGGTGGTGGTTGCAGCGCGCTTTTCCGGAGGAGTTTGGTCGGTGGTTCACAGATGCCTATGTTCGTGGGGTTGCCTTTGGGTCGGCGGGTGCCTTGGTGGCAAGGTGATGTTCTCGGCTTGGGTGGGGTTGGGGTGTTGATGGGGGGGGTTTAGAGGGGTTGGGGGGTTTCGGGGTTTGCTTTGCTATGCGCTCCCTTTCCGCTTCTTGGGGTGTCCTTGGCGGGGGTTGCGTGTGTTTGTGTGTCTCCCCCCTTGAGATGCTGCTGCTCCTGTGTGTGTGTGGTGTGTTTTCCGTACCTCCGGGTGCCGGTTGTGTCCGTATGCGTGTGGGTGTGTGATTTTGAGGGGGGTTTTGGCTCCTGCGTGGGCCTGGGTTTTCTGCTGTACTGTTTTCTACTGTTCCTTTTGTGGCCGTGTTTCGCTTTGGCCTGTAACCCTTTATTTTGCGTGCTTGGGTGCAGTGTGGTGTGCCGTGGTGGTGTGGGTGGTATGAGTGTGTTTGTCTTGTTGTTTAGAGTGTGTTTAGTGTGCGTGTACATAATTTCTTCTTATTTAGTGTATATCATTTTCCTGGGTAGCGCGTGTATGATCCTATGCTCCTTTGTTCTTCTGTGTGTGTGGTAGGCGTGGTTTTGTGCACGTGATTCTATATCCACGTCTGTGTATGTTTATGTTATTGGTTCCAGGTGTGTTTCAATGTTATTTATGTACTTTATTGTTAATTTATTTTTCATGTAATTTTCTTGGCCATGTTCTGTGTTGCTATGTTGATGTAAACTGTTTAGCCTATTGTTTCCATGTACTGTTTTAGCACTTATTTCCCTGTACTGTTTAGCCCATTGCTTCAATGCGTTTTCATTTTGTTCAGCGCTTGTGTTTGTTTTGCGGTTACTGTTATTGTTTAGTGTACAGACTGTTTATTCCTGTGTACTGTTACTTCATTGGTGTACTTGATGTGTACAGGTTTGCGTTGTTTTGTGTGTTCTTGTAATTTGTGTAATTTATAAAAATAAAAAAAAAAAAAAAAAAAAATGTCGCTGAAGTGTAGTGTACCGTCGTCGATGTCCGTGTTGGGTTACACACTCCACTGCCAGTATCGGGGTCAACCGCGCACCTGTTATAGGTGTGGTCACGAGGGTCATCTGGCTGCAGCGTGCGACGTGGGAGCAACTGGTCGGGTGCATGTTTTTCGTGTGGAGAATTTTCCACCCCTGTTGCGTTCGGACGGTTCTGAGGACGGAGTGGGTGTTGTGCCTGAGGCGCCTGATTGCCTGTCTGCTGCTCCGCCTGTTGAGGCGAGTTCTATGGCCTGTACTCACCTAGTTGTGTTTGCGGGGGTTGAGCTCTGGCTCTTTGGTCCCGCCTCTCAACCGTCAATCAACAGGTGTACAGATTCCTGAGCCTGTCCGACACGTCTGGTGACTGCTGTGGCCCCTGGGGTTGTTGCGCCGGTGTGTGTGGGTGTCGGGCCGTCGCCTGTGCTGCGTGTAGTGCGGGATGTCCCGGTGGAGGTTCATGTCCCACCCCCGCCTGTGGATGTGGTACTGTCTCCCGGGGACGCGGGTTATGCTGTTTAGGAGGGGAAGCTTCGGCAGGGGGAGGTGCCTGCCGTGCCTGTGTGTGTTGGCGACTGTAGTTCTGCTCTTTCCATCCCATTGCAGAAGCGTGTGCATCGGTGTTCTGAGACTGTTTCCCTGGATGATGTGGACAGTGCGGGCGATGTGGCCTCTGTGGACTCTTCGGACGGTGTGGGAGTGGCCTGTGTGGATGTGAAGATGGTGGCCGTGCCTGCGGAGGGGCCTACTGGGCGTGGTGTGGTGCGGCCTGTCTCGAAGCGTTTGCGGCGGGCTCGGAGTGTGTCTCCCCTTCGTGGTGTGCCTTGGGAGGAGGTGGGGGAGTATGGTGCTCAGCTGGCGTCCCCCGCCGTGGATGATGGTGCTGTGCGGGGCTCCTAAGTTGCTGCCTGTGCCTCCCCTCCTGCTGTTGGATCCCCGCAGTCGGGGGTTGCCCCTGATGATCGGGACCTCGTCGTGGTGTTGCAGAAAGATGTGCACCGGGGGGGGGGGGGGGCTCGGCTCCTGTACCCTGTGATGTGGTCGATGCTGCGCCTGCATCCCCTGCGGTTTCCCCCTCCTTCGTTGCCCCGGACCTGGGGAAGCCTCGTTCCGACTGCTGGGGTCGTGATCTGTGAGGGTCCGGTGTTGGGCCCTTATCGGGATGCCCCGGGTGCTTCCGATCCCGTGGTGCTCGTCCACTGTCTGGGTATTGACGGTGAAGGAGTTTGTTTATAGGGTGCCGGATAAGATGTCTCAGCCGAGGGCACCGCCTGGTGGCCGGCTGCCCTCTGACCTGTGGATGATTTGGGAAGCGTACTGCTTGCGCTTTCCGATAAACAAGTGCCCAGAGAAGTATTAGTTAACGTCTTGTGCGCACCGCTATGCCGTGCGTGGATCAGCTGCCGCCGTGTTCTCGACGCCCCGCCCCGCGGTGCGGGGTGTCTCCCTCTAACGTCCGCCTCTGTTTTCGTCGCCCCTCCTCTCTCTACGACCCGACACATCTGACGCTTTTGACTTTCTTCTCCTCAACGTCAACGCGTCTCCCTACATCTGTCCTGGTGCAGTCATCGGGAGGGTAAACCATTCATGCAAACTGCACCTATTCTCAAGAAGATGAATTGAATAACAGAAAAAATATGAACAATGAGCGAAAAAATACGAGCATGAGAGCATCACCTGTGATGAAACACAGAGTACAGTTGAGGTATTGAGAGTGATTAAGAGAGTGCACTAATGTGTGAACCTCCTAGGAACCACATGTAGAACATCGGCTAAAAGCTGTGCGCTCATTGGTGGAACATTAGGGATGAAGACCTTAGAATGAAGGTCTCTGCCTTATTTCAAAAACATGAAAGGCTTGCTTTTCATGTTTTAGAGAAGTCATAAATTAGAGAAGTTTAAGATTTAGGAAAAAGTCCTGGGTAAATACTGGTTCAGTAACAAGGGTGAACGCTGAGATACATGATAGTTCACGCCCTGTGTTGCTCCTCTTTGTTTCATACGAAAATGGATAGTGGATTTCATTCATTTCTATGCTAAGTAAACGATTCTTGGCCAGATACTATATATATATAACTTGCAGATAGGTATAAAGGGTTGGGAATATATACACTATAACAGACAACGGTCTTATACAAGGAAGATAAAGGCTGGATGACGTCATTGACCATTACCAATGTCTGTGCTGGGTCACAGAGGTAACGGTAAACACACTAGACAAGCGCACACCTTTTAATACCCTTAAGCTAAATGGCTGCGCCTAGGAGGGCGCCTTTTTTTATCTCACATTTTGGAGAACTATACATGTTTGAGAGGAGAGGACGACAAATGAATGAAAATATTAGGAGATAATGAATAAAAATTGAAAAAAAAACATATCCCGGGATTGAGAGAACAGTCGGAAACATTTGAAACCCTCCTGTGGCTATGACCGTGCGTGAGCACCAGTGTGGCTCCTACTGCTTGAGTGTGGCTCCTACTGCTTGCGTGTGGCTCCTACTGCTTGAGTGTAGCTCCTACTGCTTGAGTGTAGCTCCTACTGCTTGAGTGTGGCTCCTACTGCATGAGTGTGGCTCCTACTGCTTGAGTGTGGCTCCTACTGCTTGAGTGTGGCTCCTACTGCTTGAGTGTGGCTCCTACTGCTTGAGTGTAGCTCTTACTGCTTGAGTGTGGCTCCTACTGCTTGAGTGTGGCTCCTACTGCTTGAGTGTGGCTCCTACTGCTTGAGTGTGGCTCCTACTGCATGAGTGTGGCTCCTACTGCTTGAGTGTGGCTCCTACTGCTTGAGTGTGGCTCCTACTGCTTGAGTGTGGCTCCTACTGCTTGAGTGTGGCTCCTACTGCTTGAGTGTAGCTCTTACTGCTTGAGTGTGGCTCCTACTGCTTGAGTGTGGCTCCTACTGCTTGAGTGTAGCTCTTACTGCTTGAGTGTGGCTCCTACTGCATGAGTGTGGCTCCTACTGCTTGAGTGTGGCTCCTACTGCTTGAGTGTGGCTCCTACTGCTTGAGTGTGGCTCCTACTGCTTGAGTGTGGCTCCTACTGCTTGAGTGTAGCTCTTACTGCTTGAGTGTGGCTCCTACTGCTTGAGTGTGGCTCCTACTGCTTGAGTGTAGCTCTTACTGCTTGAGTGTGGCTCCTACTGCTTGAGTGTGGCTCCTACTGCTTGAGTGTGGCTCCTACTGCTTGAGTGTGGCTCTTACTGCTTGAGTGTGGCTCCTACTGCTTGAGTGTGGCTCCTACTGCTTGAGTGTGGCTCCTACTGCTTGAGTGTGGCGCCTACTGCTTGAGTGTGGCTCTTACTGCTTGAGTGTGGCTCTTACTGCTTGAGTGTGGCTCCTACTGCTTGAGTGTGGCTCCTACTGCTTGAGTGTGGCTCTTACTGCTTGAGTGTGGCTCTTACTGCTTGAGTGTGGCTCCTACTGCTTGAGTGTGGCGCCTACTGCTTGAGTGTGGCTCCTACTGCTTCAGTGTGGCTCTTACTGCTTGAGTGTGGCTCCTACTGCTTGAGTGTGGCTCCTACTGCTTGAGTGTGGCTCTTACTGCTTGAGTGTGGCTCCTACTGCTTCAGTGTGGCTCTTACTGCTTGAGTGTGGCTCCTACTGCTTCAGTGTGGCTCCTACTGCTTGAGTGTGGCTCCTACTGCTTGAGTGTGGCTCCTACTGCTTGAGTGTGGCTCCTACTGCTTGAGTGTGGCTCCTACTGCTTGAGTGTGGCTCCTACTGCTTCAGTGTGGCTCCTACTGCTTGAGTGTGGCTCCTACTGCTTCAGTGTGGCTCCTACTGCTTGAGTGTGGCTCCTACTGCTTCAGTGTGGCTCCTACTGCTTGAGTGTGGCTCCTACTGCTTGAGTGTGGCTCCTACTGCTTGAGTGTGGCTCTTACTGCTTGAGTGTGGCTCCTACTGCTTCAGTGTGGCTCCTACTGCTTGAGTGTGGCTCCTACTGCTTGAGTGTGGCTCCTACTGCTTGAGTGTGGCTCTT
>NC_091173.1:1457173-1617173 GCF_040958095.1 Procambarus clarkii
CCGTACTCGGGTCCACGTAGTCTGGTCCTGGGAGGAGGCGTCCTTCACACGCTGCTGTAAGAAACTCACATCTGTTCTGACTCCTTGTTCTTGTTGCCTCGTCTGAGGCCGCCTTGTTCCTTGTCTGGTTGGTGGCCCTGAGTACCCTGTGTGTCCTGAGTACCCTGTGTGTCCTGAGTACCCTGTGTGTCCTGAGTACCCTGTGTGTCCTGAGTGTTGCCTCGTCTGAGGCCGCCTTGTTCCTTGTCTGGTTGGTGGCCCTGAGTACCCTGTGTGTCCTGAGTACCCTGTGTGTCCTGAGTGTTGCCTCGTCTGAGGCCGCCTTGTTCCTTGTCTGGTTGGTGGCCCTGAGTACCCTGTGTGTCCTGAGTGTCCTGAGTGTCCTGAGTGTCCTGAGTACCCTGTGTGTCCTGAGTGTCCTGAGTGTTGCCTCGTCTGAGGCCGCCTTGTTCCTTGTCTGGTTGGTGGCCCTGAGTACCCTGTGTGTCCTGAGTGTCCTGAGTACCCTGTGTGTCCTGAGTGTCCTGAGTGTTGCCTCGTCTGAGGCCGCCTTGTTCCTTGTCTGGTTGGTGGCCCTGAGTACCATGTGTGTCCTGAGTGTCCTGAGTGTTGCCTCGTCTGAGGCCGCCTTGTTCCTTGTCTGGTTGGTGGCCCTGAGTACCCTGTGTGTCCTGAGTGTCCTGAGTACCCTGTGTGTCCTGAGTGTCCTGAGTACCCTGTGTGTCCTGAGTGTCCTGAGTACCCTGTGTGTCCTGAGTGTTGCCTCGTCTGAGGCCGCCTTGTTCCTTGTCTGGTTGGTGGCCCTGAGTACCCTGTGTGTCCTGAGTGTCCTGAGTACCCTGTGTGTCCTGAGTGTTGCCTCGTCTGAGGCCGCCTTGTTCCTTGTCTGGTTGGTGGCCCTGAGTACCCTGTGTGTCCTGAGTGTCCTGAGTGTCCTGAGTGTCCTGAGTACCCTGTGTGTCCTGAGTGTCCTGAGTGTCCTGAGTACCCTGTGTGTCCTGAGTGTCCTGAGTACCCTGTGTGTCCTGAGTGTCCTGAGAACCCTGTGTGTCCTGAGTGTTGCCTCGTCTGAGGCCGCCTTGTTCCTTGTCTGGTTGGTGGCCCTGAGTACCCTGTGTGTCCTGAGTGTCCTGAGTGTCCTGAGTACCCTGTGTGTCCTGAGTGTCCTGAGTGTCCTGAGTACCCTGTGTGTCCTGAGTGTCCTGAGTACCCTGTGTGTCCTGAGTGTCCTGAGTACCCTGTGTGTCCTGAGTGTCCTGAGTACCCTGTGTGTCCTGAGTGTCCTGAGTGTCCTGAGTGTTGCCTCGTCTGAGGCCGCCTTGTTCCTTGTCTGGTTGGTGGCCCTGAGTACCCTGTGTGTCCTGAGTGTCCTGTGTGTCCTGAGTACCCTGTGTGTCCTGAGTGTCCTGTGTGTCCTGAGAGTCCTGAGTACCCTGTGTGTCCTGAGTGTCCTGAGTACCCTGTGTGTCCTGAGTGTCCTGAGTGTCCTGAGTGTCCTGAGTGTTGCCTCGTCTGAGGCCGCCTTGTTCCTTGTCTGGTTGGTGGCCCTGAGTACCCTGTGTGTCCTGAGTGTCCTGAGTACCCTGTGTGTCCTGAGTGTCCTGAGTGTCCTGAGTACCCTGTGTGTCCTGCGTGTCCTGAGTGTCCTGAGTGTTGCCTCGTCTGAGGCCGCCTTGTTCCTTGTCTGGTTGGTGGCCCTGAGTACCCTGTGTGTCCTGAGTGTCCTGTGTGTCCTGAGTGTCCTGAGTGTCCTGTGTGTCCTGAGTACCCTGTGTGTCCTGAGTGTCCTGAGTACCCTGTGTGTCCTGAGTGTCCTGAGTACCCTGTGTGTCCTGAGTGTCCTGAGTGTTGCCTCGTCTGAGGCCGCCTTGTTCCTTGTCTGGTTGGTGGCCCTGAGTACCCTGTGTGTCCTGAGTGTCCTGAGTACCCTGTGTGTCCTGAGTGTTGCCTCGTCTGAGGCCGCCTTGTTCCTTGTCTGGTTGGTGGCCCTGAGTACCCTGTGTGTCCTGAGTGTCCTGAGTGTCCTGAGTGTCCTGAGTACCCTGTGTGTCCTGAGTGTCCTGAGTGTCCTGAGTACCCTGTGTGTCCTGAGTGTCCTGAGTACCCTGTGTGTCCTGAGTGTCCTGAGAACCCTGTGTGTCCTGAGTGTTGCCTCGTCTGAGGCCGCCTTGTTCCTTGTCTGGTTGGTGGCCCTGAGTACCCTGTGTGTCCTGAGTGTCCTGAGTGTCCTGAGTACCCTGTGTGTCCTGAGTGTCCTGAGTGTCCTGAGTACCCTGTGTGTCCTGAGTGTCCTGAGTACCCTGTGTGTCCTGAGTGTCCTGAGTACCCTGTGTGTCCTGAGTGTCCTGAGTACCCTGTGTGTCCTGAGTGTCCTGAGTGTCCTGAGTGTTGCCTCGTCTGAGGCCGCCTTGTTCCTTGTCTGGTTGGTGGCCCTGAGTACCCTGTGTGTCCTGAGTGTCCTGTGTGTCCTGAGTACCCTGTGTGTCCTGAGTGTCCTGTGTGTCCTGAGTGTCCTGAGTACCCTGTGTGTCCTGAGTGTCCTGAGTACCCTGTGTGTCCTGAGTGTCCTGAGTGTCCTGAGTGTCCTGAGTGTTGCCTCGTCTGAGGCCGCCTTGTTCCTTGTCTGGTTGGTGGCCCTGAGTACCCTGTGTGTCCTGAGTGTCCTGAGTACCCTGTGTGTCCTGAGTGTCCTGAGTGTCCTGAGTACCCTGTGTGTCCTGCGTGTCCTGAGTGTCCTGAGTGTTGCCTCGTCTGAGGCCGCCTTGTTCCTTGTCTGGTTGGTGGCCCTGAGTACCCTGTGTGTCCTGAGTGTCCTGTGTGTCCTGAGTGTCCTGAGTGTCCTGTGTGTCCTGAGTACCCTGTGTGTCCTGAGTGTCCTGAGTACCCTGTGTGTCCTGAGTGTCCTGAGTACCCTGTGTGTCCTGAGTGTCCTGAGTGTTGCCTCGTCTGAGGCCGCCTTGTTCCTTGTCTGGTTGGTGGCCCTGAGTACCCTGTGTGTCCTGAGTGTCCTGAGTACCCTGTGTGTCCTGAGTGTCCTGAGTGTTGCCTCGTCTGAGGCCGCCTTGTTCCTTGTCTGGTTGGTGGCCCTGAGTACCCTGTGTGTCCTGAGTGTCCTGAGTACCCTGTGTGTCCTGAGTGTCCTGAGTGTCCTGTGTGTCCTGAGTGTCCTGAGTACCCTGTGTGTCCTACGTGTCCTGAGTGTCCTGAGTAACCTGTGTGTCCTGAGTGTCCTGAGTGTCCTGAGTACCCTGTGTGTCCTGAGTGTCCTGAGTACCCTGTGTGTCCTGAGTGTCCTGAGTGTCCTGAGTGTCCTGTGTGTCCTGAGTGTCCTGTGTGTCCTGAGTGTCCTGTGTGTCCTGAGTGTCCTGAGTACCCTGTGTGTCCTGAGTGTCCTGAGTGTCCTGTGTGTCCTGTGTGTCCTGTGTGTCCTGAGTGTCCTGTGTGTCCTGAGTGTCCTGAGTGTCCTGTGTGTCCTGAGTGTCCTGTGTGTCCTGTGTGTCCTGAGTACCCTGTGTGTCCTGAGTACCCTGTGTGTCCTGAGTGTCCTGTGTGTCCTGAGTGTCCTGTGTGTCCTGAGTGTCCTGAGTGTCCTGTGTGTCCTGAGTGTCCTGAGTGTCCTGTGTGTCCTGAGTGTCCTGAGTACCCTGTGTGTCCTGAGTGTCCTGAGTACCCTGTGTGTCCTGAGTGTCCTGTGTGTCCTGAGTGTCCTGTGTGTCCTGAGTGTCCTGTGTGTCCTGAGTGTCCTGTGTGTCCTGAGTGTCCTGTGTGTCCTGAGTGTCCTGAGTGTCCTGTGTGTCCTGAGTGTCCTGAGTACCCTGTGTGTCCTGAGTGTCCTGTGTGTCCTGAGTGTCCTGTGTGTCCTGAGTGTCCTGAGTACCCTGTGTGTCCTGAGTGTCCTGTGTGTCCTGAGTATCCTGTGTGTCCTGAGTGTCCTGAGTACCCTGTGTGTCCTGAGTGTCCTGTGTGTCCTGAGTGTCCTGTGTGTCCTGAGTGTCCTGAGTACCCTGTGTGTCCTGAGTGTCCTGTGTGTCCTGAGTGTCCTGTGTGTCCTGAGTGTCCTGAGTACCCTGTGTGTCCTGAGTGTCCTGTGTGTCCTGAGTGTCCTGAGTACCCTGTGTGTCCTGAGTGTCCTGAGTACCCTGTGTGTCCTGAGTGTCCTGTGTGTCCTGAGTGTCCTGTGTGTCCTGAGTGTCCTGAGTACCCTGTGTGTCCTGAGTGTTCTGTGTGTCCTGAGTGTCCTGAGTACCCTGTGTGTTCTGAGTGTCCTGTGTGTCCTGAGTGCCCTGTGTGTCCTGAGTGTCCTGAATACCCTGTGTGTCCTGAGTGTCCTGTGTGTCCTGAGTGTCCTGAGTACCCTGTGTGTCCTGAGTGTCCTGTGTGTCCTGAGTGTCCTGAGTACCCTGTGTGTCCTGAGTGTCCTGTGTGTCCTGAGTGTCCTGTGTGTCCTGAGTGTCCTGAGTACCCTGTGTGTCCTGAGTGTCCTGTGTGTCCTGAGTGTCCTGAGTACCCTGAGTGTCCTGAGTGTCCTGTGTGTCCTGAGTGTCCTGATTACCCTGTGTGTCCTGAGTGTCCTGTGTGTCCTGAGTGTCCTGAGTACCCTGTGTGTCCTGTGTGTCCTGAGTGTCCTGAGTACCCTGTGTGTCCTGAGTGTCCTGTGTGTCCTGAGTGTCCTGTGTGTCCTGAGTGTCCTGAGTGTCCTGAGTACCCTGTGTGTCCTGTGTGTCCTGAGTGTCCTGAGTACCCTGTGTGTCCTGTGTGTCCTGAGTGTCCTGAGTGTCCTGAGTACCCTGTGTGTCCTGTGTGTCCTGAGTGTCCTGAGTACCCTGTGTGTCCTGAGTGTCCTGTGTGTCCTGAGTGTCCTGAGTGTCCTGAGTACCCTGTGTGTCCTGAGTACCCTGTGTGTCCTGAGTATCCTGTGTATCCTGAGTACTCTCAGTGTCCTGAGTGTCCTGTTTGTCCTGAGCGGTGTTCTGGGGGTATAGTTGTTGCCTGAGAGCACTCAGAGATGGTGGTGGCAGTGAAGGGTGTGAGTGTCCTGAGTGTCCTGAGTGGTACTCACGTGATCTGGGCGTGGCTGGTGTCAGCGGCGGTGTTCACCACACACTCATACTCATGTATGACTGTGTGTATGACTGTGTGTATGACTGTGTGTATGACTGTGTGTATGACTGTGTGTATGACTGTGTGTATGACTCTGTGTATGAGTGTATGTATGAGTGTATGTATTGGTGTGTATGAGTGTGTATATGAGTTTGTATGAGTGTGTACTTACCTTGTTGTGCTTGCGGGGGTTGAGCTCTGGCTCTTTGGTCCTGCCTCTCAACTGTCAATCAACTGGTGTACAGGTTCCTGAGCCTACTGGGCTCTATCATATCTACATTTAAAACTGTGTATGGAGTCAGCCTCCACCACATCACTGCCTAATGCATTCCATCCGTTAACTACTCTAACTCTGAAAAAGTTCTTTCTAACGTCTCTGTGGCTCATGTGGGTACTCAGTCTCCACCTGTGTCCCCTTGTTCGTGTACCACCCGTGTTAAACAGTTTATCCTTGTCTACCTCTGTCAATTCCTCTCAGAATTTTGTAGATAGTGATCATGTCTCCCCTTACTCTTGTGTCTTCCAGTGTCGTGAGGTGCATTTCCCGCAGCCTTTCCTCGTAACTCATGCCTCTTAGTTCTGGGACTAGCCTAGTGGCATATCTCTGAACTTTTTCAAGCTTCGCCTTGTGCTTAACAAGGTACGGGCTCCATGCTGGGGCTGCATACTCCAGGATTGGTCTTACATATGTGGTATATAAGGTTCTGAATGATTCCTTACAAATGTTCCTGAAGGCAGTTCTGATGTTAGCCAGCCTCGCATACGCCGCAGATGTTATTATTTTTATGTGGGTTTCAGGAGACAGGGTTGGTGTGATATCAACTCCTAGATCCTTCTCTCTCTGTCCGTTTCATGAAGGACTTCATCTCCCATTCTGTATCCTGTGTCTGGCCTCCTGTTTGCACTGCCTAGTTTCATTACCTTACATTTACTCGGGTTGAACTTTAGTAGCCATTTGTTGCACCATTCATGCAGTCTGTCTAGGTGCTCTTGTAGTCTTTTACTGTCTTCCTCCGTCTTAATCCTCCTCGTAATTTTTGCATCATCAGCAAATAATGAGAGGAATGATTCTATACCATCTGGAAGATCATTTACAGATATCAGAAACAGTATGGGTCCAAGGACTGACCCCTGCGGGACCCCACTGGTGACGTCTCGCCAATCTAAGGCCTCACCCCTCACAGTGACTCGCTGCCTTCTGTTACTTAGGTACTCCTTTATCCAGTGGAGTACCTTCCCTTTCACTCCTGCCTGCATCTCCAGCTGTCGCACTAGTCTCTGGTGTGGCACTGTGTCAAAGGCTTTCTGGCAATCCAAAAATATGCAGTCTGCCCACCCCTCTCTTTCTTATCTGATTCTTGTTGCCTGACAGTAGAATTCAGTTAATGCTGTGAGGCAAGACTTGCCATTTCTGAAACCATGTTGGTGTTGTGACAAGTTCCTTCGCTCCAGATGTTCCACTAGCTTTTTTCGCACAATTTTCTCCATTAGCTTACTTGGTATGCAAGTTAGGGACACTGGCCTGTAGTTCAGTGCTTCTTGTCTATCCCCCTTCTTGTATATCGGGACTACATTAGCTGCTTTCCAAATTTCTGGCAGTTCCCCCAGTTGCCAGTGATTTGTTATACACTATGGAGAGTGGCAGGCACAGTGCTTCTGCTCCTTCCTTTAGTATCCATGGTGATATTCCATCTGGACCTATAGCCTTTGTCACATCCAACTCTAGCAAAAGCTTCCTTACATCTCCACTGGTAATCTCAAGTTCCTCTAGTGGTGTCTGGTTAATTATTCCTTCTCTTATCTCTGGAACTTCTCCTTGCTCTAATGTGACGACGTCCTGGAAAATCATATTGAGTTCCTCACACACTTCTTTGTCATTTGTAGTGAATCTGTCTGCCGTATCCTCAGTTTCATTACCTGTTCTTTCACTGTTGTCTTTATCAGTGTGTATGAGTGAGTATGAATGTGTGTATGAGTGAGTATGAATGTGTATGAGTGTGTGTATGTGGTGGAAATTATCCAACACTTATTCATCATTGTTGTATTATAATACATCATCATTGTATTAACAATAGTAATTACTAATCTTACTAACTCATAGATTAATTATATTAAATCCTTTCCCAGCGCGCCAATTATTTTGCCGAACATTTGGACAACATGGCGCGGGTGCGTCCAACACTTAGCATCGGGGAAGATAACGTCTACATTACAGAGCATTAAATTATATTCTTACTCCGTATCAGTATTCCTTTCATAGAATCATCAACTGACACTATGACAACAGTGATCAGATAATCGCGTGTTATTAGCTAAAAGATCACTGTTTAACAGCAATGTCTTGTTATCTTAGAATTGACATAGAGGAACAAAATTCTCCCTCCACTTTCATACATTTTCGGTGACATGAAAACAACTTCATGTTAATAATTATACGTCGATAATGTCATTAATTTTACCTTCCTCATAATAAATTCTATTCTTACTAACTCGCACGGTCGAGATGTTATCAGGAGTATAATTCTACATTTCAATACAACATGGTCCTCGCGCATGCGCAGAGAAGAGTGTGAGGAAGGAGAGACTTGGACGCCATATTAATTATTATTATTATTACCGAGAGAAGCGACATCAGCCATCTTACTGACATTACTTGCACAAAGTCTGCGGCCTATTGACATAGCTCGAGTGCATGGGGGAGTTGTGTAAAACCCTGGTTTGTGTCTCGGAGAGGCTGCAGGATCCAGTAAGTTCAGTAGAATTTCGCTTTCAACTCTTTTTGAGCATGTCGTAGCTCAGTCGATTAAGGCAGCGTCTGGGATGCTCCCGGACGTAGGTTCGTATCCTCGTCACGGCCCTTGTGGATTTGTTCGTAATTAACGTGCTTCACACAGCAGCTGAAGACGAAGGATTGGCACAGTGTTCAATCAACGGACACTCGGCCCGGCAACTATTATTTTCTTTTTGTTTCATGTGATCACAGTAAACATTTAGGCTAGTAGGCGTTAGGCCGTATATACATATAACCAAAACCAAGTACATTTCCTCTCTAGCAGTTTCCCTAATTTATTTAGGAAATTATATTCATTATTTTCCGTATAATTCTACAGGGCCAGATATATCATTTATTTCTCTTGTGGAAGAACTCTGCAGTATTAGATATATCTATTATTATTAGGCTACACCACGATCACGTGGGACGACTTACTTGATCCAAGAAGTCGTCAGTGAGCGGGGCAACCCATCTCACGTCTCTTATGTCTTACAGCTAACATGTTAACATTTGTTGTTTGTAGAATATTAACAACTTAGTTACATTAATGATCTTGTATCAAGAGTTGCGGAATCTGTGGTGAGAGTGACGGACACCGCCTTGACCACTATCTACGTGAATGTGAACACCTGAGAGACATCAGAAATATGTGTAGAATAATAAACCCCACATTGTTTGAGTTAGGAAAACACTATTTGTCAAATATTAATACTGTTCTTAACAGATTTCCCCATTTTGCACCCGCAAGATAACGTAAGCTTTTAAGGGTTGATAGATGTTAATCTTCTTGTTTGAGGAGCTGTTCACTTGAGACAGTTAAGCAAGTCCCAGCTGTGTCTGGGTACAAGTGGCAGGATGAACAACCCAGCGGGTTTTCTTCCTATTGGGGAGTGTTGTACATGCTGCTATGGCGGTGTGTCCACTCACAAGATGAGTGGCGCTGCCCAATAAACTCGCCCCTCGGGGCAAAATTTAAATTTAAATCATTCAATTAACACTTTTATATTTGCTATAAATTTATTTTATATTACTATAGCCTATTGAGGTGAGTTTACCTCAATTTCATTTATTATATAACCATTTTAATTAATATTCATATTTCATTTCTTGTGAAGAACCAGCAGGGGATTATTAGTGCTAGTGATTAATAATTACCTAGCGCCTCTACCCCCCATAATATACAGTCTCTTTAATGCATTCACTTCAGTATTTATTATTAACATCCACAGGACACTTCCTCTACTTAGTTGTCCACTTTTCACAACAAGCGGTGGACCTTCGCAGCTGTCGTAAGTAATCATTATTTCTATTAATATTTGGAGTCAGATTTTCCGACAGTATGAGTGTATGAGTGTGTGTATTTGAGTGAACGTATGAGTGTGTGTATGAGTGTGTATGACCTGCACTAGGTGTTGAGTGGTAGAGAGGCAGGAGAGGGGCGTCACCAGACACAACAAGGCACACCTGCAGGTTGCCTCACAGGGCTGTGCAACACGGTACAAGGCTGCATGTAGCAGTGTTGCAGGGACTCAGGCAGCACGTGGCCACTAAACAATTACAATGCTACACTGTACACTGCAGGCAATGTGGTGTACCGCACCTAAATATATCCACATTACCATGCAACCACTGTCCTCCGTGTCTCGTCTGAGACAGTGTCCTCCACCACTCTTGTCTGGACCACACACCCGCCCCGTGTACAGGTGTGTGGTCGTGTCCTCCACCACTCTTGTCTGGACCACACACCCGCCCCGTGTACAGGTGTGTGGTCGTGTCCTCCACCACTCTTGTCTGGACCACACACCCGCCCCGTGTACAGGTGTGTGGTCGTGTCCTCCACCACTCTTGTCTGGACCACACACCCGCCCCGTGTACAGGTGTGTGGTCGTGTCCTCCACCACTCTTGTCTGGACCACACACCCGCCCCGTATACAGGTGTGTGGTCGTGTCCTCCACCACTCTTGTCTGGACCACACACCCGCCCCGTGTACAGGTGTGTGGTCGTGTCCTCCACCACTCTTGTCTGGACCACACACCCGCCCCGTGTACAGGTGTGTGGTCGTGTCCTCCACCACTCTTGTCTGGACCACACACCCGCCCCGTGTACAGGTGTGTGGTCGTGTCCTCCACCACTCTTGTCTGGACCACACACCCGCCCCGTGTACAGGTGTGTGGTCGTGTCCTCCACCACTCTTGTCTGGACCACACACCCGCTCCGTGTACAGGTGTGTGGTCGTGTCCTCCACCACTCTTGTCTGGACCACACACCCGCCCCCTTGTACAGGTTTGTGGTCGTGTCCACCACTCTTGTCTGGACCACACACCCGCCCCGTGTACAGGTGTGTGGTCGTGTCCTCCACCACTCTTGTCTAGACCACACACCCGCCCCGTGTACAGGTGTGTGGTCGTGTCCTCCACCAATCTTGTCTGGACCACACACCCGTCCCGTGTACAGGTGTGTGGTCGTGTCCTCCACCACTCTTCTCTGGACCACACACCCGCCCCGTGAACAGGTGTGTGGTCGTGTCCTCTGTAAATGATGCTTAAAAAACGGCAAATTTGGGTCTCAAGATCAAAGCTCACCTGCTGATTTGATTTTACAGGTGTGGAACACTATACGTTCACCAGCAGGGCAGGTGTGGAACACTACACGTTCTCCAGCAGGGCAGCAGTAGAACACTACACGTTCTCCAGCAGGGAAGGTGTGGAACACTACACGTTCTCCAGCAGGGCAGGTGTGGAACACTACACGTTCTCCAGCAGGGCAGGTGTGGAACACTTCACGTTCTCCAGCAGGGCAGCTGTGGGACACTACACGTTCTCCAGCAGGGCAGGTGTGGAATACTTCACGTTCTCAAGCAGGGCAGGTGTGGAACACTACACGTTCTCCAGCAGGGCAGGTGTGGAATACTTCACGTTCTCAAGCAGGGCATGTGTGGAACACTACACGTTCTCCAGCAGGGCAGGTGTGGAACAGTACACGTTCTCCAGCAGGGCTGGTGTGGAACACTACACGTTCTCCAGCAGGGCAGGTGTGGAACAGTAAACGTTCTCCAGCAGGGCAGGTGTGGAATACTGCACGTTCTCCAGCAGGGCAGCTGTGGAACACTACACGTTCTCCAGCAGGGCAGGTGTGGAACACTACACGTTCTCCAGCAGGGCAGGTGTGGAACAGTAAATGTTCTCCAACAGGGCAAGTGTGGAACACTACACGTTCTCCAGCAGGGCAGGTGTGGAACACTACACGTTCTCCAGCAGGGCAGGTGTGGAATACTTCACGTTCTCAAGCAGGGCAGGTGTGGAACACTACACGTTCTCCGGCAGGGCAGGTGTGGAACAGTACACGTTCTCCAGCAGGGCTGGTGTGGAACACTACACGTTCCCAAGCAGGGAAGGTGTGGAACAGTAAACGTTCTCCAGCAGGGCAGGTGTGGAATACTGCACGTTCTCCAGCAGGGCAGCTGTGGAACACTACACGTTCTCCAGCAGGGCTGGTGTGGAACACTACACGTTCTCCAGCAGGGCAGGTGTGGAACAGTAAATGTTCTCCAGCAGGGCAGGTGTGGAACACTACACGTTCTCCAGCAGGGCAGGTGTGGAACACTACACGTTCTCCAGCAGGGCAGGTGTGGAACAGTACACGTTCTCCAGCAGGGCTGGTGTGGAACACTACACGTTCTCCAGCAGGGCAGGTGTGGAACAGTAAACGTTCTTCAGCAGGGCAGGTGTGGAACACTACACGTTCTCCAGCAGGGCAGGTGTGGAACACTACACGTTCTCCAGCAGGGCAGGTGTGGAACAGTACACGTTCTCCAGCAGGGCTGGTGTGGAACACTACACGTTCTCCAGCAGGGCAGGTGTGGAACAGTAAACGTTCTCCAGCAGGGCAGGTGTGGAACAGTAAACGTTCTCCAGCAGGGCAGGTGTGGAACACTACACGTTCTCCAGCAGGGCAGGTGTAGAACACTACACGTTCTCCAGCAGAGCAGGTGTGGAACACTACACGTTCTCCGGCAGGGCAGGTGTGGAACACAACACTTTCTCCAGAGCGGCCGCTGTGGAACACTATACGTTCTCCAGTAGGGCAGGTGTGGAACACTACACGTTCACATCACTCCAGCAGGGCAGGTGTGGAACGCTACACGTTCACATCACTCCAGCAGGGCAGGTGTGGAACACTACACGTTCACATCACTCCAGCAGGGCAGGTGTGGAACACTACACGTTCTCCACCAGAGCAGTGTGGAACACTACACGTTCTCCAGCAGGGCAGCTGTGGAACACTACACGTTCTCCACCAAGGCAGCTGTGGAACACTACACGTTCTCCAGAAGGGCAGGTGTGGAACACTACACGTTCGCCAGCAGGGCAGCTGTGAAACACTACACATTCTCCAGCAGGGCAGCTGTGGAACACTACACGTTCTCCAGCAGTGCAGGTGTGGAACACTACACGTTCTCCACCAGGGCAGGTGTGGAACACTACACGTTCTTCAGCAGTGCAGGTGTGGAACACTACACGTTAACCACCAGGCTAGCTGTGGAACACTACACGTTCTCCACCAGGGCAGCTGTGGAACACTAAACGTTCTCAAGCAGGGCAGGTGTGGAACACTTTACGTTCTCTAGCAGGGCAGCTGTGGAACACTACACGTTCTCCAGCAGGGAATGTGTGGAACACTACACGTTCTCCAGCAGGGAATCTGTGGAACACTACACGTTCTCCAGCAGGGCAGGTGTGGAACACTAAACGTTATCCAGCAGGGCAGCTGTGGAACACTATACGTTCTCCACCAGGGCAGCTGTGGAACACTACACGTTCTCCAGCAGGGCAGGTGTGGAACACTACACGTTCTCCAGCAGGGCAGGTGTGGAACACTTCACATTCTCCAGCAGAGCAGCTGTGGAACACTATACGTTGTCCACCAGGGCAGCTGCGGAACAATACACGTTCTCCAGCAGGGCAGCTGTGGAACACTACACGTTCACCACCAGGGCAGCTGTGGAACACTACACGTTCTCCACCAAGGAAGGTGTGGAACACTACACGTTCTTCAGAAGGGCACGTGTGGAACACTACACGTTCTCCAGCAGGACAGCTGTGGAACACTATACCTTCTCCAGCAGGGCAGCTGTGGAACACTACACGTTCTCCAGCAGGGAAGGTGTGGAAGACTACACGTTCTCCAGCAGGGCAGCTGTGGAACACTACACGTTCTCCAGCAGGGCAGGTGTGGAACAGTACACGTTCTCCAGCAGGGCTGGTGTGGAACACTACACGCTCTCCAGCAGGGCAGGTGTGGAACAGTAAACGTTCTCCAGCAGGGCAGGTGTGGAATACTACACGTTCTCCAGCAGGGCAGCTGTGGAACACTACACGTTCTCCAGCAGGGAAGGTGTGAAACACTACACGTTCTCCAGCAGGGCAGGTGTAGAACACTACACGTTCTCCAGCAGAGCAGGTGTGGAACACTACACGTTCTCCGGCAGGGCAGGTGTGGAACACTACACTTTCTCCAGAGCGGCCGATGTGGAACACTATACGTTCTCCAGCAGGGCAGGTGTGGAACACTACACGTTCACATCACTCCAGCAGGGCAGGTGTGGAACACTACACGTTCACATCACTCCAGCAGGGCAGGTGTGGAACACTACAAGTTCACATCACTCCAGCAAGGCAGGTGTGGAACACTACAAGTTCACATCACTCCAGCAGGGCAGGTGTGGAACACTACACGTTCTCCACCAGGGCGGCTGTGGAACACTACACGTTCTCCACCAGAGCAGTGTGGAACACTACACGTTCTCCAGCAGGGCAGCTGTGGAACACTACACGTTCTCCACCAAGGCAGCTGTGGAACACTACACGTTCTCCAGCAGGGCAGGTGTGGAACACTACACGTTCTCCAGCAGGGCAGGTGTGGAACACTACACGTTCTCCAGCAGGGCAGGTGTGGAACACTACACATTCTCCAGCAGGGCAGCTGTGGAACACTACACGTTCTCCACCAAAGCAGGTGTGGAACACTACACGTTCTCCAGCAGGGCAGGTGTGGAACACTACACGTTCTCCAGCAGGGCAGGTGTTGAACACTACACGTTCGCCAGCAGGGCAGCTGTGAAACACTCCACATTCTCCAGCAGGGCAGGTGTGGAATACTACACGTTCTCCAGCAGGGCAGCTGTGGAACACTACACATTCCCCATCAGGGCAGGCGTGGAACACTACACGTTCTCCAGCAGGGCAGCTGTGGAACACTAAACGGTCTCCAGCAGGGCAGGTGTGGAACACTACACGTTCTCCACCAGGGCAGCTGTGGAACACTACACGTTCTCTAGCAGGGCAGGTGTGGAACAGTACACGTTCTCCACCAGGGCAGCTGTGGAACACTACACGTTCTCTAGCAGGGCAGGTGTGGAACAGTACACGTTCTCCAGCAGTGCAGGTGTGGAACACTACACGTTAACCACCAGGCAAGCTGTGGAACACTACACGTTCTCCACCAGGGCAGCTGTGGAACACTAAACGTTCTCCAGCAGGGCAGGTGTGGAACACTTTACGTTCTCTAGCAGGGCAGCTGTGGAACACTACACGTTCTCCAGCAGGGCAGGTGTGGAACACTACACGTTCTCCAGCAGGGCAGGTGTGGAACACTTCACATTCTCCAGCAGAGCAGCTGTGGAACACTACACGTTGTCCACCAGGGCAGCTGTGGAACACTACACGTTCTCCACAAAGGAAGGTGTGGAACACTACACGTTCTCCAGCAGGGCAGACGTGGAACACTACACGTTCTCCAGCAGGGCACCTGTGGAACACTACACGTTCACCACCAGGGCAGCTGTGGAACACTACACGTTCTCCAGCAGGGCAGCTGTGGAACACTACACGTTCTCCAGCAGGGCAGGTGTGGAACACTACACGTTCTCCAGCAGGGCAAGTGTAGAACACTACACGTTCTCCAGCAGAGCAGGTGTGAAACACTACACGTTCTCCAGCAAGGCAGCTGTGGAACACCACGCGTTCTCAAGCAGGGCAAGTGTGGAACACTACACGTTCTCCACCGGGGCAGCTGTGGAACACTACACGTTCTCCAGCATGGCAGGTGTGGAACACTTCACGTTCTTCAGCAGGGCAGCTGTGGAACACTACACGTTCTCCAGCAGGGCAGGTGTGGAACACTACACGTTCTCCAACAGGGCAGCTGTGGAAAACTACACGTTCTCCAGCAGGGCAGCTGTGGAACACTACAGGTTCTCCAGCAGGGCAGGTGTGGATCACTACACGTTGTCCACCAGGGCAGCTGTGGAACAGTACATGTTCTCCAGCAGGGCAGGTGTGGAACACTACACGTTCTCCACCAGGGCAGCTGTGGAACACTACACGTTCTCCACCAAGGCAGGTGTGGAACACTACACGTTCTCCAGCAGGGCAGGTGTGGAACACTACACGTTCTCCAGCAGGGCAGCTGTGGAACACTATACGTTCTCCAGCAGGGCAGCTGTGGAACACTACACGTTCTCCGGCAGTGCAGCTGTGGAACACTACACGTTTTCCAGCAGTGCAGCTTTGGAACACTACACGTTCTCCAGCAGGGCAGCTCTGAACACTACACTTTCTCCAGCAGGGCAGGTGTGGAACACTACACGTTCTCCAGCTGGGCAGGTGTGGAACCGTACACGTTCTCCAGCAGAGCAGCTGTGGATCACTACACGTTCTCCAGCATGGCAGCTGTGGAACACTACACGTTCTCCAGCAGGGCACCTGTGGAACACTACACGTTCTCCAGCAGGGAAGGTGTGGAACACTACACGTTCTCCAGCAGGGCAGAGGCTGCACTCTACACGTTCTCCAGTAGGGCAGCTGTGGAACACTACACGTTCTCCGGCAGTGCAGCTGTGGAACACTACACGTTTTACAGCAGTGCAGCTTTGGAACACTACCCGTTCGCCAGCAGGGCAGCTGTGGAACACTACACTTTCTCCAGCAGGGCAGGTGTGGAACACTACACGTTCTCCAGCTGGGCAGGTGTGGAACCGTACACGTTCTCCAGCAGAGCAGCTGTGGATCACTACACGTTCTCCAGCAGGGCAGCTGTGGAACACTACAAGTTCTCCAGCAGGGCACCTGTGGAACACTACACGTTCTCCAGCAGGGAAGGTGTGGAACACTACACGTTCTCCAGCAGGGCAGAGGCTGGACTCTACACGTTCTCCAGTAGGGCAGCTGTGGAACACTACACGTTCTCCAGCAGGGCAGCTGTGGAACACTACACGTTCTCCAGCAGGGCAGCTGTGGAACACTACACGTTCTCCAGCAGGGCAGCTGTGGAACACTATACGTTCTCCAGCAGGGCAGCTGTGGAACACTACACGTTCTCCGGCAGTGCAGCTGTGGAACACTACACGTTTTACAGCAGTGCAGCTTTGGAACACTACCCGTTCGCCAGCAGGGCAGCTGTGGAACACTACACTTTCTCCAGCAGGGCAGGTGTGGAACACTACACGTTCTCCAGCTGGGCAGGTGTGGAACCGTACACGTTCTCCAGCAGAGCAGCTGTGGATCACTACACGTTCTCCAGCAGGGCAGCTGTGGAACACTACACGTTCTCCAGCAGGGCACCTGTGGAACACTACACGTTCTCCAGCAGGGAAGGTGTGGAACACTACACGTTCTCCAGCAGGGCAGAGGCTGGACTCTACACGTTCTCCAGTAGGGCAGCTGTGGAACACTACACGTTCTCCAGCAGGGCAGCTGTGGAACACTATACGTTCTCCAGCAGGGCAGCTGTGGAACACTACACGTTCTCCAGCAGGGAAGGTGTGGAATACTACACGTTCTCCAGCAGGGCAGCTGTGGAACACTACACGTTCTCCAGCAGGGCAGGTGTGGAACAGTACACGTTCTCCAGCAGGGCTGGTGTGGAACACTACACGTTCTCCAGCAGGGCAGATGTGGAACAGTAAACGTTCTCCAGCAGGGCAGGTGTGGAATACTACACGTTCTCCAGCAGGGCAGCTGTGGAACACTACACGTTCTCCAGCAGGGAAGGTGTGGAACACTACACGTTCTCCAGCAGGGCAGGTGTAGAACACTATACGTTCTCGGGCAGGGCAGGTGTGGAACACTACACTTTCTCCAGAGCGGCCGCTGTGGAACACTATACGTTCTCCAGCAGGGCAGGTGTGGAACACTACACGTTCACATCACTCCAGCAGGGCAGGTGTGGAACACTACACGTTCACATCACTCCAGCAGGGCAGGTGTGGAATACTACACGTTCACATCACTCCAGCAGGGCAGGTGTGGAACAGTAAACGTTCTCCAGCAGGGCAGGTGTGGAATACTACACGTTCTCCAGCAGGGCAGCTGTGGAACACTACACGTTCTCCAGGAGGGAAGGTGTGAAACACTACACGTTCTCCAGCAGGGCAGGTGTAGAACACTACACGTTCTCCAGCAGAGCAGGTGTGGAACACTACACGTTCTCCGGCAGGGCAGGTGTGGAACACTACACTTTCTCCAGAGCGGCCGATGTGGAACACTATACGTTCTCCAGCAGGGCAGGTGTGGAACACTACACGTTCACATCACTCCAGCAGGGCAGGTGTGGAACACTACTCGTTCACATCACTCCAGCAGGGCAGGTGTGGAACACTACAAGTTCACATCACTCCAGCAGGGCAGGTGTGGAACACTACACGTTCTCCACCAGGGCGGCTGTGGAACACTACACGTTCTCCACCAGAGCAGTGTGGAACACTACACGTTCTCCAGCAGGGCAGCTGTGGAACACTACACGTTCTCCAGCAGGGCAGGTGTGGAACACTACACGTTCTCCGGCAGGGAAGGTGTGGAACACTACACGTTCTCCAGCAGGGCAGGTGTGGAACACTACACGTTCTCCAGCAGGGCAGGTGTGGAACACTACACATTCTCCAGCAGGGCAGCTGTGGAACACTACACGTTCTCCACCAAAGCAGGTGTGGAACACTACACGTTCTGCAGCAGGGTAGGTGTGGAACACTACACGTTCTCCAGCAGGGCAGGTGTTGAACACTACACGTTCTCCAGCAGGACAGCTGTGGAACACCACACGTTCGCCAGCAGGGTAGCTGTGAAACACTCCACATTCTCCAGCAGGGCAGGTGTGGAATACTACACGTTCTCCAGCAGGGCAGCTGTGGAACACTACACATTCCCCATCAGGGCAGGCGTGGAACACTACACGTTGTCCAGCAGGGCAGCTGTGGAACACTAAACGGTCTGTAGCAGGGCAGCTGTGAAACACTACACGTTCTCCACCAGGGCAGCTGTGGAACACTACACGTTCTCTAGCAGGGCAGGTGTGGAACACTACACGTTCTCCAGCAGTGCAGGTGTGGAACACTACACGTTAACCACCATGCAAGCTGTGGAACACTACACGTTCTCCACCAGGGCAGCTGTGGAACACTAAACGTTCTCCAGCAGGGCAGGTGTGGAACACTTTACGTTCTCTAGCAGGGCAGCTGTGGAACACTACACGTTCTCTAGCAGGGCAGGTGTGGAACACTACACGTTCTCCAGCAGTGCAGGTGTGGAACACTACACGTTAACCACCAGGCAAGCTGTGGAACACTACACGTTCTCCACCAGGGCAGCTGTGGAACACTAAACGTTCTCCAGCAGGGCAGGTGTGGAACACTTTACGTTCTCTAGCAGGGCAGCTGTGGAACACTACACGTTCTCCAGCAGGGCAGGTGTGGAACACTACACGTTCTCCAGCAGGGCAGGTGTGGAACACTTCACATTCTCCAGCAGAGCAGCTGTGGAACACTACACGTTGTCCACCAGGGCAGCTGTGGAACACTACACGTTCTCCACAAAGGAAGGTGTGGAACACTACACGTTCTCCAGCAGGGCAGACGTGGAACACTACACGTTCTCCAGCAGGGCACCTGTGGAACACTACACGTTCACCACCAGGGCAGCTGTGGAACACTACACGTTCTCCAGCAGGGCAGCTGTGGAACACTACACGTTCTCCAGCAGGGCAGGTGTGGAACACTACACGTTCTCCAGCAGGGCAAGTGTAGAACACTACACGTTCTCCAGCAGAGCAGGTGTGAAACACTACACGTTCTCCAGCAAGGCAGCTGTGGAACACCACACGTTCTCAAGCAGAGCAAGTGTGGAACACTACACGTTCTCCACCGGGGCAGCTGTGGAACACTACACGTTCTCCAGCATGGCAGGTGTGGAACACTTCACGTTCTTCAGCAGGGCAGCTGTGGAACACTACACGTTCTCCAGCAGGGCAGGTGTGGAACACTACACGTTCTCCAACAGGGCAGCTGTGGAAAACTACACGTTCTCCAGCAGGGCAGCTGTGGAACACTACAGGTTCTCCAGCAGGGCAGGTGTGGATCACTACACGTTGTCCACCAGGGCAGCTGTGGAACATTACATGTTCTCCAGCAGGGCAGGTGTGGAACACTACACGTTCTCCACCAGGGCAGCTGTGGAACACTACACGTTCTCCACCAAGGCAGGTGTGGAACACTACACGTTCTCCAGCAGGGCAGGTGTGGAACACTACACGTTCTCCAGCAGGACAGCTGTGGAACACTATACGTTCTCCAGCAGGGCAGCTGTGGAACACTACACGTTCTCCGGCAGTGCAGCTGTGGAACACTACACGTTTTCCAGCAGTGCAGCTTTGGAACACTACACGTTCTCCAGCAGGGCAGCTCTGGAACACTACACTTTCTCCAGCAGGGCAGGTGTGGAACACTACACGTTCTCCAGCTGGGCAGGTGTGGAACCGTACACGTTCTCCAGCAGAGCAGCTGTGGATCACTACACGTTCTCCAGTGTGGCAGCTGTGGAACACTACACGTTCTCCAGCAGGGCACCTGTGGAACACTACACGTTCTCCAGCAGGGAAGGTGTGGAACACTACACGTTCTCCAGCAGGGCAGAGGCTGGACTCTACACGTTCTCCAGTAGGGCAGCTGTGGAACACTACACGTTCTCCAGCAGGGCAGCTGTGGAACACTATACGTTCTCCAGCAGGGCAGCTGTGGAACACTACACGTTCTCCGGCAGTGCAGCTGTGGAACACTACACGTTTTACAGCAGTGCAGCTTTGGAACACTACCCGTTCTCCAGCAGGGCAGCTGTGGAACACTACACTTTCTCCAGCAGGGCAGGTGTGGAACACTACACGTTCTCCAGCTGGGCAGGTGTGGAACCGTACACGTTCTCCAGCAGAGCAGCTGTGGATCACTACACGTTCTCCAGCAGGGCAGCTGTGGAACACTACACGTTCTCCAGCAGGGCACCTGGTGAACACTACTCGTTCTCCAGCAGGGAAGGTGTGGAACACTTTACGTTCTCCAGCAGGGCAGAGGCTGGACTCTACACGTTCTCCAGTAGAGCAGCTGTGGAACACTACACGTTCTCCAGTAGGGCAGCTGTGGAACACTATACGTTCTCCAGCAGGGCAGCTGTGGAACACTACACGTTCTCCAGCAGGGAAGGTGTGGAATACTACACGTTCTCCAGCAGGGCAGCTGTGGAACACTACACGTTCTCCAGCAGGGCAGGTGTGGAACAGTACACGTTCTCCAGCAGGGCTGGTGTGGAACACTACACGTTCTCCAGCAGGGCAGATGTGGAACAGTAAACGTTCTCCAGCAGGGCAGGTGTGGAATACTACACGTTCTCCAGCAGGGCAGCTGTGGAACACTACACGTTCTCCAGCAGGGAAGGTGTGGAACACTACACGTTCTCCAGCAGGGCAGGTGTAGAACACTACACGTTCTCGGGCAGGGCAGGTGTGGAACACTACACTTTCTCCAGAGCGGCCGCTGTGGAACACTATACGTTCTCCAGCAGGGCAGGTGTGGAACACTACACGTTCACATCACTCCAGCAGGGCAGGTGTGGAACACTACACGTTCACATCACTCCAGCAGGGCAGGTGTGGAATACTACATGTTCACATCACTCCAGCAGGGCAGCTGTGGAACACTACACGTTCTCCAGCAGGGCACCTGTGGAACACTACACGTTCTCCAGCAGGGAAGGTGTGGAACACTACACGTTCTCCAGCAGGGCAGAGGCTGGACTCTACACGTTCTCCAGTAGGGCAGCTGTGGAACACTACACGTTCTCCAGCAGGGCAGCTGTGGAACACTACACGTTCTCCAGCAGGGCTGCTGTGGAACACTACACGTTCTCCAGCAGGGCAGCTGTGGAACACTATACGTTCTCCAGCAGGGCAGCTGTGGAACACTACACGTTCTCCGGCAGTGCAGCTGTGGAACACTACACGTTTTACAGCAGAGCAGCTTTGGAACACTACCCGTTCGCCAGCAGGGCAGCTGTGGAACACTACACTTTCTCCAGCAGGGCAGGTGTGGAACACTACACGTTCTCCAGCTGGGCAGGTGTGGAACCGTACACGTTCTCCAGCAGAGCAGCTGTGGATCACTACACGTTCTCCAGCAGGGCAGCTGTGGAACACTACACGTTCTCCAGCAGGGCACCTGTGGAACACTACACGTTCTCCAGCAGGGAAGGTGTGGAACACTACACGTTCTCCAGCAGGGCAGAGGCTGGACTCTACACGTTCTCCAGTAGGGCAGCTGTGGAACACTACACGTTCTCCAGCAGGGCAGCTGTGGAACACTATACGTTCTCCAGCAGGGCAGCTGTGGAACACTACACGTTCTCCAGCAGGGAAGGTGTGGAATACTACACGTTCTCCAGCAGGGCAGCTGTGGAACACTACACGTTCTCCAGCAGGGCAGGTGTGGAACAGTACACGTTCTCCAGCAGGGCTGGTGTGGAACACTACACGTTCTCCAGCAGGGCAGATGTGGAACAGTAAACGTTCTCCAGCAGGGCAGGTGTGGAATACTACACGTTCTCCAGCAGGGCAGCTGTGGAACACTACACGTTCTCCAGCAGGGAAGGTGTGGAACACTACACGTTCTCCAGCAGGGCAGGTGTAGAACACTATACGTTCTCGGGCAGGGCAGGTGTGGAACACTACACTTTCTCCAGAGCGGCCGCTGTGGAACACTATACGTTCTCCAGCAGGGCAGGTGTGGAACACTACACGTTCACATCACTCCAGCAGGGCAGGTGTGGAACACTACACGTTCACATCACTCCAGCAGGGCAGGTGTGGAATACTACACGTTCACATCACTCCAGCAGGGCAGGTGTGGAACAGTAAACGTTCTCCAGCAGGGCAGGTGTGGAATACTACACGTTCTCCAGCAGGGCAGCTGTGGAACACTACACGTTCTCCAGGAGGGAAGGTGTGAAACACTACACGTTCTCCAGCAGGGCAGGTGTAGAACACTACACGTTCTCCAGCAGAGCAGGTGTGGAACACTACACGTTCTCCGGCAGGGCAGGTGTGGAACACTACACTTTCTCCAGAGTGGCCGATGTGGAACACTATACGTTCTCCAGCAGGGCAGGTGTGGAACACTACACGTTCACATCACTCCAGCAGGGCAGGTGTGGAACACTACTCGTTCACATCACTCCAGCAGGGCAGGTGTGGAACACTACAAGTTCACATCACTCCAGCAGGGCAGGTGTGGAACACTACACGTTCTTCACCAGGGCGGCTGTGGAACACTACACGTTCTCCACCAGAGCAGTGTGGAACACTACACGTTCTCCAGCAGGGCAGCTGTGGAACACTACACGTTCTCCACCAAGGCAGCTGTGGAACACTACACGTTCTCCAGCAGGGCAGGTGTGGAACACTACACGTTCTCCAGCAGGGCAGGTGTGGAACACTACACGTTCTCCAGCAGGGCAGGTGTGGAACACTACACATTCTCCAGCAGGGCAGCTGTGGAACACAACACGTTCTCCACCAAAGCAGGTGTGGAACACTACACGTTCTCCAGCAGGGCAGGTGTGGAACACTACACGTTCTCCAGCAGGGCAGGTGTTGAACACTACACGTTCTCCAGCAGGACAGCTGTGGAACACCACACGTTCGCCAGCAGGGTAGCTGTGAAACACTCCACATTCTCCAGCAGGGCAGGTGTGGAATACTACACGTTCTCCAGCAGGGCAGCTGTGGAACACTACACATTCCCCATCAGGGCAGGCGTGGAACACTACACGTTGTCCAGCAGGGCAGCTGTGGAACACTAAACGGTCTCCAGCAGGGCAGCTGTGGAACACTACACGTTCTCCACCAGGGCAGCTGTGGAACACTACACGTTCTCTAGCAGGGCAGGTGTGGAACACTACACGTTCTCCAGCAGTGCAGGTGTGGAACACTACACGTTAACCACCATGCAAGCTGTGGAACACTACACGTTCTCCACCAGGGCAGCTGTGGAACACTAAACGTTCTCCAGCAGGGCAGGTGTGGAACACTTTACGTTCTCTAGCAGGGCAGCTGTGGAACACTACACGTTCTCTAGCAGGGCAGGTGTGGAACACTACACGTTCTCCAGCAGTGCAGGTGTGGAACACTACACGTTAACCACCAGGCAAGCTGTGGAACACTACACGTTCTCCACCAGGGCAGCTGTGGAACACTAAACGTTCTCCAGCAGGGCAGGTGTGGAACACTTTACGTTCTCTAGCAGGGCAGCTGTGGAACACTACACGTTCTCCAGCAGGGCAGGTGTGGAACACTACACGTTCTCCAGCAGGGCAGGTGTGGAACACTTCACATTCTCCAGCAGAGCAGCTGTGGAACACTACACGTTGTCTACCAGGGCAGCTGTGGAACACTACACGTTCTCCACAAAGGAAGGTGTGGAACACTACACGTTCTCCAGCAGGGCAGACGTGGAACACTACACGTTCTCCAGCAGGGCACCTGTGGAACACTACACGTTCACCACCAGGGCAGCTGTGGAACACTACACGTTCTCCAGCAGGGCAGCTGTGGAACACTACACGTTCTCCAGCAGGGCAGGTGTGGAACACTACACGTTCTCCAGCAGGGCAAGTGTAGAACACTACACGTTCTCCAGCAGAGCAGGTGTGAAACACTACACGTTCTCCAGCAAGGCAGCTGTGGAACACCACACGTTCTCAAGCAGAGCAAGTGTGGAACACTACACGTTCTCCACCGGGGCAGCTGTGGAACACTACACGTTCTCCAGCATGGCAGGTGTGGAACACTTCACGTTCTTCAGCAGGGCAGCTGTGGAACACTACACGTTCTCCAGCAGGGCAGGTGTGGAACACTACACGTTCTCCAACAGGGCAGCTGTGGAAAACTACACGTTCTCCAGCAGGAGAGCTGTGGAACACTACAGGTTCTCCAGCAGGGCAGGTGTGGATCACTACACGTTGTCCACCAGGGCAGCTGTGGAACATTACATGTTCTCCAGCAGGGCAGGTGTGGAACACTACACGTTCTCCACCAGGGCAGCTGTGGAACACTACACGTTCTCCACCAAGGCAGGTGTGGAACACTACACGTTCTCCAGCAGGGCAGGTGTGGAACACTACACGTTCTCCAGCAGGACAGCTGTGGAACACTATACGTTCTCCAGCAGGGCAGCTGTGGAACACTACACGTTCTCCGGCAGTGCAGCTGTGGAACACTACACGTTTTCCAGCAGTGCAGCTTTGGAACACTACACGTTCTCCAGCAGGGCAGCTCTGGAACACTACACTTTCTCCAGCAGGGCAGGTGTGGAACACTACACGTTCTCCAGCTGGGCAGGTGTGGAACCGTACACGTTCTCCAGCAGAGCAGCTGTGGATCACTACACGTTCTCCAGTATGGCAGCTGTGGAACACTACACGTTCTCCAGCAGGGCACCTGTGGAACACTACACGTTCTCCAGCAGGGAAGGTGTGGAACACTACACGTTCTCCAGCAGGGCAGAGGCTGGACTCTACACGTTCTCCAGTAGGGCAGCTGTGGAACACTACACGTTCTCCAGCAGGGCAGCTGTGGAACACTATACGTTCTCCAGCAGGGCAGCTGTGGAACACTACACGTTCTCCGGCAGTGCAGCTGTGGAACACTACACGTTTTACAGCAGTGCAGCTTTGGAACACTACCCGTTCTCCAGCAGGGCAGCTGTGGAACACTACACTTTCTCCAGCAGGGCAGGTGTGGAACACTACACGTTCTCCAGCTGGGCAGGTGTGGAACCGTACACGTTCTCCAGCAGAGCAGCTGTGGATCACTACACGTTCTCCAGCAGGGCAGCTGTGGAACACTACACGTTCTCCAGCAGGACACCTGTGGAACACTACTCGTTCTCCAGCAGGGAAGGTGTGGAACACTACACGTTCTCCAGCAGGGCAGAGGCTGGACTCTACACGTTCTCCAGTAGAGCAGCTGTGGAACACTACACGTTCTCCAGTAGGGCAGCTGTGGAACACTATACGTTCTCCAGCAGGGCAGCTGTGGAACACTACACGTTCTCCAGCAGGGAAGGTGTGGAATACTACACGTTCTCCAGCAGGGCAGCTGTGGAACACTACACGTTCTCCAGCAGGGCAGGTGTGGAACAGTACACGTTCTCCAGCAGGGCTGGTGTGGAACACTACACGTTCTCCAGCAGGGCAGATGTGGAACAGTAAACGTTCTCCAGCAGGGCAGGTGTGGAATACTACACGTTCTCCAGCAGGGCAGCTGTGGAACACTACACGTTCTCCAGCAGGGAAGGTGTGGAACACTACACGTTCTCCAGCAGGGCAGGTGTAGAACACTACACGTTCTCGGGCAGGGCAGGTGTGGAACACTACACTTTCTCCAGTGCGGCCGCTGTGGAACACTATACGTTCTCCAGCAGGGCAGGTGTGGAACACTACACGTTCACATCACTCCAGCAGGGCAGGTGTGGAACACTACACGTTCACATCACTCCAGCAGGGCAGGTGTGGAATACTACATGTTCACATCACTCCAGCAGGGCAGCTGTGGAACACTACACGTTCTCCAGCAGGGCAGCTGTGGAACACTATACGTTCTCCAGCAGGGCAGCTGTGGAACACTACACGTTCTCCGGCAGTGCAGCTGTGGAACACTACACGTTTTACAGCAGTGCAGCTTTGGAACACTACCCGTTCGCCAGCAGGGCAGCTGTGGAACACTACACTTTCTCCAGCAGGGCAGGTGTGGAACACTACACGTTCTCCAGCTGGGCAGGTGTGGAACCGTACACGTTCTCTAGCAGAGCAGCTGTGGATCACTACACGTTCTCCAGCAGGGCAGCTGTGGAACACTACACGTTCTCCAGCAGGGCACCTGTGGAACACTACACGTTCTCCAGCAGGGAAGGTGTGGAACACTACACGTTCTCCAGCAGGGCAGAGGCTGGACTCTACTCGTTCTCCAGTAGGGCAGCTGTGGAACACTACACGTTCTCCAGCAGGGCAGCTGTGGAACACTATACGTTCTCCAGCAGGGCAGCTGTGGAACACTACACGTTCTCCAGCAGGGAAGGTGTGGAATACTACACGTTCTCCAGCAGGGCAGCTGTGGAACACTACACGTTCTCCAGCAGGGCAGGTGTGGAACAGTACACGTTCTCCAGCAGGGCTGGTGTGGAACACTACACGTTCTCCAGCAGGGCAGATGTGGAACAGTAAACGTTCTCCAGCAGGGCAGGTGTGGAATACTACACGTTCTCCAGCAGGGCAGCTGTGGAACACTACACGTTCTCCAGCAGGGAAGGTGTGGAACACTACACGTTCTCCAGCAGGGCAGGTGTAGAACACTATACGTTCTCGGGCAGGGCAGGTGTGGAACACTACACTTTCTCCAGAGCGGCCGCTGTGGAACACTATACGTTCTCCAGCAGGGCAGGTGTGGAACACTACACGTTCACATCACTCCAGCAGGGCAGGTGTGGAACACTACACGTTCACATCACTCCAGCAGGGCAGGTGTGGAATACTACACGTTCACATCACTCCAGCAGGGCAGGTGTGGAACAGTAAACGTTCTCCAGCAGGGCAGGTGTGGAATACTACACGTTCTCCAGCAGGGCAGCTGTGGAACACTACACGTTCTCCAGGAGGGAAGGTGTGAAACACTACACGTTCTCCACCAAGGCAGCTGTGGAACACTACACGTTCTCCAGCAGGGCAGATGTGGAACAGTAAACGTTCTCCAGCAGGGCAGGTGTGGAATACTACACGTTCTCCAGCAGGGCAGCTGTGGAACACTACACGTTCTCCAGCAGGGCAGGTGTAGAACACTACACGTTCTCCAGCAGAGCAGGTGTGGAACACTACACGTTCTCCGGCAGGGCAGGTGTGGAACACTACACTTTCTCCAGAGCGGCCGATGTGGAACACTATACGTTCTCCAGCAGGGCAGGTGTGGAACACTACACGTTCACATCACTCCAGCAGGGCAGGTGTGGAACACTACTCGTTCACATCACTCCAGCAGGGCAGGTGTGGAACACTACAAGTTCACATCACTCCAGCAGGGCAGGTGTGGAACACTACACGTTCTCCACCAGGGCGGCTGTGGAACACTACACGTTCTCCACCAGAGCAGTGTGGAACACTACACGTTCTCCAGCAGGGCAGCTGTGGAACACTACACGTTCTCCACCAAGGCAGCTGTGGAACACTACACGTTCTCCAGCAGGGCAGGTGTGGAACACTACACGTTCTCCAGCAGGGCAGGTGTGGAACACTACACGTTCTCCAGCAGGGCAGGTGTGGAACACTACACATTCTCCAGCAGGGCAGCTGTGGAACACTACACGTTCTCCACCAAAGCAGGTGTGGAACACTACACGTTCTGCAGCAGGGTAGGTGTGGAACACTACACGTTCTCCAGCAGGGCAGGTGTTGAACACTACACGTTCTCCAGCAGGACAGCTGTGGAACACCACACGTTCGCCAGCAGGGTAGCTGTGAAACACTCCACATTCTCCAGCAGGGCAGGTGTGGAATACTACACGTTCTCCAGCAGGGCAGCTGTGGAACACTACACATTCCCCATCAGGGCAGGCGTGGAACACTACACGTTGTCCAGCAGGGCAGCTGTGGAACACTAAACGGTCTCCAGCAGGGCAGCTGTGAAACACTACACGTTCTCCACCAGGGCAGCTGTGGAACACTACACGTTCTCTAGCAGGGCAGGTGTGGAACACTACACGTTCTCCAGCAGTGCAGGTGTGGAACACTACACGTTAACCACCATGCAAGCTGTGGAACACTACACGTTCTCCACCAGGGCAGCTGTGGAACACTAAACGTTCTCCAGCAGGGCAGGTGTGGAACACTTTACGTTCTCTAGCAGGGCAGCTGTGGAACACTACACGTTCTCTAGCAGGGCAGGTGTGGAACACTACACGTTCTCCAGCAGTGCAGGTGTGGAACACTACACGTTAACCACCAGGCAAGCTGTGGAACACTACACGTTCTCCACCAGGGCAGCTGTGGAACACTAAACGTTCTCCAGCAGGGCAGGTGTGGAACACTTTACGTTCTCTAGCAGGGCAGCTGTGGAACACTACACGTTCTCCAGCAGGGCAGGTGTGGAACACTACACGTTCTCCAGCAGGGCAGGTGTGGAACACTTCACATTCTCCAGCAGAGCAGCTGTGGAACACTACACGTTGTCCACCAGGGCAGCTGTGGAACACTACACGTTCTCCACAAAGGAAGGTGTGGAACACTACACGTTCTCCAGCAGGGCAGACGTGGAACACTACACGTTCTCCAGCAGGGCACCTGTGGAACACTACACGTTCACCACCAGGGCAGCTGTGGAACACTACACGTTCTCCAGCAGGGCAGCTGTGGAACACTACACGTTCTCCAGCAGGGCAGGTGTGGAACACTACACGTTCTCCAGCAGGGCAAGTGTAGAACACTACACGTTCTCCAGCAGAGCAGGTGTGAAACACTACACGTTCTCCAGCAAGGCAGCTGTGGAACACCACACGTTCTCAAGCAGAGCAAGTGTGGAACACTACACGTTCTCCACCGGGGCAGCTGTGGAACACTACACGTTCTCCAGCATGGCAGGTGTGGAACACTTCACGTTCTTCAGCAGGGCAGCTGTGGAACACTACACGTTCTCCAGCAGGGCAGGTGTGGAACACTACACGTTCTCCAACAGGGCAGCTGTGGAAAACTACACGTTCTCCAGCAGGGCAGCTGTGGAACACTACAGGTTCTCCAGCAGGGCAGGTGTGGATCACTACACGTTGTCCACCAGGGCAGCTGTGGAACATTACATGTTCTCCAGCAGGGCAGGTGTGGAACACTACACGTTCTCCACCAGGGCAGCTGTGGAACACTACACGTTCTCCACCAAGGCAGGTGTGGAACACTACACGTTCTCCAGCAGGGCAGGTGTGGAACACTACACGTTCTCCAGCAGGACAGCTGTGGAACACTATACGTTCTCCAGCAGGGCAGCTGTGGAACACTACACGTTCTCCGGCAGTGCAGCTGTGGAACACTACACGTTTTCCAGCAGTGCAGCTTTGGAACACTACACGTTCTCCAGCAGGGCAGCTCTGGAACACTACACTTTCTCCAGCAGGGCACCTGTGGAACACTACACGTTCTCCAGCAGGGAAGGTGTGGAACACTACACGTTCTCCAGCAGGGCAGAGGCTGGACTCTACACGTTCTCCAGTAGGGCAGCTGTGGAACACTACACGTTCTCCAGCAGGGCAGCTGTGGAACACTATACGTTCTCCAGCAGGGCAGCTGTGGAACACTACACGTTCTCCGGCAGTGCAGCTGTGGAACACTACACGCTTTACAGCAGTGCAGCTTTGGAACACTACCCGTTCTCCAGCAGGGCAGCTGTGGAACACTACACTTTCTCCAGCAGGGCAGGTGTGGAACACTACACGTTCTCCAGCTGGGCAGGTGTGGAACCGTACACGTTCTCCAGCAGAGCAGCTGTGGATCACTACACGTTCTCCAGCAGGGCAGCTGTGGAACACTACACGTTCTCCAGCAGGGCACCTGGTGAACACTACTCGTTCTCCAGCAGGGAAGGTGTGGAACACTACACGTTCTCCAGCAGGGCAGAGGCTGGACTCTACACGTTCTCCAGTAGAGCAGCTGTGGAACACTACACGTTCTCCAGTAGGGCAGCTGTGGAACACTATACGTTCTCCAGCAGGGCAGCTGTGGAACACTACACGTTCTCCGGCAGTGCAGCTGTGGAACACTACACGTTTTACAGCAGTGCAGCTTTGGAACACTACCCGTTCGCCAGCAGGGCAGCTGTGGAACACTACACTTTCTCCAGCAGGGCAGGTGTGGAACACTACACGTTCTCCAGCTGGGCAGGTGTGGAACCGTACACGTTCTCCAGCAGAGCAGCTGTGGATCACTACACGTTCTCCAGCAGGGCAGCTGTGGAACACTACACGTTCTCCAGCAGGGCACCTGTGGAACACTACACGTTCTCCAGCAGGGAAGGTGTGGAACACTACACGTTCTCCAGCAGGGCAGAGGCTGGACTCTACTCGTTCTCCAGTAGGGCAGCTGTGGAACACTACACGTTCTCCAGCAGGGCAGCTGTGGAACACTATACGTTCTCCAGCAGGGCAGCTGTGGAACACTACACGTTCTCCAGCAGGGAAGGTGTGGAATACTACACGTTCTCCAGCAGGGCAGCTGTGGAACACTACACGTTCTCCAGCAGGGCAGGTGTGGAACAGTACACGTTCTCCAGCAGGGCTGGTGTGGAACACTACACGTTCTCCAGCAGGGCAGATGTGGAACAGTAAACGTTCTCCAGCAGGGCAGGTGTGGAATACTACAC
Source organism: Procambarus clarkii (assembly GCF_040958095.1). NCBI lineage: Eukaryota > Metazoa > Arthropoda > Malacostraca > Decapoda > Cambaridae > Procambarus > Procambarus clarkii. The sequence continues at coordinate 1,487,809 of NC_091173.1, forward strand.
GTTCTCCAGCAGGGCAGCTGTGGAACACTACACGTTCTCCAGCAGGGAAGGTGTGGAACACTACACGTTCTCCAGCAGGGCAGGTGTAGAACACTATACGTTCTCGGGCAGGGCAGGTGTGGAACACTACACTTTCTCCAGAGCGGCCGCTGTGGAACACTATACGTTCTCCAGCAGGGCAGGTGTGGAACACTACACGTTCACATCACTCCAGCAGGGCAGGTGTGGAACACTACACGTTCACATCACTCCAGCAGGGCAGGTGTGGAATACTACACGTTCACATCACTCCAGCAGGGCAGGTGTGGAACAGTAAACGTTCTCCAGCAGGGCAGGTGTGGAATACTACACGTTCTCCAGCAGGGCAGCTGTGGAACACTACACGTTCTCCAGGAGGGAAGGTGTGAAACACTACACGTTCTCCACCAAGGCAGCTGTGGAACACTACACGTTCTCCAGCAGGGCAGATGTGGAACAGTAAACGTTCTCCAGCAGGGCAGGTGTGGAATACTACACGTTCTCCAGCAGGGCAGCTGTGGAACACTACACGTTCTCCAGCAGGGCAGGTGTAGAACACTACACGTTCTCCAGCAGAGCAGGTGTGGAACACTACACGTTCTCCGGCAGGGCAGGTGTGGAACACTACACTTTCTCCAGAGCGGCCGATGTGGAACACTATACGTTCTCCAGCAGGGCCGGTGTGGAACACTACACGTTCACATCACTCCAGCAGGGCAGGTGTGGAACACTACTCGTTCACATCACTCCAGCAGGGCAGGTGTGGAACACTACAAGTTCACATCACTCCAGCAGGGCAGGTGTGGAACACTACACGTTCTCCACCAGGGCGGCTGTGGAACACTACACGTTCTCCACCAGAGCAGTGTGGAACACTACACGTTCTCCAGCAGGGCAGCTGTGGAACACTACACGTTCTCCACCAAGGCAGCTGTGGAACACTACACGTTCTCCAGCAGGGCAGGTGTGGAACACTACACGTTCTCCAGCAGGGCAGGTGTGGAACACTACACGTTCTCCAGCAGGGCAGGTGTGGAACACTACACATTCTCCAGCAGGGCAGCTGTGGAACACTACACGTTCTCCACCAAAGCAGGTGTGGAACACTACACGTTCTGCAGCAGGGTAGGTGTGGAACACTACACGTTCTCCAGCAGGGCAGGTGTTGAACACTACACGTTCTCCAGCAGGACAGCTGTGGAACACCACACGTTCGCCAGCAGGGTAGCTGTGAAACACTCCACATTCTCCAGCAGGGCAGGTGTGGAATACTACACGTTCTCCAGCAGGGCAGCTGTGGAACACTACACATTCCCCATCAGGGCAGGCGTGGAACACTACACGTTGTCCAGCAGGGCAGCTGTGGAACACTAAACGGTCTCCAGCAGGGCAGCTGTGAAACACTACACGTTCTCCACCAGGGCAGCTGTGGAACACTACACGTTCTCTAGCAGGGCAGGTGTGGAACACTACACGTTCTCCAGCAGTGCAGGTGTGGAACACTACACGTTAACCACCATGCAAGCTGTGGAACACTACACGTTCTCCACCAGGGCAGCTGTGGAACACTAAACGTTCTCCAGCAGGGCAGGTGTGGAACACTTTACGTTCTCTAGCAGGGCAGCTGTGGAACACTACACGTTCTCTAGCAGGGCAGGTGTGGAACACTACACGTTCTCCAGCAGTGCAGGTGTGGAACACTACACGTTAACCACCAGGCAAGCTGTGGAACACTACACGTTCTCCACCAGGGCAGCTGTGGAACACTAAACGTTCTCCAGCAGGGCAGGTGTGGAACACTTTACGTTCTCTAGCAGGGCAGCTGTGGAACACTACACGTTCTCCAGCAGGGCAGGTGTGGAACACTACACGTTCTCCAGCAGGGCAGGTGTGGAACACTTCACATTCTCCAGCAGAGCAGCTGTGGAACACTACACGTTGTCCACCAGGGCAGCTGTGGAACACTACACGTTCTCCACAAAGGAAGGTGTGGAACACTACACGTTCTCCAGCAGGGCAGACGTGGAACACTACACGTTCTCCAGCAGGGCACCTGTGGAACACTACACGTTCACCACCAGGGCAGCTGTGGAACACTACACGTTCTCCAGCAGGGCAGCTGTGGAACACTACACGTTCTCCAGCAGGGCAGGTGTGGAACACTACACGTTCTCCAGCAGGGCAAGTGTAGAACACTACACGTTCTCCAGCAGAGCAGGTGTGAAACACTACACGTTCTCCAGCAAGGCAGCTGTGGAACACCACACGTTCTCAAGCAGAGCAAGTGTGGAACACTACACGTTCTCCACCGGGGCAGCTGTGGAACACTACACGTTCTCCAGCATGGCAGGTGTGGAACACTTCACGTTCTTCAGCAGGGCAGCTGTGGAACACTACACGTTCTCCAGCAGGGCAGGTGTGGAACACTACACGTTCTCCAACAGGGCAGCTGTGGAAAACTACACGTTCTCCAGCAGGGCAGCTGTGGAACACTACAGGTTCTCCAGCAGGGCAGGTGTGGATCACTACACGTTGTTCACCAGGGCAGCTGTGGAACATTACATGTTCTCCAGCAGGGCAGGTGTGGAACACTACACGTTCTCCACCAGGGCAGCTGTGGAACACTACACGTTCTCCACCAAGGCAGGTGTGGAACACTACACGTTCTCCAGCAGGGCAGGTGTGGAACACTACACGTTCTCCAGCAGGACAGCTGTGGAACACTATACGTTCTCCAGCAGGGCAGCTGTGGAACACTACACGTTCTCCGGCAGTGCAGCTGTGGAACACTACACGTTTTCCAGCAGTGCAGCTTTGGAACACTACACGTTCTCCAGCAGGGCAGCTCTGGAACACTACACTTTCTCCAGCAGGGCACCTGTGGAACACTACACGTTCTCCAGCAGGGAAGGTGTGGAACACTACACGTTCTCCAGCAGGGCAGAGGCTGGACTCTACACGTTCTCCAGTAGGGCAGCTGTGGAACACTACACGTTCTCCAGCAGGGCAGCTGTGGAACACTATACGTTCTCCAGCAGGGCAGCTGTGGAACACTACACGTTCTCCGGCAGTGCAGCTGTGGAACACTACACGCTTTACAGCAGTGCAGCTTTGGAACACTACCCGTTCTCCAGCAGGGCAGCTGTGGAACACTACACTTTCTCCAGCAGGGCAGGTGTGGAACACTACACGTTCTCCAGCTGGGCAGGTGTGGAACCGTACACGTTCTCCAGCAGAGCAGCTGTGGATCACTACACGTTCTCCAGCAGGGCAGCTGTGGAACACTACACGTTCTCCAGCAGGGCACCTGGTGAACACTACTCGTTCTCCAGCAGGGAAGGTGTGGAACACTACACGTTCTCCAGCAGGGCAGAGGCTGGACTCTACACGTTCTCCAGTAGAGCAGCTGTGGAACACTACACGTTCTCCAGTAGGGCAGCTGTGGAACACTATACGTTCTCCAGCAGGGCAGCTGTGGAACACTACACGTTCTCCAGCAGGGAAGGTGTGGAATACTACACGTTCTCCAGCAGGGCAGCTGTGGAACACTACACGTTCTCCAGCAGGGCAGGTGTGGAACAGTACACGTTCTCCAGCAGGGCTGGTGTGGAACACTACACGTTCTCCAGCAGGGCAGATGTGGAACAGTAAACGTTCTCCAGCAGGGCAGGTGTGGAATACTACACGTTCTCCAGCAGGGCAGCTGTGGAACACTACACGTTCTCCAGCAGGGAAGGTGTGGAACACTACACGTTCTCCAGCAGGGCAGGTGTAGAACACTACACGTTCTCGGGCAGGGCAGGTGTGGAACACTACACTTTCTCCAGAGCGGCCGCTGTGGAACACTATACGTTCTCCAGCAGGGCAGGTGTGGAACACTACACGTTCACATCACTCCAGCAGGGCAGGTGTGGAATACTACATGTTCACATCACTCCAGCAGGGCAGGTGTGGAATACTACATGTTCACATCACTCCAGCAGGGCAGCTGTGGAACACTACACGTTCTCCAGCAGAGCACCTGTGGAACACTACACGTTCTCCAGCAGGGAAGGTGTGGAACACTAAACGTTCTCCAGCAGGGCAGAGGCTGGACTCTACACGTTCTCCAGTAGGGCAGCTGTGGAACACTACACGTTCTCCAGCAGGGCAGCTGTGGAACACTACACGTTCTCCAGCAGGGCTGCTGTGGAACACTACACGTTCTCCAGCAGGGCAGCTGTGGAACACTATACGTTCTCCAGCAGGGCAGCTGTGGAACACTACACGTTCTCCGGCAGTGCAGCTGTGGAACACTACACGTTTTACAGCAGAGCAGCTTTGGAACACTACCCGTTCGCCAGCAGGGCAGCTGTGGAACACTACACTTTCTCCAGCAGGGCAGGTGTGGAACACTACACGTTCTCCAGCTGGGCAGGTGTGGAACCGTACACGTCCTCCAGCAGAGCAGCTGTGGATCACTACACGTTCTCCAGCAGGGCAGCTGTGGAACACTACACGTTCTCCAGCAGGGCACCTGTGGAACACTACACGTTCTCCAGCAGGGAAGGTGTGGAACACTACACGTTCTCCAGCAGGGCAGAGGCTGGACTCTACACGTTCTCCAGTAGGGCAGCTGTGGAACACTACACGTTCTCCAGCAGGGCAGCTGTGGAACACTATACGTTCTCCAGCAGGGCAGCTGTGGAACACTACACGTTCTCCAGCAGGGAAGGTGTGGAATACTACACGTTCTCCAGCAGGGCAGCTGTGGAACACTACACGTTCTCCAGCAGGGCAGGTGTGGAACAGTACACGTTCTCCAGCAGGGCTGGTGTGGAACACTACACGTTCTCCAGCAGGGCAGATGTGGAACAGTAAACGTTCTCCAGCAGGGCAGGTGTGGAATACTACACGTTCTCCAGCAGGGCAGCTGTGGAACACTACACGTTCTCCAGCAGGGCAGGTGTGGAACACTACACGTTCTCCAGCTGGGCAGGTGTGGAACCGTACACGTTCTCCAGCAGAGCAGCTGTGGATCACTACACGTTCTCCAGTATGGCAGCTGTGGAACACTACACGTTCTCCAGCAGGGCACCTGTGGAACACTACACGTTCTCCAGCAGGGAAGGTGTGGAACACTACACGTTCTCCAGCAGGGCAGAGGCTGGACTCTACACGTTCTCCAGTAGGGCAGCTGTGGAACACTACACGTTCTCCAGCAGGGCAGCTGTGGAACACTATACGTTCTCCAGCAGGGCAGCTGTGGAACACTACACGTTCTCCGGCAGTGCAGCTGTGGAACACTACACGTTTTACAGCAGTGCAGCTTTGGAACACTACCCGTTCTCCAGCAGGGCAGCTGTGGAACACTACACTTTCTCCAGCAGGGCAGGTGTGGAACACTACACGTTCTCCAGCTGGGCAGGTGTGGAACCGTACACGTTCTCCAGCAGAGCAGCTGTGGATCACTACACGTTCTCCAGCAGGGCAGCTGTGGAACACTACACGTTCTCCAGCAGGGCACCTGGTGAACACTACTCGTTCTCCAGCAGGGAAGGTGTGGAACACTACACGTTCTCCAGCAGGGCAGAGGCTGGACTCTACACGTTCTCCAGTAGAGCAGCTGTGGAACACTACACGTTCTCCAGTAGGGCAGCTGTGGAACACTATACGTTCTCCAGCAGGGCAGCTGTGGAACACTACACGTTCTCCAGCAGGGAAGGTGTGGAATACTACACGTTCTCCAGCAGGGCAGCTGTGGAACACTACACGTTCTCCAGCAGGGCAGGTGTGGAACAGTACACGTTCTCCAGCAGGGCTGGTGTGGAACACTACACGTTCTCCAGCAGGGCAGATGTGGAACAGTAAACGTTCTCCAGCAGGGCAGGTGTGGAATACTACACGTTCTCCAGCAGGGCAGCTGTGGAACACTACACGTTCTCCAGCAGGGAAGGTGTGGAACACTACACGTTCTCCAGCAGGGCAGGTGTAGAACACTACACGTTCTCGGGCAGGGCAGGTGTGGAACACTACACTTTCTCCAGAGCGGCCGCTGTGGAACACTATACGTTCTCCAGCAGGGCAGGTGTGGAACACTACACGTTCACATCACTCCAGCAGGGCAGGTGTGGAACACTACACGTTCACATCACTCCAGCAGGGCAGGTGTGGAATACTACATGTTCACATCACTCCAGCAGGGCAGCTGTGGAACACTACACGTTCTCCAGCAGGGCACCTGTGGAACACTACACGTTCTCCAGCAGGGAAGGTGTGGAACACTACACGTTCTCCAGCAGGGCAGAGGCTGGACTCTACACGTTCTCCAGTAGGGCAGCTGTGGAACACTACACGTTCTCCAGCAGGGCAGCTGTGGAACACTACACGTTCTCCAGCAGGGCTGCTGTGGAACACTACACGTTCTCCAGCAGGGCAGCTGTGGAACACTATACGTTCTCCAGCAGGGCAGCTGTGGAACACTACACGTTCTCTGGCAGTGCAGCTGTGGAACACTACACGTTTTACAGCAGAGCAGCTTTGGAACACTACCCGTTCGCCAGCAGGGCAGCTGTGGAACACTACACTTTCTCCAGCAGGGCAGGTGTGGAACACTACACGTTCTCCAGCTGGGCAGGTGTGGAACCGTACACGTTCTCCAGCAGAGCAGCTGTGGATCACTACACGTTCTCCAGCAGGGCAGCTGTGGAACACTACACGTTCTCCAGCAGGGCACCTGTGGAACACTACACGTTCTCCAGCAGGGCACCTGTGGAACACTACACGTTCTCCAGCAGGGAAGGTGTGGAACACTACACGTTCTCCAGCAGGGAAGGTGTGGAACACTACACGTTCTCCAGCAGGGCAGAGGCTGGACTCTACACGTTCTCCAGTAGGGCAGCTGTGGAACACTACACGTTCTCCAGCAGGGCAGCTGTCGAACACTACACGTTCTCCAGCAGGGAAGGTGTGGAATACTACACGTTCTCCAGCAGGGCAGCTGTGGAACACTACACGTTCTCCAGCAGGGCAGGTGTGGAACAGTACACGTTCTCCAGCAGGGAAGGTGTGGAACACTACACGTTCTCCAGCAGGGCAGATGTGGAACAGTAAACGTTCTCCAGCAGGGCAGGTGTGGAATACTACACGTTCTCCAGCAGGGCAGCTGTGGAACACTACACGTTCTCCAGCAGGGAAGGTGTGGAACACTACACGTTCTCCAGCAGGGCAGGTGTAGAACACTATACGTTCTCGGGCAGGGCAGGTGTGGAACACTACACTTTCTCCAGAGCGGCCGCTGTGGAACACTATACGTTCTCCAGCAGGGCAGGTGTGGAACACTACACGTTCACATCACTCCAGCAGGGCAGGTGTGGAACACTACACGTTCACATCACTCCAGCAGGGCAGGTGTGGAATACTACACGTTCACATCACTCCAGCAGGGCAGGTGTGGAACAGTAAACGTTCTCCAGCAGGGCAGGTGTGGAATACTACACGTTCTCCAGCAGGGCAGCTGTGGAACACTACACGTTCTCCAGGAGGGAAGGTGTGAAACACTACACGTTCTCCAGCAGGGCAGGTGTAGAACACTACACGTTCTCCAGCAGAGCAGGTGTGGAACACTACACGTTCTCCGGCAGGGCAGGTGTGGAACACTACACTTTCTCCAGAGTGGCCGATGTGGAACACTATACGTTCTCCAGCAGGGCAGGTGTGGAACACTACACGTTCACATCACTCCAGCAGGGCAGGTGTGGAACACTACTCGTTCACATCACTCCAGCAGGGCAGGTGTGGAACACTACAAGTTCACATCACTCCAGCAGGGCAGGTGTGGAACACTACACGTTCTCCACCAGGGCGGCTGTGGAACACTACACGTTCTCCACCAGAGCAGTGTGGAACACTACACGTTCTCCAGCAGGGCAGCTGTGGAACACTACACGTTCTCCACCAAGGCAGCTGTGGAACACTACACGTTCTCCAGCAGGGCAGGTGTGGAACACTACACATTCTCCAGCAGGGCAGGTGTGGAACACTACACGTTCTCCAGCAGGGCAGGTGTGGAACACTACACATTCTCCAGCAGGGCAGCTGTGGAACACTACACGTTCTCCACCAAAGCAGGTGTGGAACACTACACGTTCTCCAGCAGGGCAGGTGTGGAACACTACACGTTCTCCAGCAGGGCAGGTGTTGAACACTACACGTTCTCCAGCAGGACAGCTGTGGAACACCACACGTTCGCCAGCAGGGTAGCTGTGAAACACTCCACATTCTCCAGCAGGGCAGGTGTGGAATACTACACGTTCTCCAGCAGGGCAGCTGTGGAACACTACACATTCCCCATCAGGGCAGGCGTGGAACACTACACGTTGTCCAGCAGGGCAGCTGTGGAACACTAAACGGTCTCCAGCAGGGCAGCTGTGGAACACTACACGTTCTCCACCAGGGCAGTTGTGGAACACTACACGTTCTCTAGCAGGGCAGGTGTGGAACACTACACGTTCTCCAGCAGTGCAGGTGTGGAACATTACACGTTAACCACCATGCAAGCTGTGGAACACTACACGTTCTCCACCAGGGCAGCTGTGGAACACTAAACGTTCTCCAGCAGGGCAGGTGTGGAACACTTTACGTTCTCTAGCAGGGCAGCTGTGGAACACTACACGTTCTCTAGCAGGGCAGGTGTGGAACACTACACGTTCTCCAGCAGTGCAGGTGTGGAACACTACACGTTAACCACCAGGCAAGCTGTGGAACACTACACGTTCTCCACCAGGGCAGCTGTGGAACACTAAACGTTCTCCAGCAGGGCAGGTGTGGAACACTTTACGTTCTCTAGCAGGGCAGCTGTGGAACACTACACGTTCTCCAGCAGGGCAGGTGTGGAACACTACACGTTCTCCAGCAGGGCAGGTGTGGAACACTTCACATTCTCCAGCAGAGCAGCTGTGGAACACTACACGTTGTCTACCAGGGCAGCTGTGGAACACTACACGTTCTCCACAAAGGAAGGTGTGGAACACTACACGTTCTCCAGCAGGGCAGACGTGGAACACTACACGTTCTCCAGCAGGGCACCTGTGGAACACTACACGTTCACCACCAGGGCAGCTGTGGAACACTACACGTTCTCCAGCAGGGCAGCGGTGGAACACTACACGTTCTCCAGCAGGGCAGGTGTGGAACACTACACGTTCTCCAGCAGGGCAAGTGTAGAACACTACACGTTCTCCAGCAGAGCAGGTGTGAAACACTACACGTTCTCCAGCAAGGCAGCTGTGGAACACCACACGTTCTCAAGCAGAGCAAGTGTGGAACACTACACGTTCTCCACCGGGGCAGCTGTGGAACACTACACGTTCTCCAGCATGGCAGGTGTGGAACACTTCACGTTCTTCAGCAGGGCAGCTGTGGAACACTACACGTTCTCCAGCAGGGCAGGTGTGGAACACTACACGTTCTCCAACAGGGCAGCTGTGGAAAACTACACGTTCTCCAGCAGGGCAGCTGTGGAACACTACAGGTTCTCCAGCAGGGCAGGTGTGGATCACTACACGTTGTCCACCAGGGCAGCTGTGGAACATTACATGTTCTCCAGCAGGGCAGGTGTGGAACACTACACGTTCTCCACCAGGGCAGCTGTGGAACACTACACGTTCTCCACCAAGGCAGGTGTGGAACACTACACGTTCTCCAGCAGGGCAGGTGTGGAACACTACACGTTCTCCAGCAGGACAGCTGTGGAACACTATACGTTCTCCAGCAGGGCAGCTGTGGAACACTACACGTTCTCCGGCAGTGCAGCTGTGGAACACTACACGTTTTCCAGCAGTGCAGCTTTGGAACACTACACGTTCTCCAGCAGGGCAGCTCTGGAACACTACACTTTCTCCAGCAGGGCAGGTGTGGAACACTACACGTTCTCCAGCTGGGCAGGTGTGGAACCGTACACGTTCTCCAGCAGAGCAGCTGTGGATCACTACACGTTCTCCAGTATGGCAGCTGTGGAACACTACACGTTCTCCAGCAGGGCACCTGTGGAACACTACACGTTCTCCAGCAGGGAAGGTGTGGAACACTACACGTTCTCCAGCAGGGCAGAGGCTGGACTCTACACGTTCTCCAGTAGGGCAGCTGTGGAACACTACACGTTCTCCAGCAGGGCAGCTGTGGAACACTATACGTTCTCCAGCAGGGCAGCTGTGGAACACTACACGTTCTCCGGCAGTGCAGCTGTGGAACACTACACGTTTTACAGCAGTGCAGCTTTGGAACACTACCCGTTCTCCAGCAGGGCAGCTGTGAAACACTACACTTTCTCCAGCAGGGCAGGTGTGGAACACTACACGTTCTCCAGCTGGGCAGGTGTGGAACCGTACACGTTCTCCAGCAGAGCAGCTGTGGATCACTACACGTTCTCCAGCAGGGCAGCTGTGGAACACTACACGTTCTCCAGCAGGACACCTGTGGAACACTACTCGTTCTCCAGCAGGGAAGGTGTGGAACACTACACGTTCTCCAGCAGGGCAGAGGCTGGACTCTACACGTTCTCCAGTAGAGCAGCTGTGGAACACTACACGTTCTCCAGTAGGGCAGCTGTGGAACACTATACGTTCTCCAGCAGGGCAGCTGTGGAACACTACACGTTCTCCAGCAGGGAAGGTGTGGAATACTACACGTTCTCCAGCAGGGCAGCTGTGGAACACTACACGTTCTCCAGCAGGGCAGGTGTGGAACAGTACACGTTCTCCAGCAGGGCTGGTGTGGAACACTACACGTTCTCCAGCAGGGCAGATGTGGAACAGTAAACGTTCTCCAGCAGGGCAGGTGTGGAATACTACACGTTCTCCAGCAGGGCAGCTGTGGAACACTACACGTTCTCCAGCAGGGAAGGTGTGGAACACTACACGTTCTCCAGCAGGGCAGGTGTAGAACACTACACGTTCTCGGGCAGGGCAGGTGTGGAACACTACACTTTCTCCAGAGCGGCCGCTGTGGAACACTATACGTTCTCCAGCAGGGCAGGTGTGGAACACTACACGTTCACATCACTCCAGCAGGGCAGGTGTGGAACACTACACGTTCACATCACTCCAGCAGGGCAGGTGTGGAATACTACATGTTCACATCACTCCAGCAGGGCAGCTGTGGAACACTACACGTTCTCCAGCAGGGCACCTGTGGAACACTACACGTTCTCCAGCAGGGAAGGTGTGGAACACTACACGTTCTCCAGCAGGGCAGAGGCTGGACTCTACACGTTCTCCAGTAGGGCAGCTGTGGAACACTACACGTTCTCCAGCAGGGCAGCTGTGGAACACTACACGTTCTCCAGCAGGGCTGCTGTGGAACACTACACGTTCTCCAGCAGGGCAGCTGTGGAACACTATACGTTCTCCAGCAGGGCAGCTGTGGAACACTACACGTTCTCCGGCAGTGCAGCTGTGGAACACTACACGTTTTACAGCAGTGCAGCTTTGGAACACTACCCGTTCGCCAGCAGGGCAGCTGTGGAACACTACACTTTCTCCAGCAGGGCAGGTGTGGAACACTACACGTTCTCCAGCTGGGCAGGTGTGGAACCGTACACGTTCTCCAGCAGAGCAGCTGTGGATCACTACACGTTCTCCAGCAGGGCAGCTGTGGAACACTACACGTTCTCCAGCAGGGCACCTGTGGAACACTACACGTTCTCCAGCAGGGAAGGTGTGGAACACTACACGTTCTCCAGCAGGGCAGAGGCTGGACTCTACACGTTCTCCAGTAGGGCAGCTGTGGAACACTACACGTTCTCCAGCAGGGCAGCTGTGGAACACTATACGTTCTCCAGCAGGGCAGCTGTGGAACACTACACGTTCTCCAGCAGGGAAGGTGTGGAATACTACACGTTCTCCAGCAGGGCAGCTGTGGAACACTACACGTTCTCCAGCAGGGCAGGTGTGGAACAGTACACGTTCTCCAGCAGGGCTGGTGTGGAACACTACACGTTCTCCAGCAGGGCAGATGTGGAACAGTAAACGTTCTCCAGCAGGGCAGGTGTGGAATACTACACGTTCTCCAGCAGGGCAGCTGTGGAACACTACACGTTCTCCAGCAGGGAAGGTGTGGAACACTACACGTTCTCCAGCAGGGCAGGTGTAGAACACTATACGTTCTCGGGCAGGGCAGGTGTGGAACACTACACTTTCTCCAGAGCGGCCGCTGTGGAACACTATACGTTCTCCAGCAGGGCAGGTGTGGAACACTACACGTTCACATCACTCCAGCAGGGCAGGTGTGGAACACTACACGTTCACATCACTCCAGCAGGGCAGGTGTGGAATACTACACGTTCACATCACTCCAGCAGGGCAGGTGTGGAACACTACACGTTCACATCACTCCAGCAGGGCAGGTGTGGAACACTACACGTTCACATCACTCCAGCAGGGCAGGTGTGGAATACTACACGTTCACATCACTCCAGCAGGGCAGGTGTGGAACAGTAAACGTTCTCCAGCAGGGCAGGTGTGGAATACTACACGTTCTCCAGCAGGGCAGCTGTGGAACACTACACGTTCTCCAGGAGGGAAGGTGTGAAACACTACACGTTCTCCAGCAGGGCAGGTGTAGAACACTACACGTTCTCCAGCAGAGCAGGTGTGGAACACTACACGTTCTCCGGCAGGGCAGGTGTGGAACACTACACTTTCTCCAGAGCGGCCGATGTGGAACACTATACGTTCTCCAGCAGGGCAGGTGTGGAACACTACACGTTCACATCACTCCAGCAGGGCAGGTGTGGAACACTACTCGTTCACATCACTCCAGCAGGGCAGGTGTGGAACACTACAAGTTCACATCACTCCAGCAGGGCAGGTGTGGAACACTACACGTTCTCCACCAGGGCGGCTGTGGAACACTACACGTTCTCCACCAGAGCAGTGTGGAACACTACACGTTCTCCAGCAGGGCAGCTGTGGAACACTACACGTTCTCCACCAAGGCAGCTGTGGAACACTACACGTTCTCCAGCAGGGCAGGTGTGGAACACTACACGTTCTCCAGCAGGGCAGGTGTGGAACACTACACGTTCTCCAGCAGGGCAGGTGTGGAACACTACACATTCTCCAGCAGGGCAGCTGTGGAACACTACACGTTCTCCACCAAAGCAGGTGTGGAACACTACACGTTCTCCAGCAGGGCAGGTGTGGAACACTACACGTTCTCCAGCAGGGCAGGTGTTGAACACTACACGTTCTCCAGCAGGACAGCTGTGGAACACCACACGTTCGCCAGCAGGGTAGCTGTGAAACACTCCACATTCTCCAGCAGGGCAGGTGTGGAATACTACACGTTCTCCAGCAGGGCAGCTGTGGAACACTACACATTCCCCATCAGGGCAGGCGTGGAACACTACACGTTGTCCAGCAGGGCAGCTGTGGAACACTAAACGGTCTCCAGCAGGGCAGCTGTGGAACACTACACGTTCTCCACCAGGGCAGCTGTGGAACACTACACGTTCTCTAGCAGGGCAGGTGTGGAACACTACACGTTCTCCAGCAGTGCAGGTGTGGAACACTACACGTTAACCACCATGCAAGCTGTGGAACACTACACGTTCTCCACCAGGGCAGCTGTGGAACACTAAACGTTCTCCAGCAGGGCAGGTGTGGAACACTTTACGTTCTCTAGCAGGGCAGCTGTGGAACACTACACGTTCTCTAGCAGGGCAGGTGTGGAACACTACACGTTCTCCAGCAGTGCAGGTGTGGAACACTACACGTTAACCACCAGGCAAGCTGTGGAACACTACACGTTCTCCACCAGGGCAGCTGTGGAACACTAAACGTTCTCCAGCAGGGCAGGTGTGGAACACTTTACGTTCTCTAGCAGGGCAGCTGTGGAACACTACACGTTCTCCAGCAGGGCAGGTGTGGAACACTACACGTTCTCCAGCAGGGCAGGTGTGGAACACTTCACATTCTCCAGCAGAGCAGCTGTGGAACACTACACGTTGTCCACCAGGGCAGCTGTGGAACACTACACGTTCTCCACAAAGGAAGGTGTGGAACACTACACGTTCTCCAGCAGGGCAGACGTGGAACACTACACGTTCTCCAGCAGGGCACCTGTGGAACACTACACGTTCACCACCAGGGCAGCTGTGGAACACTACACGTTCTCCAGCAGGGCAGCTGTGGAACACTACACGTTCTCCAGCAGGGCAGGTGTGGAACACTACACGTTCTCCAGCAGGGCAAGTGTAGAACACTACACGTTCTCCAGCAGAGCAGGTGTGAAACACTACACGTTCTCCAGCAAGGCAGCTGTGGAACACCACACGTTCTCAAGCAGAGCAAGTGTGGAACACTACACGTTCTCCACCGGGGCAGCTGTGGAACACTACACGTTCTCCAGCATGGCAGGTGTGGAACACTTCACGTTCTTCAGCAGGGCAGCTGTGGAACACTACACGTTCTCCGGCAGGGCAGGTGTGGAACACTACACGTTCTCCAACAGGGCAGCTGTGGAAAACTACACGTTCTCCAGCAGGGCAGCTGTGGAACACTACAGGTTCTCCAGCAGGGCAGGTGTGGATCACTACACGTTGTCCACCAGGGCAGCTGTGGAACATTACATGTTCTCCAGCAGGGCAGGTGTGGAACACTACACGTTCTCCACCAGGGCAGCTGTGGAACACTACACGTTCTCCACCAAGGCAGGTGTGGAACAATACACGTTCTCCAGCAGGGCAGGTGTGGAACACTACACGTTCTCCAGCAGGACAGCTGTGGAACACTATACGTTCTCCAGCAGGGCAGCTGTGGAACACTACACGTTCTCCGGCAGTGCAGCTGTGGAACACTACACGTTTTCCAGCAGTGCAGCTTTGGAACACTACACGTTCTCCAGCAGGGCAGCTCTGGAACACTACACTTTCTCCAGCAGGGCAGGTGTGGAACACTACACGTTCTCCAGCTGGGCAGGTGTGGAACCGTACACGTTCTCCAGCAGAGCAGCTGTGGATCACTACACGTTCTCCAGTATGGCAGCTGTGGAACACTACACGTTCTCCAGCAGGGCACCTGTGGAACACTACACGTTCTCCAGCAGGGAAGGTGTGGAACACTACACGTTCTCCAGCAGGGCAGAGGCTGGACTCTACACGTTCTCCAGTAGGGCAGCTGTGGAACACTACACGTTCTCCAGCAGGGCAGCTGTGGAACACTATACGTTCTCCAGCAGGGCAGCTGTGGAACACTACACGTTCTCCGGCAGTGCAGCTGTGGAACACTACACGTTTTACAGCAGTGCAGCTTTGGAACACTACCCGTTCTCCAGCAGGGCAGCTGTGGAACACTACACTTTCTCCAGCAGGGCAGGTGTGGAACACTACACGTTCTCCAGCTGGGCAGGTGTGGAACCGTACACGTTCTCCAGCAGAGCAGCTGTGGATCACTACACGTTCTCCAGCAGGGCAGCTGTGGAACACTACACGTTCTCCAGCAGGGCACCTGTGGAACACTACTCGTTCTCCAGCAGGGAAGGTGTGGAACACTACACGTTCTCCAGCAGGGCAGAGGCTGGACTCTACACGTTCTCCAGTAGAGCAGCTGTGGAACACTACACGTTCTCCAGTAGGGCAGCTGTGGAACACTATACGTTCTCCAGCAGGGCAGCTGTGGAACACTACACGTTCTCCAGCAGGGAAGGTGTGGAATGATACACGTTCTCCAGCAGGGCAGCTGTGGAACACTACACGTTCTCCAGCAGGGCAGGTGTGGAACAGTACACGTTCTCCAGCAGGGCTGGTGTGGAACACTACACGTTCTCCAGCAGGGCAGATGTGGAACAGTAAACGTTCTCCAGCAGGGCAGGTGTGGAATACTACACGTTCTCCAGCAGGGCAGCTGTGGAACACTACACGTTCTCCAGCAGGGAAGGTGTGGAACACTACACGTTCTCCAGCAGGGCAGGTGTTGAACACTACACGTTCTCGGGCAGGGCAGGTGTGGAACACTACACTTTCTCCAGAGCGGCCGCTGTGGAACACTATACGTTCTCCAGCAGGGCAGGTGTGGAACACTACACGTTCACATCACTCCAGCAGGGCAGGTGTGGAACACTACACGTTCACATCACTCCAGCAGGGCAGGTGTGGAATACTACATGTTCACATCACTCCAGCAGGGCAGGTGTGGAACACTACACGTTCTCCACCAGGGCGGCTGTGGAACACTACACGTTCTCCACCAGAGCAGTGTGGAACACTACACGTTCTCCAGCAGAGCAGGTGTGGAACAACACACGTTCTCCAGTAGGGCAGGTGTGGAACACTACACGTTCTCCAGCAGGGAAGGTGTGGAACACTACACGTTCTCCAGCAGGGCAGGTGTAGAACACTATACGTTCTCGGGCAGGGCAGGTGTGGAACACTACACTTTCTCCAGAGCGGCCGCTGTGGAACACTATACGTTCTCCAGCAGGGCAGGTGTGGAACACTACACGTTCACATCACTCCAGCAGGGCAGGTGTGGAACACTACACGTTCACATCACTCCAGCAGGGCAGGTGTGGAATACTACACGTTCACATCACTCCAGCAGGGCAGGTGTGGAACACTACACGTTCACATCACTCCAGCAGGGCAGGTGTGGAACACTACACGTTCACATCACTCCAGCAGGGCAGGTGTGGAATACTACACGTTCACATCACTCCAGCAGGGCAGGTGTGGAACAGTAAACGTTCTCCAGCAGGGCAGGTGTGGAATACTACACGTTCTCCAGCAGGGCAGCTGTGGAACACTACACGTTCTCCAGGAGGGAAGGTGTGAAACACTACACGTTCTCCAGCAGGGCAGGTGTAGAACACTACACGTTCTCCAGCAGAGCAGGTGTGGAACACTACACGTTCTCCGGCAGGGCAGGTGTGGAACACTACACTTTCTCCAGAGCGGCCGATGTGGAACACTATACGTTCTCCAGCAGGGCAGGTGTGGAACACTACACGTTCACATCACTCCAGCAGGGCAGGTGTGGAACACTACTCGTTCACATCACTCCAGCAGGGCAGGTGTGGAACACTACAAGTTCACATCACTCCAGCAGGGCAGGTGTGGAACACTACACGTTCTCCACCAGGGCGGCTGTGGAACACTACACGTTCTCCACCAGAGCAGTGTGGAACACTACACGTTCTCCAGCAGGGCAGCTGTGGAACACTACACGTTCTCCACCAAGGCAGCTGTGGAACACTACACGTTCTCCAGCATGGCAGGTGTGGAACACTACACGTTCTCCAGCAGGGCAGGTGTGGAACACTACACGTTCTCCAGCAGGGCAGGTGTGGAACACTACACATTCTCCAGCAGGGCAGCTGTGGAACACTACACGTTCTCCACCAAAGCAGGTGTGGAACACTACACGTTCTCCAGCAGGGCAGGTGTGGAACACTACACGTTCTCCAGCAGGGCAGGTGTTGAACACTACACGTTCTCCAGCAGGACAGCTGTGGAACACCACACGTTCGCCAGCAGGGTAGCTGTGAAACACTCCACATTCTCCAGCAGGGCAGGTGTGGAATACTACACGTTCTCCAGCAGGGCAGCTGTGGAACACTACACATTCCCCATCAGGGCAGGCGTGGAACACTACACGTTGTCCAGCAGGGCAGCTGTGGAACACTAAACGGTCTCCAGCAGGGCAGCTGTGGAACACTACACGTTCTCCACCAGGGCAGCTGTGGAACACTACACGTTCTCTAGCAGGGCAGGTGTGGAACACTACACGTTCTCCAGCAGTGCAGGTGTGGAACACTACACGTTAACCACCATGCAAGCTGTGGAACACTACACGTTCTCCACCAGGGCAGCTGTGGAACACTAAACGTTCTCCAGCAGGGCAGGTGTGGAACACTTTACGTTCTCTAGCAGGGCAGCTGTGGAACACTACACGTTCTCTAGCAGGGCAGGTGTGGAACACTACACGTTCTCCAGCAGTGCAGGTGTGGAACACTACACGTTAACCACCAGGCAAGCTGTGGAACACTACACGTTCTCCACCAGGGCAGCTGTGGAACACTAAACGTTCTCCAGCAGGGCAGGTGTGGAACACTTTACGTTCTCTAGCAGGGCAGCTGTGGAACACTACACGTTCTCCAGCAGGGCAGGTGTGGAACACTACACGTTCTCCAGCAGGGCAGGTGTGGAACACTTCACATTCTCCAGCAGAGCAGCTGTGGAACACTACACGTTGTCCACCAGGGCAGCTGTGGAACACTACACGTTCTCCACAAAGGAAGGTGTGGAACACTACACGTTCTCCAGCAGGGCAGACGTGGAACACTACACGTTCTCCAGCAGGGCACCTGTGGAACACTACACGTTCACCACCAGGGCAGCTGTGGAACACTACACGTTCTCCAGCAGGGCAGCTGTGGAACACTACACGTTCTCCAGCAGGGCAGGTGTGGAACACTACACGTTCTCCAGCAGGGCAAGTGTAGAACACTACACGTTCTCCAGCAGAGCAGGTGTGAAACACTACACGTTCTCCAGCAAGGCAGCTGTGGAACACCACACGTTCTCAAGCAGAGCAAGTGTGGAACACTACACGTTCTCCACCGGGGCAGCTGTGGAACACTACACGTTCTCCAGCATGGCAGGTGTGGAACACTTCACGTTCTTCAGCAGGGCAGCTGTGGAACACTACACGTTCTCCGGCAGGGCAGGTGTGGAACACTACACGTTCTCCAACAGGGCAGCTGTGGAAAACTACACGTTCTCCAGCAGGGCAGCTGTGGAACACTACAGGTTCTCCAGCAGGGCAGGTGTGGATCACTACACGTTGTCCACCAGGGCAGCTGTGGAACATTACATGTTCTCCAGCAGGGCAGGTGTGGAACACTACACGTTCTCCACCAGGGCAGCTGTGGAACACTACACGTTCTCCACCAAGGCAGGTGTGGAACAATACACGTTCTCCAGCAGGGCAGGTGTGGAACACTACACGTTCTCCAGCAGGACAGCTGTGGAACACTATACGTTCTCCAGCAGGGCAGCTGTGGAACACTACACGTTCTCCGGCAGTGCAGCTGTGGAACACTACACGTTTTCCAGCAGTGCAGCTTTGGAACACTACACGTTCTCCAGCAGGGCAGCTCTGGAACACTACACTTTCTCCAGCAGGGCAGGTGTGGAACACTACACGTTCTCCAGCTGGGCAGGTGTGGAACCGTACACGTTCTCCAGCAGAGCAGCTGTGGATCACTACACGTTCTCCAGTATGGCAGCTGTGGAACACTACACGTTCTCCAGCAGGGCACCTGTGGAACACTACACGTTCTCCAGCAGGGAAGGTGTGGAACACTACACGTTCTCCAGCAGGGCAGAGGCTGGACTCTACACGTTCTCCAGTAGGGCAGCTGTGGAACACTACACGTTCTCCAGCAGGGCAGCTGTGGAACACTATACGTTCTCCAGCAGGGCAGCTGTGGAACACTACACGTTCTCCGGCAGTGCAGCTGTGGAACACTACACGTTTTACAGCAGTGCAGCTTTGGAACACTACCCGTTCTCCAGCAGGGCAGCTGTGGAACACTACACTTTCTCCAGCAGGGCAGGTGTGGAACACTACACGTTCTCCAGCTGGGCAGGTGTGGAACCGTACACGTTCTCCAGCAGAGCAGCTGTGGATCACTACACGTTCTCCAGCAGGGCAGCTGTGGAACACTACACGTTCTCCAGCAGGGCACCTGTGGAACACTACTCGTTCTCCAGCAGGGAAGGTGTGGAACACTACACGTTCTCCAGCAGGGCAGAGGCTGGACTCTACACGTTCTCCAGTAGAGCAGCTGTGGAACACTACACGTTCTCCAGTAGGGCAGCTGTGGAACACTATACGTTCTCCAGCAGGGCAGCTGTGGAACACTACACGTTCTCCAGCAGGGAAGGTGTGGAATGATACACGTTCTCCAGCAGGGCAGCTGTGGAACACTACACGTTCTCCAGCAGGGCAGGTGTGGAACAGTACACGTTCTCCAGCAGGGCTGGTGTGGAACACTACACGTTCTCCAGCAGGGCAGATGTGGAACAGTAAACGTTCTCCAGCAGGGCAGGTGTGGAATACTACACGTTCTCCAGCAGGGCAGCTGTGGAACACTACACGTTCTCCAGCAGGGAAGGTGTGGAACACTACACGTTCTCCAGCAGGGCAGGTGTTGAACACTACACGTTCTCGGGCAGGGCAGGTGTGGAACACTACACTTTCTCCAGAGCGGCCGCTGTGGAACACTATACGTTCTCCAGCAGGGCAGGTGTGGAACACTACACGTTCACATCACTCCAGCAGGGCAGGTGTGGAACACTACACGTTCACATCACTCCAGCAGGGCAGGTGTGGAATACTACATGTTCACATCACTCCAGCAGGGCAGGTGTGGAACACTACACGTTCTCCACCAGGGCGGCTGTGGAACACTACACGTTCTCCACCAGAGCAGTGTGGAACACTACACGTTCTCCAGCAGAGCAGGTGTGGAACAACACACGTTCTCCAGTAGGGCAGGTGTGGAACACTACACGTTCTCCAGCAGGGCAGGTGTGGAACACTACACATTCTCCAGCAGGGCAGCTGTGGAACATTACACGTTCTCCACCAAAGCATGTGTGGAACACTACACGTTCTCCAGCAGGGCAGGTGTGGAACACTACACGTTCTCCAGCAGGGCAGGTGTTGAACACAACACGTTCTCCAGCAGGACAGCTGAGGAACACTACACGTTCGCCAGCAGGGCAGCTGTGAAACTTTACACATTCTCCAGTAGGGCAGCTGTGGAACACTACACGTTCTCCATCAGGGCAGGTGTGGAACACTACACGTTCTCCACCAGGGCAGGTGTGGAACACTACACGTTCTCCAGCAGGGCAGGTGTGGAAAACTACACGTTCTCCAGCAGGGCAGCTGTGGAACACTACACGTTCCCCATCAGGGCAGACGTGGAACACTACACGTTCTCCCGCAGGGCAGCTGTGGAACACAAAACGTTCTCCAGCAGGTCAGCTGTGGAACACTACACGTTCTCCACCAGGGCAGCTGTGGAATACTACACGTTCTCTAGCAGGGCAGGTGTGGAACACTACACGTTCTCCAGCAGTGCAGGTGTGGAACACTACACGTTAACCACCAGGCTAGCTGTGGAACACTACACGTTCTCCACCAGGGCAGCTGTGGAACACTAAACGTTCTCCAGCAGGGCAGGTGTGGAACACTTTACGTTCTCTAGCAGGGCTGCTGTGGAACACTACACGTTCTCCTGCAGGGCACGTGTGGAACACTACACGTTCTCCAGCAGGGCATCTGTGCAACACTACACGTTCTCCAGCAGGGCAGGTGTGGAACACTACACGTTCTCCAGCAGGGCAGGTGTGGAACACTTCACATTCTCCAGCAGAGCAGCTGTGGAACACTACACGTTATCTACCAGGGCAGCTGTGGAACAGTACACGTTCTCCAGCAGGGCAGCTGTGGAACACTACATGTTCACCACCAAGGCAGCTGTGGAACACTACACGTTCTCCACCAGAGCAGTGTGGAACACTACACGTTCTCCAGCAGGGCAGCTGTGGAACACTACACGTTCTCCACCACGGCAGCTGTGGAACACTACACGTTCTCCAGCAGGGCAGGTGTGGAACACTACACGTTCTCCAGCAGGGCAGGTGTGGAACACTACACGTTTTCCAGCAGGGCAGGTGTGGAACACTACACATTCTCCAGCAGGGCAGCTGTGGAACACTACACGTTCTCCACCAAAGCAGGTGTGGAACACTACACGTTCTCCAGCAGGGCAGGTGTGGAATACTACACGTTGTCCAGCAGGGCAGCTGTGGAACACTACACATTCCCCATCAGGGCAGGCGTGGAACACTACACGTTCTCCAGCAGGGCAACTGTGGAACACTAAACGGTCTCCAGCAGGGCAGCTGTGGAACACTACACGTTCTCCACCAGGGCAGCTGTGGAACACTACACGTTCTCTAGCAGGGCAGGTGTGGAAAACTACACGTTCTCCAGCAGTGCAGGTGTGGAACACTACACTTTAACCACCAGGCAAGCTGTGGAACACTACACGTTCTCCACCAGGGCAGCTGTGGAACACTAAACGTTCTCCAGCAGGGCAGGTGTGGAACACTTTACGTTCTCTAGCAGGGCAGCTGTGGAACACTACACGTTCTCCAGCAGGGCAGGTGTGGAACACTACACGTTCTCCAGCAGGGCAGGTGTGGAACACTTCACATTCTCCAGCAGAGCAGCTGTGGAACACTACACGTTGTCCACCAGGGCAGCTGTGGAACACTACACGTTCTCCACAAAAGAAGGTGTGGAACACTACACGTTCTCCAGCAGGGCAGACGTGGAACACTACACGTTCTCCAGCAGGGCACCTGTGGAACACTACACGTTCACCACCAGGGCAGCTGTGGAACACTACACGTTCTCCAGCAGGGCAGCTGTGGAACACTACACGTTCTCCAGCAGGGCAGGTGTGGAACACTACACGTTCTCCAGCAGGGCAAGTATAGAACACTACACGTTCTCCAGCAGAGCAGGTGTGAAACACTACACGTTCTCCAGCAAGGCAGCTGTGGAACACCACACGTTCTCAAGCAGGGCAAGTGTGGAACACTACACGTTCTCCACCGGGGCAGCTGTGGAACACTACACGTTCTCCAGCATGGCAGGTGTGGAACACTTCACGTTCTTCAGCAGGGCAGCTGTGGAACACTACACGTTCTCCAGCAGGGCAAGTGTGGAACACTACACGTTCTCCAACAGGGCAACTGTGGAAAACTACACGTTCTCCAGCAGGGCAGCTGTGGAACACTACAGGTTCTCCAGCAGGGCAGGTGTGGATCACTACACGTTGTCCACCAGGGCAGCTGTGGAACAGTACATGTTCTCCAGCAGGGCAGCTGTGGAACACTACACGTTCTCCACCAGGGCAGCTGTGGAACACTACACGTTCTCCACCAAGGCAGGTGTGGAACACTACACGTTCTCCAGCAGGGCAGGTGTGGAACACTACACGTTCTCCAACAGGGCAGCTGTGGAACACTACACGTTCTCCGGCAGTGCAGCTGTGGAACACTACACGTTTTCCAGCAGTGCAGCTTTGGAACACTACACGTTCTCCAGCAGGGCAGCTCTGGAACACTACACTTTCTCCAGCAGGGCAGGTGTGGAACACTACACGTTCTCCAGCTTGGCAGGTGTGGAACCGTACACGTTCTCCAGCAGAGCAGCTGTGGATCACTACACGTTCTCCAGCATGGCAGCTGTGGAACACTACACGTTCTCCAGCAGGGCACCTGTGGAACACTACACGTTCTCCAGCAGGGAAGGTGTGGAACACTACACGTTATCCAGCAGGGCAGAGGCTGGACTCTACACGTTCTCCAGTAGGGCAGCTGTGGAACACTACACGTTCTCCAGCAGGGCAGCTGTGGAACACTATACGTTCTCCAGCAGGGCAGCTGTGGAACACTACACGTTCTCCGGCAGTGCAGCTGTGGAACACTACACGTTTTCCAGCAGTGCAGCTTTGGAACACTACCCGTTCTCCAGCAGGGCAGCTGTGGAACACTACACTTTCTCCAGCAGGGCAGGTGTGGAACACTACACGTTCTCCAGCTGGGCAGGTGTGGAACCGTACACGTTCTCCAGCAGAGCAGCTGTGGATCACTACACGTTCTCCAGCAGGGCAGCTGTGGAACACTACACGTTCTCCAGCAGGGCACCTGTGGAACACTACACGTTCTCCAGCAGGGAAGGTGTGGAACACTACACGTTCTCCAGCAGGGCAGAGGCTGGACTCTACACGTTCTCCAGTAGGGCAGCTGTGGAACACTACACGTTCTCCAGCAGGGCAGCTGTGGAACACTGTACGTTCTCCAGCAGGGCAGCTGTGGAACACTACACGTTCTCCAGCAGGGAAGGTGTGGAATACTACACGTTCTCCAGCAGGGCAGCTGTGGAACACTACACGTTCTCCAGCAGGGCAGGTGTGGAACAGTACACGTTCTCCAGCAGGGCTGGTGTGGAACACTACACGTTCTCCAGCAGGGCAGATGTGGAACAGTAAACGTTCTCCAGCAGGGCAGGTGTGGAATACTACACGTTCTCCAGCAGGGCAGCTGTGGAACACTACACGTTCTCCAGCAGGGAAGGTGTGGAACACTACACGTTCTCCAGCAGGGCAGGTGTAGAACACTACACGTTCTCGGGCAGGGCAGGTGTGGAACACTACACTTTCTCCAGAGCGGCCGCTGTGGAACACTATACGTTCTCCAGCAGGGCAGGTGTGGAACACTACACGTTCACATCACTCCAGCAGGGCAGGTGTGGAACACTACACGTTCACATCACTCCAGCAGGGCAGGTGTGGAATACTACACGTTCACATCACTCCAGCAGGGCAGGTGTGGAACACTACACGTTCTCCACCAGGGCGGCTGTGGAACACTACACGTTCTCCAGCAGGGCAGGTGTGGAACAACACACGTTCTCCAGTAGGGCAGGTGTGGAACACTACACGTTCTCCAGCAGGGCAGGTGTGGAACACTACACATTCTCCAGCAGGGCAGCTGTGGAACATTACACGTTCTCCACCAAAGCAGGTGTGGAACACTACACGTTCTCCAGCAGAGCAGGTGTGGAACACTACACGTTCTCCAGCAGGGCAGGTGTTGAACACAACACGTTCTCCAGCAGGACAGCTGAGGAACACTACACGTTCGCCAGCAGGGCAGCTGTGAAACTTTACACATTCTCCAGTAGGGCAGCTGTGGAACACTACACGTTCTCCAGCAGGGCAGGTGTGGAACACTACACGTTCTCCACCAGGGCAGGTGTGGAACACTACACGTTCTCCAGCAGGGCAGGTGTGGAAAAACTACACGTTCTCCAGCAGGGCAGCTGTGGAACACTACACGTTCCCCATCAGGGCAGACGTGGAACACTACACGTTCTCCAGCAGGGCAGCTGTGGAACACAAAACGTTCTCCAGCAGGTCAGCTGTGGAACACTACACGTTCTCCACCAGGGCAGCTGTGGAACACTACACGTTCTCTAGCAGGGCAGGTGTGGAACACTACACGTTCTCCAGCAGTGCAGGTGTGGAACACTACACGTTAACCACCAGGCTAGCTGTGGAACACTACACGTTCTCCACCAGGGCAGCTGTGGAACACTAAACGTTCTCCAGCAGGGCAGGTGTGGAACACTTTACGTTCTCTAGCAGGGCAGCTGTGGAACACTACACGTTCTCCTGCAGGGCAGGTGTGGAACACTTCACATTCTCCAGCAGAGCAGCTGTGGAACACTACACGTTGTCCACCAGGGCAGCTGTGGAACACTACACGTTCTCCACAAAAGAAGGTGTGGAACACTACACGTTCTCCAGCAGGGCAGACGTGGAACACTACACGTTCTCCAGCAGGGCACCTGTGGAACACTACACGTTCACCACCAGGGCAGCTGTGGAACACTACACGTTCTCCAGCAGGGCAGCTGTGGAACACTACACGTTCTCCAGCAGGGCAGGTGTGGAACACTACACGTTCTCCAGCAGGGCAAGTATAGAACACTACACGTTCTCCAGCAGAGCAGGTGTGAAACACTACACGTTCTCCAGCAAGGCAGCTGTGGAACACCACACGTTCTCAAGCAGGGCAAGTGTGGAACACTACACGTTCTCCACCGGGGCAGCTGTGGAACACTACACGTTCTCCAGCATGGCAGGTGTGGAACACTTCACGTTCTTCAGCAGGGCAGCTGTGGAACACTACACGTTCTCCAGCAGGGCAAGTGTGGAACACTACACGTTCTCCAACAGGGCAACTGTGGAAAACTACACGTTCTCCAGCAGGGCAGCTGTGGAACACTACAGGTTCTCCAGCAGGGCAGGTGTGGATCACTACACGTTGTCCACCAGGGCAGCTGTGGAACAGTACATGTTCTCCAGCAGGGCAGCTGTGGAACACTACACGTTCTCCACCAGGGCAGCTGTGGAACACTACACGTTCTCCACCAAGGCAGGTGTGGAACACTACACGTTCTCCAGCAGGGCAGGTGTGGAACACTACACGTTCTCCAACAGGGCAGCTGTGGAACACTACACGTTCTCCGGCAGTGCAGCTGTGGAACACTACACGTTTTCCAGCAGTGCAGCTTTGGAACACTACACGTTCTCCAGCAGGGCAGCTCTGGAACACTACACTTTCTCCAGCAGGGCAGGTGTGGAACACTACACGTTCTCCAGCTTGGCAGGTGTGGAACCGTACACGTTCTCCAGCAGAGCAGCTGTGGATCACTACACGTTCTCCAGCATGGCAGCTGTGGAACACTACACGTTCTCCAGCAGGGCACCTGTGGAACACTACACGTTCTCCAGCAGGGAAGGTGTGGAACACTACACGTTATCCAGCAGGGCAGAGGCTGGACTCTACACGTTCTCCAGTAGGGCAGCTGTGGAACACTACACGTTCTCCAGCAGGGCAGCTGTGGAACACTATACGTTCTCCAGCAGGGCAGCTGTGGAACACTACACGTTCTCCGGCAGTGCAGCTGTGGAACACTACACGTTTTCCAGCAGTGCAGCTTTGGAACACTACCCGTTCTCCAGCAGGGCAGCTGTGGAACACTACACTTTCTCCAGCAGGGCAGGTGTGGAACACTACACGTTCTCCAGCTGGGCAGGTGTGGAACCGTACACGTTCTCCAGCAGAGCAGCTGTGGATCACTACACGTTCTCCAGCAGGGCAGCTGTGGAACACTACACGTTCTCCAGCAGGGCACCTGTGGAACACTACACGTTCTCCAGCAGGGAAGGTGTGGAACACTACACGTTCTCCAGCAGGGCAGAGGCTGGACTCTACACGTTCTCCAGTAGGGCAGCTGTGGAACACTACACGTTCTCCAGCAGGGCAGCTGTGGAACACTGTACGTTCTCCAGCAGGGCAGCTGTGGAACACTACACGTTCTCCAGCAGGGAAGGTGTGGAATACTACACGTTCTCCAGCAGGGCAGCTGTGGAACACTACACGTTCTCCAGCAGGGCAGGTGTGGAACAGTACACGTTCTCCAGCAGGGCTGGTGTGGAACACTACACGTTCTCCAGCAGGGCAGATGTGGAACAGTAAACGTTCTCCAGCAGGGCAGGTGTGGAATACTACACGTTCTCCAGCAGGGCAGCTGTGGAACACTACACGTTCTCCAGCAGGGAAGGTGTGGAACACTACACGTTCTCCAGCAGGGCAGGTGTAGAACACTACACGTTCTCGGGCAGGGCAGGTGTGGAACACTACACTTTCTCCAGAGCGGCCGCTGTGGAACACTATACGTTCTCCAGCAGGGCAGGTGTGGAACACTACACGTTCACATCACTCCAGCAGGGCAGGTGTGGAACACTACACGTTCACATCACTCCAGCAGGGCAGGTGTGGAATACTACACGTTCACATCACTCCAGCAGGGCAGGTGTGGAACACTACACGTTCTCCACCAGGGCGGCTGTGGAACACTACACGTTCTCCACCAGAGCAGTGTGGAACACTACACGTTCTCCAGCAGGGCAGGTGTGGAACAACACACGTTCTCCAGTAGGGCAGGTGTGGAACACTACACGTTCTCCAGCAGGGCAGGTGTGGAACACTACACATTCTCCAGCAGGGCAGCTGTGGAACATTACACGTTCTCCACCAAAGCAGGTGTGGAACACTACACGTTCTCCAGCAGAGCAGGTGTGGAACACTACACGTTCTCCAGCAGGGCAGGTGTTGAACACAACACGTTCTCCAGCAGGACAGCTGAGGAACACTACACGTTCGCCAGCAGGGCAGCTGTGAAACTTTACACATTCTCCAGTAGGGCAGCTGTGGAACACTACACGTTCTCCAGCAGGGCAGGTGTGGAACACTACACGTTCTCCACCAGGGCAGGTGTGGAACACTACACGTTCTCCAGCAGGGCAGGTGTGGAAAACTACACGTTCTCCAGCAGGGCAGCTGTGGAACACTACACGTTCCCCATCAGGGCAGACGTGGAACACTACACGTTCTCCAGCAGGGCAGCTGTGGAACACAAAACGTTCTCCAGCAGGTCAGCTGTGGAACACTACACGTTCTCCACCAGGGCAGCTGTGGAACACTACACGTTCTCTAGCAGGGCAGGTGTGGAACACTACACGTTCTCCAGCAGTGCAGGTGTGGAACACTACACGTTAACCACCAGGCTAGCTGTGGAACACTACACGTTCTCCACCAGGGCAGCTGTGGAACACTAAACGTTCTCCAGCAGGGCAGGTGTGGAACACTTTACGTTCTCTAGCAGGGCAGCTGTGGAACACTACACGTTCTCCTGCAGGGCACGTGTGGAACGCTAAACGTTATCCAGCAGGGCAGCAGTGTAACACTATACGTTCTCCACCAGGGCAGCTGTGGAACACTACACGTTCTCCAGCAGGGCAGGTGTGGAACACTACACGTTCTCCAGCAGGGCAGGTGTGGAACACTTCACATTCTCCAGCAGAGCAGCTGTGGAACACTACACATTATCTACCAGGGCAGCTGTGGAACAGTACACGTTCTCCAGCAGGGCAGCTGTGGAACACTACACGTTCACCACCAAGGCAGCTGTGGAACACTACACGTTCTCCACCAAGGAAGATGTGGAACACTACACGTTCTTCAGAAGGGCAGGTGTGGAACACTACACGTTCTCCTACAGGGTAGCTGTGGAACACTATACGTTCTCCAGCAGGGCAGCTGTGGAACACTACACGTTCTCCAGCAGGGAAGGTGTGGAACACTCCACGTTCTCCAGCAGGGCAGACGTGGAACACTACACGTTTTCCACCAGGGCAGGTGTGGAACACTACACGTTCTCCAGCAGGGCAGGCGAGGAACAGAACTCGCTCTCCAGAAGGGCAGGTGTGGGACACTACACGTTCTCTAGCAGGGCAGCTGTGGAACACTACACGTTCTCCAGCAGGGCAGGTGTGGAACACTACACGTTCTCCAACAGGGCAGGTGTTGAACACTACACGTTCTCCAGCAGGACAGCTGAGGAACACTACACGTTCGCCAGCAGGGCAGCTGTGAAACTTTACACATTCTCCAGCAGGGCAGCTGTGGAACACTACACGTTCTCGGGCAGGGCAGGTGTGGAACACTACACTTTCTCCAGAGCGGCCGCTGTGGAACACTATACGTTCTCCAGCAGGGCAGGTGTGGAACACTACACGTTCACATCACTCCAGCAGGGCAGGTGTGGAACACTACACGTTCACATCACTCCAGCAGGGCAGGTGTGGAATACTACACGTTCACATGACTCCAGCAGGGCAGGTGTGGAACACTACACGTTCTCCACCAGGGCGGCTGTGGAACACTACACGTTCTCCACCAGAGCAGTGTGGAACACTACACGTTCTCCAGCAGGGCAGGTGTGGAACAACACACGTTCTCCAGTAGGGCAGGTGTGGAACACTACACGTTCTCCAGCAGGGCAGGTGTGGAACACTAAACATTCTCCAGCAGGGCAGTTGTGGAACATTACACGTTCTCCACCAAAGCAGGTGTGGAACACTACACGTTCTCCAGCAGGGCAGGTGTGGAACACTACACGTTCTCCAGCAGGGCAGGTGTTGAACACAACACGTTCTCCAGCAGGACAGCTGAGGAACACTACACGTTCGCCAGCAGGGCAGCTGTGAAACTTTACACATTCTCCAGTAGGGCAGCTGTGGAACACTACACGTTCTCCAGCAGGGCAGGTGTGGAACACTACACGTTCTCCACCAGGGCAGGTTTGGAACACTACACGTTCTCCAGCAGGGCAGGTGTGGAAAACTACACGTTCTCCAGCAGGGCAGCTGTGGAACACTACACGTTCCCCATCAGGGCAGACGTGGAACACTACACGTTCTCCAGCAGGGCAGCTGTGGAACACAAAACGTTCTCCAGCAGGTCAGCTGTGGAACACTACACGTTCTCCACCAGGGCAGCTGTGGAACAGTACACGTTCTCTAGCAGGGCAGGTGTGGAACACTACACGTTCTCCAGCAGTGCAGGTGTGGAACACTACACGTTAACCACCAGGCTAGCTGTGGAACACTACACGTTCTCCACCAGGGCAGCTGTGGAACACTAAACGTTCTCCAGCAGGGCAGGTGTGGAACACTTTACGTTCTCTAGCAGGGCAGCTGTGGAACACTACACGTTCTCCTGCAGGGCACGTGTGGAACACTAAACGTTATCCAGCAGGGCAGCAGTGTAACACTATACGTTCTCCACCAGGGCAGCTGTGGAACACTACACGTTCTCCACCAGGGCAGCTGTGGAACAGTACACGTTCTCCAGCAGGGCAGCTGTGGAACACTACACGTTCACCACCAAGGCAGCTGTGGAACACTACACGTTCTCCACCAAGGAAGATGTGGAACACTACACGTTCTTCAGAAGGGCAGGTGTGGAACACTACACGTTCTCCTCCAGGGCAGCTGTGGAACACTACACGTTCTCCAGCAGGGAAGGTGTGGAACACTCCACGTTCTCCAGCAGGGCAGACGTGGAACACTACACTTTCTCCAGCAGGGCACCTGTGGAATACTACACGTTCACCACCAGGGCAGCTGTGGAACACTACACCTTCTCCAGCAGGGCAGCTGAGGAACACTACACGTTCTCCACCAGGGCAGGTGTGGAACACTACACGTTTTCCACCATGGCAGGTGTGGAACACTACACGTTCTCCAGCAGGGCAGGCGAGGAACAGAACTCGCTCTCCAAAAGGGCAGGTGTGGAACACTACACGTTCTCTAGCAGGGCAGCTGTGGAACACTACACGTTCTCCAGCAGGGCAGGTGTGGAACACTACACGTTCTCCAACAGGGCAGGTGTTGAACACTACACGTTCTCCAGCAGGACAGCTGAAGAACACTACACGTTCGCCAGCAGGGCAGCTGTGAAACTTTACACATTCTCCAGCAGGGCAGCTGTGGAACACTACACGTTCTCCAGCAGGGCAGGTGTGGAACACTACACGTTCTCCACCAGGGCAGGTGTGGAACACTACACGTTCTCCAGCAGCGCAGGTGTGGAAAACTACACGTTCTCCAGCAGGGCAGCTGTGGAACACTACACGTTCCCCATCAGGGCAGACGTGGAACACTACACATTCTCCAGCAGGGCAGCTGTGGAACACAAAACGTTCTCCAGCAGGGCAGCTGTGGAACACTACACGTTCTCCACCAGGGCAGCTGTGGAACACTACACGTTCTCTAGCAGAGCAGGTGTGGAACACTACACGTTCTCCAGCAGGGCACGTGTGGAACACTACACGTTCTCCAGCAGGGCATCTGTGGAACACTACACGTTCTCCAGCAGGGCAGGTGTGGAACACTAAACGTTATCCAGCAGGGCAGCTGTGTAACACTATACGTTCTCCACCAGGGCAGCTGTGAAACACTACACGTTCTCCAGCAGGGCAGGTGTGGAACACTACACTTTCTCCAGCAGGGCAGGTGTGGAACACTTCACATTCTCCAGCAGAGCAGCTGTGGAACACTACACGTTGTCCACCAGGGCAGCTGTGGAACAGTACACGTTCTCCAGCAGGGCAGCTGTGGAACACTACACGTTCACCACCAGGGCAGCTGTGGAACACTACACGTTCTCCACCAAGGAAGGTGTGGAACACTACACGTTCTTCAGAAGGGCAGGTGTGGAACACTACACGTTCTCCTGCAGGGCAGCTGTGAAACACTATACGTTCTCCAGCAGGGCAGCTGTGGAACACTACACGTTCTCCAGCAGGGAAGGTGTGGAACACTACACGTTCTCCAGCAGGGCACCTGTGGAACAGTACACGTTCACCAGCAGGGCAGCTGTGGAACACTTCACGTTCTCCAGCAGGGCAGCAGTGGAACACTACACGTTCTCCACCAGGGCAGGTGTGGAACACTACACGTTTTCCACCAGGGCAGGTGTGGAACACTACACGTTCTCCAGCAGGGCAGGCAAGGAACACAACTCGCTCTCCAGAAGGGCAGGTGTGGAACACTACACGTTCTCTAGCAGGGCAGCTGTGGAACACTACACGTTCTCCAGCAGGGCAGCTGTGGAACACTACTCGTTCTCCAGCAGGGCAGGTGTGGAACACTACACGTTCTCCAGCAGGGCAAGTGTAGAACACTACACGTTCTCCAGCAGGGCAAGTGTGAAACACTACACGTTCTCCAGCAAGGCAGCTGTGAAACACCACACGTTCTCCTGCAGGGCAAGTGTGGAACACTACACGTTCTCCAGCAAGGAAGGTGTGGAACACTACACGTTCTCCAGCATGGCAGGTTTGGAACACTTCACGTTCTTCAGCAGAGCAGCTGTGGAATACTACACGTTCTCCAGCAGGGCAGGTGTGGAACACTACACATTCTCCAACAGGGCAGCTGTGGAACACTACACGTTCTCCAGCAGGGCAGCTGAGGAACACTACAGGTTCTCCAGCAGGGCAGGTGTGGATCACTACACGTTGTCCACCAGGGCAGCTGTGGAACAGTACACATTCCCCAGCAGGGCAGCTGTGGAACACTACACGTTCTCCACCAGGGCAGCTGTGGAACACTACACGTTCTCCACCAAGGCAGGTGTGGAACACTACACGTTCTCCAGCAGGGCAGGTGTGGAACACTACACGTTCTCCAGCAGGGCAGCTGTGGAACACTATACGTTCTCCAGCAGGGCAGCTGTGGAACACTACACGTTCTCCAGCAGGGAAGGTGTGGAACACTACACGTTCTCCAGCAGGGCAGACGTGGAACACTACCCGTTCTCCAGCAGGGCACCTGTGGAACACTACACGTTCACCACCAGGGCAGCTGTGGAACACTACACGTTCTCCAGCAGGGCAGCTGTGGAACACTACACGTTCTCCACCAGGGCAGGTGTGGAACACTACACGTTTTCCACCAGGGCAGGTGTGGAACACTACACGGTCTCCAGCAGGGCAAGTGTAGAACACTACACGTTCTCCAGCAGGGCAGGTGTGAAACACTACACGTTCTCTAGCAAGGCAGCTGTGGAACACCACACGTTTTCCAGCAGGGCAAGTGTGGAACACTACACGTTCTCCACCATGGCAGCTGTGGAACACTACACGTTCTCCAGCATGGCAGGTGTGGAACACTTCACGTTCTTCAGCAGGGCAGCTGTGGAACACTACACGTTCTCCAGCAGGGCAGGTGTGGAACACTACACATTCTCCAACAGGGCAGCTGTGGAACACTACACGTTCTCCAGCAGGGCAGCTGTGGAACACTACAGGTTCTCCAGCAGGGCAGGTGTGGATCACTACACGTTGTCCAGCAGGCCAGCTGTGGAACACTACACGTTCTCAGGCAGGGCAGCTGTGGAACATTACACGTTCTCCAGCAGGGCAGGTGTGGAACACTACACGTTCTCCAGCAGGGCAGCTGTGGAACACTACACGTTCTCCAGCAGGGCAGCTGTGGAACACTACACGTTCTCCAGCAGGGCAGGTGTGGAACACTACACGTTCTCCAGCAGGGCAGGTGTGGAACACTACACGTTCTCCAGCAGGGCAGCTGTGGAACACTATACGTTCTCCAGCAGGGCAGATGTGGAACACTACACGTTCTCCGGCAGAGCAGCTGTGGAACACTAGACGTTTTCCAGCAGTGCAGCTTTGGAACACTACACGTTCTCCAGTAGGGCAGCTGTGGAACACTACACTTTCTCCAGCAGGGCAGGTGTGGAACACTACACGTTCTCCAGCAGGGCAGGTGTGGAACCGTACACGTTCTCCAGCACAGCAGCTGTGGATCACTACACGTTCTCCAGCAGGGCAGCTGTGGAACACTACACGTTCTCCAACAGTGCACCTGTGGAACACTACACGTTCTCCAGCAGGGAAGGTGTGGAACACTACACGTTCTCCAGCAGGGCAGAGGTTGGACTCTACACGTTCTCCAGTAGGGCAGCTGTGGAACACTACACGTTCTCCACCAGGGTAGGTGTGAAACACTACACGTTCTCTACCAGGGCAGGTGTGGAACACTACACGTTCTCCAGCAGGGCAGGAGTGGAACAGTACTTGCTCTCCAGAAGGGCAGGTGTCGAACACTACACGTTCTCTAGCAGGGCAGCTGTGGAACACTACACGTTCACCAGCAGGGCAGCTGTGGAACACTACACGTTCTCCAGCAGGACAGGTGTGGAACACAACACGTTCTCCAGCAGAGCAGGTGTGGAACACTACACGTTTTCCACCAGGGCAGGTGTGGAACACTAAACGTTCTCCAGCAGGGCAGGCGAGGAACAGAACTCGCTCTCCAGAAGGGCAGGTGTGGAACACTACACGTTCTCTAGCAGGGCAGCTGTGGAACACTACACGTTCTCCAGCAGGGCAGGTGTGGAACACTACACGTTCTCCAACAGGGCAGGTGTTGAACACTACACGTTCTCCAGCAGGACAGCTGAGGAACACTACACGTTCGCCAGCAGGGCAGCTGTGAAACTTTACACATTCTCCAGCAGGGCAGCTGTGGAACACTACACGTTCTCCAGCAGGGCAGGTGTGGAACACTACACGTTCTCCACCAGGGCAGGTGTGGAACACTACACGTTCTCCAGCAGGGCAGGTGTGGAAAACTACACGTTCTCCAGCAGGGCAGCTGTGGAACACTACACGTTCCCCATCAGGGCAGACGTGGAACACTACACGTTCTCCAGCAGGGCAGCTGTGGAACACAAAACGTTCTCCAGCAGGGCAGCTGTGGAACACTACACGTTCTCCACCAGGGCAGCTGTGGAACACTACACGTTCTCTAGCAGAGCAGGTGTGGAACACTACACGTTCTCCAGCAGGGCACGTGTGGAACACTACACGTTCTCCAGCAGGTCATCTGTGGAACACTACACGTTCTTCAGCAGGGCAGGTGTGGAACACTAAACGTTATCCAGCAGGGCAGCTGTGTAACACTATACGTTCTCCACCAGGGCAGCTGTGGAACACTACACGTTCTCCAGCAGGGCAGGTGTGGAACACTACACTTTCTCCAGCAGGGCAGGTGTGGAACACTTCACATTCTCCAGCAGAGCAGCTGTGGAACACTACACGTTGTCCACCAGGGCAGCTGTGGAACAGTACACGTTCTCCAGCAGGGCAGCTGTGGAACACTACACGTTCACCACCAGGGCAGCTGTGGAACACTACACGTTCTCCACCAAGGAAGGTGTGGAACACTACACGTTCTTCGGAAGGGCAGGTGTGGAACACTACACGTTCTCCTGCAGGGCAGCTGTGAAACACTATACGTTCTCCAGCAGGGCAGCTGTGGAACACTACACGTTTTCCAGCAGGGAAGGTGTGGAACACTACACGTTCTCCAGCAGGGCACCTGTGGAACACTACACGTTCACCACCAGGGCAGCTGTGGAAAACTTCACGTTCTCCAGCAGGGCAGCAGTGGAACACTACACGTTCTCCACCAGGGCAGGTGTGGAACACTACACGTTTTCCACCAGGGCAGGTGTGGAACACTACACGTTCTCCAGCAGGGCAGGCGAGGAACACAACTCGCTCTCCAGAAGGGCAGGTGTGGAACACTACACGTTTTCTAGCAGGGCAGCTGTGGAACACTACACGTTCTCCAGCAGGGCAGCTGTGGAACACTACACGTTCTCCAGCAGGGCAGGTGTGGAACACTACACGTTCTCCAGCAGGGCAAGTGTAGAACACTACACGTTCTCCAGCAGGGCAAGTGTGAAACACTACACGTTCTCCAGCAAGGCAGCTGTGGAACACCACACGTTCTCCAGCAGGGCAAGTGTGGAACACTACACGTTCTCCAGCAAGGAAGGTGTGGAACACTACACGTTCTCCAGCATGGCAGGTGTGGAACACTTCACGTTCTTCAGCAGAGCAGCTGTGGAATACTACACGTTCTCCAGCAGGGCAGGTGTGGAACACTACACATTCTCCAACAGGGCAGCTGTGGAACACTACACGTTCTCCAGCAGGGCAGCTGAGGAACAGTACAGGTTCTCCAGCAGGGCAGGTGTGGATCACTACACGTTGTCCACCAGGGCAGCTGTGGAACAGTACACATTCCCCAGCAGGGCAGCTGTGGAACACTACACGTTCTCCACCAGGGCAGCTGTGGAACACTACACGTTCTCCACCAAGGCAGGTGTGGAACACTACACGTTCTCCAGCAGGGCAGGTGTGGAACACTACACGTTCTCCAGCAGGGCAGCTGTGGAACACTATACGTTCTCCAGCAGGGCAGCTGTGGAACACTACACGTTCTCCAGCAGGGAAGGTGTGGAACACTACACGTTCCCCAGCAGGGCAGACGTGGAACACTACCCGTTCTCCAGCAGGGCACCTGTGGAACACTACACGTTCACCACCAGGGCAGCTGTGGAACACTACACGTTCTCCAGCAGGGCAGCTGTGGAACACTACACGTTCTCCACCAGGGCAGGTGTGGAACACTACACGTTTTCCACCAGGGCAGGTGTGGAACACTACACGGTCTCCAGCAGGGCAAGTGTAGAACACTACACGTTCTCCAGCAGGGCAGGTGTGAAACACTACACGTTCTCTAGCAAGGCAGCTGTGGAACACCACACGTTTTCCAGCAGGGCAAGTGTGGAACACTACACGTTCTCCACCATGGCAGCTGTGGAACACTACACGTTCTCCAGCATGGCAGGTGTGGAACACTTCACGTTCTTCAGCAGGGCAGCTGTGGAACACTACACGTTCTCCAGCAGGGCAGGTGTGGAACACTACACATTCTCCATCAGGGCAGCTGTGGAACACTACAGGTTCTCCAGCAGGGCAGGTGTGGATCACTACACGTTGTCCACCAGGGCAGCTGTGGAACAGTACACATTCCCCAGCAGGGCAGCTGTGGAACACTACACGTTCTCCACCAGGGCAGCTGTGGAACACTACACGTTCTCCACCAAGGCAGGTGTGGAACACTACACGTTTTCCAGCAGGGCAGGTGTGGAACACTACACGTTCTCCAGCAGGGCAGCTGTGGAACACTATACGTTCTCCAGCAGGGCAGCTGTGGAACACTACACGTTCTCCAGCAGGGAAGGTGTGGAACACTACACGTTCCCCAGCAGGGCAGACGTGGAACACTACCCGTTCTCCAGCAGGGCACCTGTGGAACACTACACGTTCACCACCAGGGCAGCTGTGGAACACTACACGTTCTCCAGCAGGGCAGCTGTGGAACACTACACGTTCTCCACCAGGGCAGGTGTGGAACACTACACGTTTTCCACCAGGGCAGGTGTGGAACACTACACGGACTCCAGCAGGGCAAGTGTAGAACACTACACGTTCTCCAGCAGGGCAGGTGTGAAACACTACACGTTCTCTAGCAAGGCAGCTGTGGAACACCACACGTTTTCCAGCAGGGCAAGTGTGGAACACTACACGTTCTCCACCATGGCAGCTGTGGAACACTACACGTTCTCCAGCATGGCAGGTGTGGAACACTTCACGTTCTTCAGCAGGGCAGCTGTGGAACACTACACGTTCTCCAGCAGGGCAGGTGTGGAACACTACACATTCTCCATCAGGGCAGCTGTGGAACACTACACGTTCTCCAGCAGGGCAGCTGTGGAACACTACAGGTTCTCCAGCAGGGCAGGTGTGGATCACTACACGTTGTCCAGCAGGCCAGCTGTGGAACACTACACGTTCTCCAGCAGGGCAGCTGTGGAACACTACACGTTCTCCAGCAGGGCAGGTGTGGAACACTACACGTTCTCCAGCAGGGCAGCTGTGGAACACTACACGTTCTCCAGCAGGGCAGCTGTGGAACACTACACGTTCTCCAGCAGGGCAGGTGTGGAACACTACACGTTCTCCAGCAGGGCAGGTGTGGAACACTACACGTTCTCCAGCAGGGCAGCTGTGGAACACTATACGTTCTCCAGCAGGGCAGATGTGGAACACTACACGTTCTCCGGCAGAGCAGCTGTGGAACACTAGACGTTTTCCAGCAGTGCAGCTTTGGAACACTACACGTTCTCCAGTAGGGCAGCTGTGGAACACTACACTTTCTCCAGTAGGGCAGGTGTGGAACACTACACGTTCTCCAGCAGGGCAGGTGTGGAACCGTACACGTTCTCCAGCACAGCAGCTGTGGATCACTACACGTTCTCCAGCAGGGCAGCTGTGGAACACTACACGTTCTCCAACAGGGCACCTGTGGAACACAACACGTTCTCCAGCAGGGAAGGTGTGGAACACTACACGTTCTCCAGCAGGGCAGAGGTTGGACTCTACACGTTCTCCAGTAGGGCAGCTGTGGAACACTACACGTTCTCCACCAGGGTAGGTGTGAAACACTACACGTTCTCTACCAGGGCAGGTGTGGAACACTACACGTTCTCCAGCAGGGCAGGAGTGGAACAGTACTTGCTCTCCAGAAGGGCAGGTGTGGAACACTACACGTTCTCTAGCAGGGCAGCTGTGGAACACTACACGTTCACCAGCAGGGCAGCTGTGGAACACTACACGTTCTCCAGCAGGACAGGTGTGGAACACTACACGTTCTCCAGCAGGGAAAGTGTAGAACACTACACGTTCTCCACCAGGCCAAGTGTGAAACACTACACGTTCTCCAGCAGGGCAGGTGTGGAACACTACACGTTCTCCAGCAGGGCAGCTGTGGAACACTACACGTTCTCCACCAGGGAAAGTGTGGAACACTACACGTTCTCCACCAGAGCAGCTGTGGAACACTACACGTTCTCCAGCAGGGCAGGTGTGGAACACTACACGTTCTCCAGCAGGGCAGCTGTGGAACACTACACGTTCTCCAGCAGGGCAGCTGTGGAACACTACACTTTCTCCAGCAGGGAAGGTGTGGAACACTACACGTTCACATCACTCCAGCAGGGCAGCTGTGGAACACTACACGTTTTCCACCAAGGCAGATGTGGAACACTACACGTTCTCCAGCAGGGCAGGTGTGGAACACTACACGTTCTCCAGCAGGGCAGCTGTGGAACACTACACGTTCTCCACCAGGGCAGGTGTGGAACACTACACGTTCTCCAACAGGGCAAGTGTTAAACAGTACTTGCTCTCCAAAAAGGCAGGTGCAGAACAAAACACGTTCTCAAACAGGGCAGCTGTGGAACACTACACGTTCTCCAGCAGGGCAGGTGTGGAACACTACACGTTCTCCAGCAGGGCAGCTGTGGAACACTACACGTTCTCCAGCAGGGCAAGTGTGGAACAGTACACGTTCTCCACCAGGGCAGCTGTGGAACACTACACGTTCTTCTGCAGGGCAGGTGTGGAACACTTCACGTTCTCCACCAGGGCAGCTGTGGAACACTACACGTTCTACAGCAGGGCAGGTGGGGAACACAACACGTTCTCCAGCAGGGCAGGTGTGGAACACTACACGTTCTCCAGCAGGGCAGCTGAGGAACACTACACGTTCTTCAACAGGGCAAGTGTGGAACACTACACGTTCTCCAGCAGGGAAACTGTGGAACACTACACGTTCTAAAGCAGGGCAGCTATGGAACACTACACGTTCTCTAGCAGGGTAGCTGTGGAACACTACACGTTCACATCACTCCAGCAGGGCAGCTGTGGAACACTACACGTTCTTCAGCAGGGCAAGTGTGGAACACTACACGTCCTCAAGCAGGGTAGCTGTGGAACACTACACGTTCTCCAGCAGTGCAGCTGTGGAACACTACACGTTCTCCAGCAGGGCAGGAGTGGAACACTACACGTTCTCCAGCAGGCCAGGTGTGGAATACTACACGTTCTCCAGCAGGGCAGCTGTGGAGCACTACACGTTCTTCACCAGGGCAGGTGTGGAACACTACACGTTCTCCCGCAGGGCAGGTGTGGAACACTACACGTTCTCCAGCAGGGCAGATGTGGAACAGTACTCGCTCTCCAGATGGGCACGTGTGGAACACTACACGTTCTCCAGCAGGGCAGCTGTGGAACACTACACGTTTTCCAGCAGGGCTGGTGTGGAACACTATACGTTCTCCTGCAGGGCAGGTGTGGAACACTACACGTTCTCCAGCAGGGCAAGTGTTTAACACTTCACGTTCTCCAGCAGGGCAGCTATGGAACACTACATGTTCCCCAGCAGGGCAGGTGTGGAACACTAAACGTTCTCCAGCAGGGCAGCTGTGGAACACTACACGTTCTCCAGCAGGGCAGGTGTGGAACAGTACACGTTCTCCAGCAGGGCAGGTGTGGAACACTACACGTTCTCCAGCAAGGCAAGTGTGGAACACTACACGTTCTCCACCAGGGCAGCTGTGGAACACTACACGTTCTCCAGCAGGGCAGGTGTGGAACACTTCACGTTCTCCAGCAGGGCAGCTGTGGAACACTACACGTTCTCCAGCAGGGCAGGTGTGGAACACTACACGTTCTCCAGCAGGGCAGGTGTAGAACACTACACGTTCTCCAGCAGGGCAGCTGTGGAACACTACACGTTCTCCAGCAGGGCAGCTGTGGAACACTACACGTTCTCCAGCAAGACAGGTGTGGAACACTACACGCTCTCCAGCAGTGTAGCTGTGGAACACTACACGTTCTCTACCAGAGCAGGTGTGGAACACTACACGTTCTCCAGCAAGTAGCTGTGGAACACTACACGTTTTATAGCAGGGCACGTGTGGAACACTACACGTTCTCCAGCAGGGCAACTGTGGAACACTACACGTTCTCCAGCAGGGCAGGTGTGGAAATCTACACGTTCTCCAGCAGGGCAGGTGTGGAACAGTACACGTTCTCCAGTAGGGCAGCTGTGGAACACTACACGTTCTCCAGCAGGGTAGGTGTGGAAATCTACACGTTCTCCAGCAGGACAGCTGTGGAACACTACACGTTCTCCAGCAGGGCACGTGTGGAACAGTACACGTTCTCCAGCAGGGCAGCTGTGGAACACTACACGTTCTCCAGCAGGGCACGTGTGGAAGAGTACACGTTCTCCAGCAGATCAGGTGTGGAACATTACACGTTCTCCAGCAGCGCAGCTGAGGAACACTACACGTTCTCCAGCTGGGCAGCTGTGGAACACTAAACAATCTCCAGCAGGGCAGGTGTGGAACACTACACGTTCTCCAGCAGGGCAGGTGTTTAATACTACACGTTCTCCAGCAGGGCAGGTGTGGAACACTACACTTTCACCAGCAGGGCAGCTGTGGAACACTACACGTTCTCCAGCATAGCAGGAGTGGAACAGTACTCGCTCTCCAGAAGGGCAGGTGTGAAACACTACACGTTCTCTAGCAGGGCAGCTGTGGAACACTACACGTTCTCCAGCAGGGCAGCTGTGGAACACTACACGTTCTCCAGCAGGGCAGGTGTGGAACACTACACGTTCTCCAGCAGGGCAAGTGTAGAGCACTACACGTTCTCCACCAGGGCAGCTGTGGAACACTACACGTTCTCCAGCAGGGCAGCTGTGGAACACTACACGTTCTTCAGCAGGGCAGCTGTGGAACACTACACGTTCTCCAGCAGGGCAGGTGTGGAACACAACACGTTCTCCAGCAGGGCAGGTGTGAAACACTACACGTTCTCCAGCAGGGCAGGTGTGGAACACTACACGTTCTCCAGCAGAGCAGCTGTGGAACACTACACGTTCTCCAGCAGGGCAAGTGTGGAACACTACACGTTCTCCACCAGGGCAGCTGTGGAACACTACACGTTCTCCAGCAAGTTAGGTGTGGAATACTACACGTTCTCCAAAAGGGCAGTTGTGGAACAGTACACGTTCTCCAGCAGTGCAGCTGCGGAACACTACACGTTCTCCAGCAGGGCAGGATTGGAACACTACACGTTCTCCAGCAGGCCAGGTGTGGAATACTACACGTTCTCCAACAGGGCAGCTGTGGATCACTACACGTTCTTCACCAGGGCAGGTGTGGAACACTACACGTTCTCCCGCAGGGCAGGTGTGGAACACTACACGTTCTCCAGCAGGGCAGATGTGGAACAGTACTCGCTCTCCAGATGGGCAGGTGTGGAACACTACACGTTCTCCAGCTGGGCAGCTGTGGAACACTACACGTTCTCCAGCAGGGCTGGTGTGGAACGCTATACGTTCTCCTGCAGGGCAGGTGTGGAACACTACACGTTCTCCAGCAGAGCAAGTGTTTAACACTACACGTTCTCCAACAGGGCAGCAGTGGAACACTACACGTTCTCCAGCAGGGCAGGTGTAGAACACTACACGTTTTCCAGCAGGGAAGGTGTGGAACACTACACGTTCTCCAGCAGGGCACCTGTGGAACACTACACGTTCACCACCAGGGCAGCTGTGGAAAACTTCACGTTCTCCAGCAGGGCAGCAGTGGAACACTACACGTTCTCCACCAGGGCAGGTGTGGAACACTACACGTTTTCCACCAGGGCAGGTGTGGAACACTACACGTTCTCCAGCAGGGCAGCTGTGGAACACTACACGTTTTCCAGCAGGGAAGGTGTGGAACACTACACGTTCTCCAGCAGGGCACCTGTGGAACACTACACGTTCACCACCAGGGCAGCTGTGGAAAACTTCACGTTCTCCAGCAGGGCAGCAGTGGAACACTACACGTTCTCCACCAGGGCAGGTGTGGAACACTACACGTTTTCCACCAGGGCAGGTGTGGAACACTACACGTTCTCCAGCAGGGCAGGCGAGGAACACAACTCGCTCTCCAGAAGGGCAGGTGTGGAACACTACACGTTCTCTAGCAGGGCAGCTGTGGAACACTACACGTTCTCCAGCAGGGCAGCTGTGGAACACTACACGTTCTCCAGCAGGGCAGGTGTGGAACACTACACGTTCTCCAGCAGGGCAAGTGTAGAACACTACACGTTCTCCAGCAGGGCAAGTGTGAAACACTACACGTTCTCCAGCAAGGCAGCTGTGGAACACCACACGTTCTCCAGCAGGGCAAGTGTGGAACACTACACGTTCTCCAGCAAGGAAGGTGTGGAACACTACACGTTCTCCAGCATGGCAGGTGTGGAACACTTCACGTTCTTCAGCAGAGCAGCTGTGGAATACTACACGTTCTCCAGCAGGGCAGGTGTGGAACACTACACATTCTCCAACAGGGCAGCTGTGGAACACTACACGTTCTCCAGCAGGGCAGCTGAGGAACAGTACAGGTTCTCCAGCAGGGCAGGTGTGGATCACTACACGTTGTCCACCAGGGCAGCTGTGGAACAGTACACATTCCCCAGCAGGGCAGCTGTGGAACACTACACGTTCTCCACCAGGGCAGCTGTGGAACACTACACGTTCTCCACCAAGGCAGGTGTGGAACACTACACGTTCTCCAGCAGGGCAGGTGTGGAACACTACACGTTCTCCAGCAGGGCAGCTGTGGAACACTATACGTTCTCCAGCAGGGCAGCTGTGGAACACTACACGTTCACCAGCAGGGAAGGTGTGGAACACTACACGTTCCCCAGCAGGGCAGACGTGGAACACTACCCGTTCTCCAGCAGGGCACCTGTGGAACACTACACGTTCACCACCAGGGCAGCTGTGGAACACTACACGTTCTCCAGCAGGGCAGCTGTGGAACACTACACGTTCTCCACCAGGGCAGGTGTGGAACACTACACGTTTTCCACCAGGGCAGGTGTGGAACACTACACGGTCTCCAGCAGGGCAAGTGTAGAACACTACACGTTCTCCAGCAGGGCAGGTGTGAAACACTACACGTTCTCTAGCAAGGCAGCTGTGGAACACCACACGTTTTCCAGCAGGGCAAGTGTGGAATACTACACGTTCTCCACCATGGCAGCTGTGGAACACTACACGTTCTCCAGCATGGCAGGTGTGGAACACTTCACGTTCTTCAGCAGGGCAGCTGTGGAACACTACACGTTCTCCAGCAGGGCAGGTGTGGAACACTACACATTCTCCATCAGGGCAGCTGTGGAACACTACAGGTTCTCCAGCAGGGCAGGTGTGGATCACTACACGTTGTCCACCAGGGCAGCTGTGGAACAGTACACATTCCCCAGCAGGGCAGCTGTGGAACACTACACGTTCTCCACCAGGGCAGCTGTGGAACACTACACGTTCTCCACCAAGGCAGGTGTGGAACACTACACGTTCTCCAGCAGGGCAGGTGTGGAACACTACACGTTCTCCAGCAGGGCAGCTGTGGAACACTATACGTTCTCCAGCAGGGCAGCTGTGGAACACTACACGTTCTCCAGCAGGGAAGGTGTGGA
Source organism: Procambarus clarkii (assembly GCF_040958095.1). Lineage (NCBI taxonomy): Eukaryota > Metazoa > Arthropoda > Malacostraca > Decapoda > Cambaridae > Procambarus > Procambarus clarkii. The sequence continues at coordinate 1,532,139 of NC_091173.1, forward strand.
ACACTACACGTTCCCCAGCAGGGCAGACGTGGAACACTACCCGTTCTCCAGCAGGGCACCTGTGGAACACTACACGTTCACCACCAGGGCAGCTGTGGAACACTACACGTTCTCCAGCAGGGCAGCTGTGGAACACTACACGTTCTCCACCAGGGCAGGTGTGGAACACTACACGTTTTCCACCAGGGCAGGTGTGGAACACTACACGGACTCCAGCAGGGCAAGTGTAGAACACTACACGTTCTCCAGCAGGGCAGGTGTGAAACACTACACGTTCTCTAGCAAGGCAGCTGTGGAACACCACACGTTTTCCAGCAGGGCAAGTGTGGAACACTACACGTTCTCCACCATGGCAGCTGTGGAACACTACACGTTCTCCAGCATTGCAGGTGTGGAACACTTCACGTTCTTCAGCAGGGCAGCTGTGGAACACTACACGTTCTCCAGCAGGGCAGGTGTGGAACACTACACATTCTCCATCAGGGCAGCTGTGGAACACTACACGTTCTCCAGCAGGGCAGCTGTGGAACACTACAGGTTCTCCAGCAGGGCAGGTGTGGATCACTACACGTTGTCCAGCAGGCCAGCTGTGGAACACTACACGTTCTCCAGCAGGGCAGCTGTGGAACACTACACGTTCTCCAGCAGGGCAGGTGTGGAACACTACACGTTCTCCAGCAGGGCAGCTGTGGAACACTACACGTTCTCCAGCAGGGCAGCTGTGGAACACTACACGTTCTCCAGCAGGGCAGGTGTGGAACACTACACGTTCTCCAGCAGGGCAGGTGTGGAACACTACACGTTCTCCAGCAGGGCAGCTGTGGAACACTATACGTTCTCCAGCAGGGCAGATGTGGAACACTACACGTTCTCCGGCAGAGCAGCTGTGGAACACTAGACGTTTTCCAGCAGTGCAGCTTTGGAACACTACACGTTCTCCAGTAGGGCAGCTGTGGAACACTACACTTTCTCCAGCAGGGCAGGTGTGGAACACTACACGTTCTCCAGCAGGGCAGGTGTGGAACCGTACACGTTCTCCAGCACAGCAGCTGTGGATCACTACACGTTCTCCAGCAGGGCAGCTGTGGAACACTACACGTTCTCCAACAGGGCACCTGTGGAACACAACACGTTCTCCAGCAGGGAAGGTGTGGAACACTACACGTTCTCCAGCAGGGCAGAGGTTGGACTCTACACGTTCTCCAGTAGGGCAGCTGTGGAACACTACACGTTCTCCACCAGGGTAGGTGTGAAACACTACACGTTCTCTACCAGGGCAGGTGTGGAACACTACACGTTCTCCAGCAGGGCAGGAGTGGAACAGTACTTGCTCTCCAGAAGGGCAGGTGTGGAACACTACACGTTCTCTAGCAGGGCAGCTGTGGAACACTACACGTTCACCAGCAGGGCAGCTGTGGAACACTACACGTTCTCCAGCAGGACAGGTGTGGAACACTACACGTTCTCCAGCAGGGAAAGTGTAGAACACTACACGTTCTCCACCAGGCCAAGTGTGAAACACTACACGTTCTCCAGCAGGGCAGGTGTGGAACACTACACGTTCTCCAGCAGGGCAGCTGTGGAACACTACACGTTCTCCACCAGGGAAAGTGTGGAACACTACACGTTCTCCACCAGAGCAGCTGTGGAACACTACACGTTCTCCAGCAGGGCAGGTGTGGAACACTACACGTTCTCCAGCAGGGCAGCTGTGGAACACTACACGTTCTCCAGCAGGGCAGCTGTGGAACACTACACTTTCTCCAGCAGGGAAGGTGTGGAACACTACACGTTCACATCACTCCAGCAGGGCAGCTGTGGAACACTACACGTTTTCCACCAAGGCAGATGTGGAACACTACACGTTCTCCAGCAGGGCAGGTGTGGAACACTACACGTTCTCCAGCAGGGCAGCTGTGGAACACTACACGTTCTCCACCAGGGCAGGTGTGGAACACTACACGTTCTCCAACAGGGCAAGTGTTAAACAGTACTTGCTCTCCAAAAAGGCAGGTGCAGAACAAAACACGTTCTCAAACAGGGCAGCTGTGGAACACTACACGTTCTCCAGCAGGGCAGGTGTGGAACACTACACGTTCTCCAGCAGGGCAGCTGTGGAACACTACACGTTCTCCAGCAGGGCAAGTGTGGAACAGTACACGTTCTCCACCAGGGCAGCTGTGGAACACTACACGTTCTTCTGCAGGGCAGGTGTGGAACACTTCACGTTCTCCACCAGGGCAGCTGTGGAACACTACACGTTCTACAGCAGGGCAGGTGGGGAACACAACACGTTCTCCAGCAGGGCAGGTGTGGAACACTACACGTTCTCCAGCAGGGCAGCTGAGGAACACTACACGTTCTTCAACAGGGCAAGTGTGGAACACTACACGTTCTCCAGCAAGGAAGGTGTGGAACACTACACGTTCTAAAGCAGGGCAGCTACGGAACACTACACGTTCTCTAGCAGGGTAGCTGTGGAACACTACACGTTCACATCACTCCAGCAGGGCAGCTGTGGAACACTACACGTTCTCCAGCAGTGCAGCTGTGGAACACTACACGTTCTCCAGCAGGGCAGGAGTGGAACACTACACGTTCTCCAGCAGGCCAGGTGTGGAATACTACACGTTCTCCAGCAGGGCAGCTGTGGAGCACTACACGTTCTTCACCAGGGCAGGTGTGGAACACTACACGTTCTCCCGCAGGGCAGGTGTGGAACACTACACGTTCTCCAGCAGGGCAGATGTGGAACAGTACTCGCTCTCCAGATGGGCACGTGTGGAACACTACACGTTCTCCAGCAGGGCAGCTGTGGAACACTACACGTTTTCCAGCAGGGCTGGTGTGGAACACTATACGTTCTCCTGCAGGGCAGGTGTGGAACACTACACGTTCTCCAGCAGGGCAAGTGTTTAACACTTCACGTTCTCCAGCAGGGCAGCTATGGAACACTACATGTTCCCCAGCAGGGCAGGTGTGGAACACTAAACGTTCTCCAGCAGGGCAGCTGTGGAACACTACACGTTCTCCAGCAGGGCAGGTGTGGAACAGTACACGTTCTCCAGCAGGGCAGGTGTGGAACACTACACGTTCTCCAGCAAGGCAAGTGTGGAACACTACACGTTCTCCACCAGGGCAGCTGTGGAACACTACACGTTCTCCAGCAGGGCAGGTGTGGAACACTTCACGTTCTCCAGCAGGGCAGCTGTGGAACACTACACGTTCTCCAGCAGGGCAGGTGTGGAACACTACACGTTCTCCAGCAGGGCAGGTGTAGAACACTACACGTTCTCCAGCAGGGCAGCTGTGGAACACTACACGTTCTCCAGCAGGGCAGCTGTGGAACACTACACGTTCTCCAGCAAGACAGGTGTGGAACACTACACGCTCTCCAGCAGGGTAGCTGTGGAACACTACACGTTCTCTACCAGAGCAGGTGTGGAACACTACACGTTCTCCAGCAAGTAGCTGTGGAACACTACACGTTTTATAGCAGGGCACGTGTGGAACACTACACGTTCTCCAGCAGGGCAACTGTGGAACACTACACGTTCTCCAGCAGGGCAGGTGTGGAAATCTACACGTTCTCCAGCAGGGCAGGTGTGGAACAGTACACGTTCTCCAGTAGGGCAGCTGTGGAACACTACACGTTCTCCAGCAGGGTAGGTGTGGAAATCTACACGTTCTCCAGCAGGACAGCTGTGGAACACTACACGTTCTCCAGCAGGGCACGTGTGGAACAGTACACGTTCTCCAGCAGGGCAGCTGTGGAACACTACACGTTCTCCAGCAGGGCACGTGTGGAAGAGTACACGTTCTCCAGCAGATCAGGTGTGGAACATTACACGTTCTCCAGCAGCGCAGCTGAGGAACACTACACGTTCTCCAGCTGGGCAGCTGTGGAACACTAAACAATCTCCAGCAGGGCAGGTGTGGAACACTACACGTTCTCCAGCAGGGCAGGTGTTTAATACTACACGTTCTCCAGCAGGGCAGGTGTGGAACACTACACTTTCACCAGCAGGGCAGCTGTGGAACACTACACGTTCTCCAGCATGGCAGGAGTGGAACAGTACTCGCTCTCCAGAAGGGCAGGTGTGAAACACTACACGTTCTCTAGCAGGGCAGCTGTGGAACACTACACGTTCTCCAGCAGGGCAGCTGTGGAACACTACACGTTCTCCAGCAGGGCAGGTGTGGAACACTACACGTTCTCCAGCAGGGCAAGTGTAGAACACTACACGTTCTCCACCAGGGCAGCTGTGGAACACTACACGTTCTCCAGCAGGGCAGCTGTGGAACACTACACGTTCTTCAGCAGGGCAGCTGTGGAACACTACACGTTCTCCAGCAGGGCAGGTGTGGAACACAACACGTTCTCCAGCAGGGCAGGTGTGAAACACTACACGTTCTCCAGCAGGGCAGGTGTGGAACACTACACGTTCTCCAGCAGAGCAGCTGTGGAACACTACACGTTCTCCAGCAGGGCAAGTGTGGAACACTACACGTTCTCCACCAGGGCAGCTGTGGAACACTACACGTTCTCCAGCAAGTTAGGTGTGGAATACTACACGTTCTCCAAAAGGGCAGTTGTGGAACAGTACACGTTCTCCAGCAGTGCAGCTGCGGAACACTACACGTTCTCCAGCAGGGCAGGATTGGAACACTACACGTTCTCCAGCAGGCCAGGTGTGGAATACTACACGTTCTCCAACAGGGCAGCTGTGGATCACTACACGTTCTTCACCAGGGCAGGTGTGGAACACTACACGTTCTCCCGCAGGGCAGGTGTGGAACACTACACGTTCTCCAGCAGGGCAGATGTGGAACAGTACTCGCTCTCCAGATGGGCAGGTGTGGAACACTACACGTTCTCCAGCTGGGCAGCTGTGGAACACTACACGTTCTCCAGCAGGGCTGGTGTGGAACGCTATACGTTCTCCTGCAGGGCAGGTGTGGAACACTACACGTTCTCCAGCAGAGCAAGTGTTTAACACTACACGTTCTCCAACAGGGCAGCAGTGGAACACTACACGTTCTCCAGCAGGGCAGGTGTAGAACACTTCACGTTCTCCAGCAGGGCAGTTTTGGAACACTACACGTTCCCCAGCAGGGCAGGTGTGGAACACTAAACGTTCTCCAGCAGGGCAGCTGTGGAACACTACACGTTCTCCAGCAGGGCAGGTGTGGAACAGTACACGTTCTCCAGCAGGGCAGGTGTGGAACACTACACGTTCTCCAGCAGGGCAGGTATGGAACAGTACACGTTCTCCAGCAGGGCAGGTGTGGAACACTACACGTTCTCCAGCAAGGCAAGTGTGGAACACTACACGTTCTCCACCTGGGCAGCTGTGGAATACTACACGTTCTCCAGCAGGGCAGGTGTGGAACACTTCACGTTCCCAAGCAGGGCAGGTGTGGAACACTACACGTTCTCCAGCAGGGCTGGTGTAGAACACTTCACGTTCTCCAGCAGGGCAGCTGTGGAACACTACACGTTCTCCAGCAGGGCAGCTGTGGAACACTACACGTTCTCCAGCAAGACAGGTGTGGAACACTACACGTTCTCCAGCAGGACAGCTGTGGAACACTACACGTTCTCCAGCAGGGCACGTGTGGAACAGTACACGTTCTCCAGCAGGGCAGCTGTGGAACAATACACGTTCTCCAGCAGTGCACGTGTGGAACAGTACACGTTCTCCAGCAGATCAGGTGTGGAACATTACACGTTCTCCAGCAGGGCAGCTGTGGAACACTACACAATCTCCAGCAGGGCAGGTGTGGAACACTACACGTTCTCCAGCAGGGCAGGTGTGGAACACTACACTTTCACCAGCAGGGCAGCTGTGGAACACTACACGTTCTCCAGCAGGGCAGCTGTGGAACACTACACAATCTCCAGCAGGGCAGGTGTGGAACACTACACGTTCTCCAGCAGGGCAGGTGTGGAACACTACACGTTCTCCAGCAGGGCAGGTGTGGAACACTACACTTTCACCAGCAGGGCAGCTGTGGAACACTACACGTTCTCCAGCAGGGCAGGAGTGGAACAGTACTCGCTCTCCAGAAAGGCAGGTGTGGAACACTACACGTTCTCCAGCAGGGCAGGTGTGGAACAGTACACGTTCTCCAGTAGGGCAGCTGTGGAACACTACACGTTCTCCAGCAGGGTAGGTGTGGAAATCTACACGTTCTCCTGCAGGACAGCTGTGGAACAATACACGTTCTCCAGCAGGGCACGTGTGGAACAGTACACGTTCTCCAGCAGGGCAGCTGTGGAACACTACACGTTCTCCAGCAGTGCACGTGTGGAACAGTACACGTTCTCCAGCAGATCAGGTGTGGAACATTACACGTTCTCCAGCAGGGCAGCTGTGGAACACTACACGTTCTCCAGCAGGGTAGGTGTGGAAATCTACACGTTCTCCAGCAGGGCAGCTGAGGAACACTACACGTTCTCCAGCAGGGCAGCTGTGGAACACTACACAATCTCCAGCAGGGCAGGTGTGGAACACTACACGTTCTCCAGCAGGGCAGGTGTGGAACACTACACTTTCACCAGCAGGGCAGCTGTGGAACACTACACGTTCTCCAGCAGGGCAGGAGTGGAACAGTACTCGCTCTCCAGAAGGGCAGGTGTGGAACACTACACGTTCTCTAGCAGGGCAGCTGTGGAACACTACACGTTCTCCAGCAGGGCATCTGTGGAACACTACACGTTCTCCAGCAGGGCAGGTGTGGAACACTACACGTTCTCCAGCAGGGCAAGTGTAGAACACTACACGTTCTCCACCAGGGCAGGTATGAAACACTACACGTTCTCCAGCAGGGCAGGTGTGGAACACTACACGTTCTCCAGCAGGGCAGCTGTGGAACACTACACGTTCTCCAGCAGGGCAAGTGTGGAACACTACACGTTCTCCACCAGGGCAGCTGTTGAACACTACACGTTCTCCAGCAGGGCAGGTGTGGAACACTTCACGTTCTCCAGCAGTGCAGCTGTGGAACACTACACGTTCTCCAGCAAGGTAGGTGTGGAACACTACACGTTCTCCAACAGGGCAGTTGTGGAACACTACACGTTCTCCAGCAGGGCAGCTGAGGAACACTACACGTTTTCCAGCAGGGCAGGTGTGGAACACTACACGTTCTCCAGCAGGGCAGCTGTGGAATACTACACGTTCTCCAGCAGGGCAGCTGTAGAACACTACACGTTCTCCAGCAGGGAAGGTGTGGAACACTACACGTTCACATCACTCCAGCAGGGCAGCTGTGGTACACTACACGTTCTCCACCAAGGCAAATGTGGAACACTACACATTCTCCAGCAGGGCAGGTGTGGAACACTACACGTTCTCCAGCAGGGCAGCTGTGGAACACTACACGTTCTCCACCAGGGCAGGTGTGGAACACTACACGTTCTCCACCAGGGCAGGTGTGGAACACTACACGTTCTCCAGCAGGGCAGGTGTGGAACACTTCACGTTCTCCAGCGTGGCAGCTGTGGAACACTACACGTTCTACAGCAGGGCAGGTGGGGAACACTACACGTTCTCCAGCAGGGCAGGTGTGGAACACTACACGTTCTCCAGCAGGGCAGCTGTGGAACACTACACGTTCACATCTCTCCAGCAGGGCAGGTGTGGAACGCTACACGTTCACATCACTCCAGCAGGACAGGTGTGGAACGCTACACGTTCACATCACTCCAGCAGGGCAGGTGTGGAACACTACACGTTCACATCACTCCAGCAGGGCAGGCGTGGAACACTACACGATCACATCAATCCAGCAGGGCAGGCGTGGAACACTACACGTTCACATCACTCCAGCCGGGCAGGCGTGGAACACTACACGTTCACATCACTCCAGCAGGGCAAGCGTGGAACACTACACGTTCACATCACTCCAGCAGGGCAGGCGTGGAACACTACACGTTCACATCACTCCAGCAGGGCAGGCGTGGAACACTACACGTTCACATCACTCCAGCAGGGCAGGTGTGGAACACTACACGTTCACATCACTCCAGCAGGGCAGGTGTGGAACGCTACACGTTCACATCACTCCAGCAGGGCAGGTGTGGACCACTACACGTTCACATCACTCCAGCAGGGCAGGTGTGGAACACTACACGTTCACATCACTCCAGCAGGGCAGGTGTGGAACACTACACGTTCACATCACTCCAGCTGGGCAGGTGTGGAACACTACACGTTCACATCACTCCAGCAGGGCAGGTGTGGAACACTACATGTTAACATCACTCCAGCAGGGCAGGTGTGGAACACTACACGCTCACATCACTCCAGCAGGGCAGGTGTGAAACACTACACGTTCACATCACTCCAGCAGGGCAGGTGTGGAACACTACACGTTCACATCACTCCAGCAGGGCAGGTGTGGAACACTACACGTTCACATCACTCCAGCAGTTCAGGTGTGGAACACTACACGTTCACATCACTCCAGTAGGGCAGGTGTGGAACACTACACGTTCACATCACTCTAGCAGGGCAGGTGTGGAACACTACACGTTCACATCAATCCAGCAGGGCAGGTGTGGAACACCACACGTTCACATCACTCCAGCAGGGCAGGTGTGGAACACTACACGTTCACATCACTCCAGCAGGGCAGGTGTGGAACACTACAAGTTCACATCACTCCAGCAGGGCAGGTGTGGAACACTACACGTTCTCATCACTCCAGCAGGGCAGGTGTGGAACACTACACGTTCACATCACTCCAGCAGGGCAGGTGTGGAACACAACACGTTCACATCACTCCAGCAGGGCAGGTGTGGATCACTACACGTTCACATCATTCAAACAGGGCAGGTGTGGAACACTACACGTTCACATCACTCCTGCAGGGCAGGTGTGGAACACCACACGTTCACATCACTCCAGCAGGGCAGGTGTGGATCACTACACGTTCACATCACTCCAGCAGGGCAGGTGTGGAACACTACACGTTCACATCACTCCAGCAGGGCAGGTGTGGAACACTACACGTTCTCATCACTCCAGCAGGGCAGGTGTGGAACACTACACGTTCTCATCACTCCAGCAGGGCAGGTGTGGAACACTACACGTTCACATCACTCCAGCAGGGCAGGTGTGGAACACTACACGTTCTCATCACTCCAGCAGGGCAGGTGTGGAACACTACACGTTCTCATCACTCCAGCAGGGCAGATGTGGAACACTACACGTTCTCATCACTCCAGCAGGGCAGGAGTGGAACACTACACGTTCACATCACTCCAGCAGGGCAGATGTGGAACACTACACGTTCAGATCACTCAAGCAGGAACTTGGTACATTTACCACAACAAATTGAACAAGAAACACGGTGAGATGTTGAGGAGATACATGAAGGGAAGGATGGTATAGGAGAACACGGTGGTGGATGAGACACGGAGAACACGGTGGTGGATGAGACACGGAGAAAACAGTGGTGGATGAGAGACGGAGAACATGGTGGTGGATGAGACACGGAGAACACGGTGGTGGATGAGACACGGAGAACACGGTGGTGGATGAGACACGGAGAAAACAGTGGTGGATGAGAGACGGAGAACATGGTGGTGGATGAGACACGGAGAACACGGTGGTGGATGAGACACGGAGAACACGGTGGTGGATGAGACACGGTGAACACGGTGGTGGATGAGAGACGGAGAACACGGTGGTGGATGAGACACGGAGAACACGGTGGTGGATGAGAGACGGAGAACACGGTGGTGGATGAGACACGGAGAACACGGTGGTGGATGAGACACGGAGAACACGGTGGTGGATGAGAGACGGTGAACACGGTGGTGGATGAGACACGGAGAACACGGTGGTGAATGAGACACGGAGAACACGGTGGTGGATGAGAGACGGTGAACACGGTGGTGGATGAGAGACGGTGAACAAGGTGGTGGATGAGAGACGGTAAACACGGTGGGGGATGAGACACGGTGAACACGGTGGTGGATGAGACACGGAGAACACGGTGGTGGATGAGACACGGAGAACACGGTGGTGGATGAGACACGGAGAACACGGTGGTGGATGAGACACGGAGAACACTGTGGTGGATGAGAGACGGTGAACACGGTGGTGGATGAGACACGGAGAACACGGTGGTGGATAAGACACGGTGAACACGGTGGTGGATGAGACACGGAGAACACGGTGGTGGATGAGACACGGAGAACACGGTGGTGGATGAGACACGGAGAACACGGTGGTGGATGAGACACGGAGAACACGGTGGTGGATGAGACACGGTGAACACGGTGGTGGATGAGACACGGTGAACACGGTGGTGGATGAGACACGGTGAACACGGTGGTGGATGAGACACGGTGAATACGGTGGTGGATGAGACACGGAGAACACGGTGGTGGATGAGACACGGAGAACACGGTGGTGGATGAGACACGGAGAACAAGGTTGTGAGGGTATAGACTCATTCCTCTCAATGTTTGCTGACGACTCCAAAATTATGAGAAGGATTAAGACAGAGGAGGACAGCTTGAGGCTTCAAGAAGACCTGGACAAGCTGCATATACACAGGTGCATATACTACAGACATATACACAGGTATATGGCCACACTACAGACATATACACAGGTATATGGCCGCACTACAGACATATACACAGGTATATGGCCACACTACAGACATATACACAGGTATATGGCCGCACTACAGACATATACACAGGTATATGGCCGCACTACAGACATATACACAGGTATATGGCCGCACTACAGACATATACACAGGTATATGGCCACACTACAGACATATACACAGGTATATGGCCGCACTACAGACATATACACAGGTGTATGACCACACTACAGACATTCACACAGGTGTATGACCACACTACAGACATATACACAGGTGAATGTCCACACTACAGACATATACACAGATGTATGGCCACACTACAGACATTCACACAGGTGTATGACCACACTACAGACATATACACAGGTATATGGCCGCACTACAGACATATACACAGGTGTATGACCACACTAAAGACATATACACAGGTGTATGACCACACTACAGACATATACACAGGTGTATGTCCACACTACAGACATATACACAGGTGTATGACCACACTACAGACATATACACGGTTGTATGACCACACTACAGACATATACACAGGTGTATGACCACACTACAGACATATACACAGGTGTATGATCACACAACAGACATACACACAGGTGTATGACCACACTACAGACATACACACAGGTGTATGACCACACAACAGACTTACACACAGGTGTATGACCACACTACAGACATATACACAGGTATATGGCCGCACTACAGACATATACACAGGTGTATGACCACACTACAGACATATACACAGGTGTATGACCACACTACAGACATATACACAGGTGTATGTCCACACTACAGACATATACACAGGTGTATGACCACACTACAGACATATACACGGTTGCATGACCACACTACAGACATATACACAGGTGTATGACCACACTACAGACATATACACAGGTGTATGATCACACAACAGACATACACACAGGTGTATGACCACACTACAGACATACACACAGGTGTATGACCACACAACAGACTTACACACAGGTGTATGACCACACTACAGACGTTCACACAGGTGTATGACCACACTACAGACATTCACACAGGTGTATGACCACACAACAGACATACACACAGGTGTATGACCACACTACAGACATAAACACGGTTGTATGACCACACTACAGACATACACACAGGTGTATGACCACACTACAGACATACACACAGGTGTATGACCACAAAACAGACATACACACAGGTGTATGACCACACTACAGACATATACACGGTTGTATGACCACACTACAGACATATACACAGGTGTATGACCACACTACAGGCATATACACGGGTGTATGACCACACTTCATACATATACACAGGTGTATGGCTAAACTACAGACATACACACAGGTGTATGACCACACTACAGACATTCACACAGGTGTATGACCACACTACAGACATTCACACAGGTTTATGACCACACTACAGACATATACACAGGTGTATGGCCACACTACAGACATATACACAGGTGTATGACCACACTGCAGACATATACACAGGTGTATGACCACACTACAGACATACACACAGGTGTATGACCACACTTCAGACATTCACACAGGTTTATGACCACACTACAGACATATACACAGGTGTATGACCACACTACAGACATATACACAGGTGTATGACCACACTGCAGACATATACACAGGTGTATGACCACACTACAGACATACACACAGGTGTATCACCACAGAACAGATATATACACAGGTGTATGACCACACTACAGACATATACACAGGTGTATGACCACACTACAGACATATACACAGGTGTATGACCACACTGCAGACATATACACAGGTGTATGACCACACTACAGACATTCACACGGGTGTATGACCACACTTCAGACATATACACAGGTGTATGACCACACTACAGACATATACACAGTTTTATGTCCACACTACAGACATATACACAGGTGTATGACCACACTACAGACATATACACGGTTGTATGACCACACTACAGACATATATACACAGGTGTATGACCACACTATAGACATACACACAGGTGTATGACCACTCTACAGACATTCACACAGGTGTATGGCCACACTGCAGACATATACACAGGTGTATGACCACACTATAGACATACACACAGGTGTATGACCACACTATAGACATACACACAGGTGTATGACCACTCTACAGACATTCACACAGGTGTATGGCCACACTGCAGACATATACACAGGTGTATGACCACACTATAGACATACACACAGGTGTATGACCACTCGACAGACATTCACACAGGTGTATGGCCACACTACAGACATTCACATGGGTGTATGGCCACACTACAGACATATACACAGGTGTATGACCACACTATAGACATACACACAGGTGTATGACCACTCGACAGACATTCACACAGGTGTATGGCCACACTACAGACATTCACACTTGTGTATGGCCACACTACAGACATATACACAGGTGTATGGCCACACTACAGACATATACACATGTGTATGACCACACTACAGACATTCACACAAGTGTATGGCCACACTACAGACATTCACACAACTGTATGACCAATCAACAGACATACACACGGGTGTATGACCACACTACAGGCATATACACAGGTGTATGACCACACTACAGACATTCACACGGGTGTATGACCACTCTACAGATATATAGACAGGTGTATGGCCACACTACAGACATTCACACAGGTGTATGACCACACTACAGACATATACACGGGTGTATGACCACACTACAGACATTCACACAGGTGTAAGACCACAAAACAGACATTCACACAGGTGTATGACCACACTACAGACATATACACAGGTGTATGACCACACTGCAGACATATACACAGGTGTATGACCACACTACAGACATTCACACAGGTGTATGGCCACACTACAGACATTCACACAGGTGTATGGCCACACTACAGACATTCACACAAGTGAATGACCACACAACAGACATACACACGGGTGTATGACCACACTACAGGCATATACACAGGTGTATGACCACACTACAGACATTCACACAGGTGTAAGACCACAAAACAGATATTCACACAGGTGTATGACCACACTACAGACATATACACAGGTGTATGGCCACACTACACACATTAACACGGGTGTATGACCACACTACAGACATATACACAGGTGTATGACAACACTATAGACATTCACACAGGTGTAAGACCACAGAACAGACATTCACACAGGTGTATGACCACACTACAGACATTCACACAGGTGTAGGACCACACTACAGACATTCACACAGGTGTATGACCACACTACAGACATATACACAGGTGTATGGCCACACTACAGACATTCACACAGGTGTAGGACCACACTACAGACATTCACACAGGTGTATGACCACACTACAGACATATACACAGGTGTATGACCACACCACAGACATATACACAGGTGTATGACAACACTATAGACATTCACACAGGTGTAAGACCACAGAACAGACATTCACACAGGTGTATGACCACACTACATACATTCCACACAGATGTATGGCCACACTACAGACATACACGCGGGTGTATGGCCACACTACAAGCATATACACAGGTGTATGACCACACTACAGACATATACACGGTTGTATGAACACACTACAGACATATACACAAGTGTATGACCACACTATACGTATACACACAGGTGTATGACCACACTACAGACATTCACACAGGAGTATGGCCACACTACAGACATTCACACGGGTGTATGGCCAAACTACAGACATTCACACGGGTGTATGGCCACACTACAGACATTCACACAGGTGTATGGCCACACTACAGGCATACACACGGGTGTATGGCCACACTACAGACATATACACAGGTGTATATCCACACTACAGACATACACACAGGTGTATGGCCACACTACAGACATATACACAGGTGTATGGCCACACTACCGACATTCACACAGATGTATGACCACACCACAGACATATACACAGGTGTATGGCCACGCTACAGACATACACACGGGTGTATGGCCACACTACAGACATTCACACAGGTGTATGGCCACACTACAGACATACACGTGGGTGTATGGCCACACTACAGACATTCACACAGGTGTATGGCCACACCACAGACATATACACGGGTGTATGATGTAACACCACTCTAATGTAACACCACTATAATGGAACACCACTATAATGGATACTAAACTAATAATGTAAACACTACTTATCCTGAGTAACACTTCCTCATCGGTTGCACTTGGTAACACTGTTATGAGCTGACATATGATGGTTACACCGGAACCAAAGGTACACTGCCAACAAGGAAATGCTACACAGGATTAAATACGCTGCCACCATCTGCCTTTGACCACTGAGACTATATCAAGCAACGAGGCAAGAAACATTGCTTGACTTGGAGAGTACTTTCTATAACTGTCATTAATTATGAAAATGGTTGTCAGCCACTATATCCAAAAGGCTAAGAGGATTCAACAATTGACACAGACGGGAAATTTAACCTGATTTATTAAAGACCAAAATTATGTCAATCACCACTTATAAATCCTACTCTAACACTGGCAAAAATTTAAGAAATTTGGACATGGAACAAAACCTCAGAGACCACACACATTACCTTAAGACCTCTGTCTCTCCCTGGCTGAGATGTTCTTCACAGCCCTCTCTGGGCCCCGGTGTCCGGCACTCTGTCCTTCCTAAGTCCCTACAGGACCTCTATATACAACCCCCACAGGGGGGAGGGGAGATCTACTGTTGCTACCTACACCAAGAATGTAAGAGATCGGCCACGCGTGTACAAACACTCAAGAATTATTTCAATAAGCTTGTTTGACATTCACCATACACTCTTCAAGAGAGGAGTTATTAATTACGTGTGTGACTGACCTCTGACCTGGCCAAAAGGGGGAGATCCAGGGATGTTTACACATAAGAATCTGGGGTCTAATTCCCTTGCAATGTGTGACCAGAGTATCATGAAATATTACATACTTGAAACTATGCTGACTAAGACTAACCCAGGAATTTTTTTAATCAACATACAAGATAATCCGGAGGTCATCTGGGCTGACCTCTTGGAGAAGGCTTCCCTGTGTGTGAACTCTAAGGGGGGGGGGGGGAGGTCATGGGTGTTACAATGACCACACTACAGACATTCACACAGGTGTATGGCCACACTACAGATATTCACACGGGTGTATGGCCACACTACAGACATATACACGGGTGTATGGCCACACTACGTACATTCACACAGGTGTATGGCCACACTACAGATATTCACACGGGTGTATGACCACACTACAGATATTCACACGGGTGTATGGCCACACTACAGACATTCACACGGGTGTATGGCCACACAACAGACATTCACACAGGTGTATGGCCATACTACAGACATACACACGGGTGTATGACCACACTACAGGCATACACACAGGTATGTGGCCACACTACAGACATTCACACAGATGTATGACCACATTACAGACATACACACAGGTGTATGGCCAAACTATAGACATATACAGAGGTGTATGACCACACTACAGATATTCACACAGGTGTATGACCACACTACAGACATATACAAAGGTGTATGGCCACACTACAGACATACACACGGGTGTATGACCACACTACAGGCATACACACAGGTGTATGGCCACACTACAGACATTCACACAGATGTATGACCACATTACAGACATTCACACAGGTGTATGACCACACTCCAGACATATACACAGGTGTATGACCACACTACAGACATTCACACAGGTGTATGACCACACTACTGGCATATACACAGGTGTATGGCCAAACTACAGACATACACACAGGTGTATGGCCACACAACAGACATTCACACAGGTGTATGACCACACAACAGACATATACACAGGTGTATGACCACACTACAGACATATACACAGGTGTATGACCACACTACAGACATATACACAAGTGTATGACCACACAACAGACATACACACAGGTGTATATCCACACTACAGACATATACACAGGTGTATGACCACATTACAGACATATACACAGGTGTATGACCACACTACAGACATATACACAGGTGTATGGCCACACTACAGACATACACACAGGTGTATGGCAACACTACAGACACTCACACAGGTGTATGACCACACTACAGACATATACACGGTTGTATGACCACACTACAGACATATACACAGGTGTATAACCACATTATAGACATACACACAGGTGTATGACCACTCTACAGACATTCACACAGGTGTATGGCAACCCTGCAGACATATACACAGGTGTATGGCCACACTATAGACATACACACAGGTGTATGACCACTCTACAGACATTCACACAGGTGTATGGCAACCCTGCAGACATATACACAGGTGTATGACCACACTACAGACATTCACACAAGTGTATGGCCACACTACAGACATTCACACAAGTGTATGGCCACACTACAGACATTCACACAAGTGTATGGCCACACTACAGACATTCACACGGGTGTATGACCAAACAACAGACATATACACTGGTGTATGGCCACACTACAGACATATACACAGGTGTATAACCACATTATAGACATACACACAGGTGTATGACCACTCTACAGACATTCACACAGGTGTATGGCAACCCTGCAGACATATACACAGGTGTATGGCCACACTATAGACATACACACAGGTGTATGACCACTCTACAGACATTCACACAGGTGTATGGCAACCCTGCAGACATATACACAGGTGTATGACCACACTACAGACATTCACACAAGTGTATGGCCACACTACAGACATTCACACAAGTGTATGGCCACACTACAGACATTCACACAAGTGTATGGCCACACTACAGACATTCACACGGGTGTATGACCAAACAACAGACATATACACTGGTGTATGGCCACACTACAGACATACACACAGGTGTATGGCCACACTACAGACATTCACACAGGTGTATGACCACACTACAGACATTCACACAGGTGTATGACCACACTACAGACATTCACACAGGTGTATGGCTACACTATAGACATATACAGAGGTGTATGACCACACTACAGACATACACACAGGTGTATGACCACACTACAGACATTCACACAGGTGTATGACCACACTACAGACATACACACGGGTGTATGACCACACTACAGACATTCACACAGGTGTAAGATCAGAAAACAGGCATTCACACAGGTGTAAGACCACAAAACAGACATTCACACAGGTGTATGACCACACTACAGGCATATACACTGGTGTATGTCTAGACTACAGACATTCACACAGGTGTATTACCATACTACAGACATTCACACAGGTGTATGACCACACTACAGACATACACACAGGTGTATGGCCGCACTACAGACATTCACACAGGTTTATGGCTACACCACAGACATATACACAGGTGTATGGCCACACTATAGACATACACACGGGTGTATGGCCACAGTACAGACATTCACACAAGTGTATGGACACAATACAGACATACACACGGGTGTATGACCACACTACAGACATTCACACAGGTGTATGGCTACACTACAGACATACACACGGGTGTATGACCACACTACAGACATATACACAGGTGTATGACCACACTACAGACATACACACGGGTGTATGACCACACTACAGACATTCACACAGATGTATGACCACATTACAGACATACACACAGGTGTATGGCCACACTACAGACATTCACACAGGTGTATGACCACACTAGAGACATATACACATGTGTATGGCCACACTACAGACGTTCACACAGGTGTATGACCACACTCCAGACATATACACAGGTGTATGGCCACACTACAGACATTCACACAGGTGTATGACCACACTACAGACATTCACACAGGTGTTTGACCACACTACAGACATACACACGGGTGTATTACCACACTACAGACATATACACAGGTGTGTGACCACACTACAGACATACACACGGGTGTATGACCACACTACAGACATATACACAGATGTATGACCACACTACAGACATACACACGGGTGTATGACCACACTACAGACATATACACAGGTGTATGACTACACTACAGACATTCACACGGGTGTATGACCACACTAAAGACATACACACAAGTGTATGGCCACATTACAGACATACCCACAGGTGTATGGCCACATTACAGACATACACACAGGTGTATGGTCACACTACAGACATACACACAGGTGTGGCCACATTACAGACATACACACAGGTGTATGGCCACACTACAGACATACACACAGGTGTGGCCACATTACAGACATACACACAGGTGTATGGCCACACTACAGACATACACACAAGTGTATGGCCACATTACAGACATACCCACAGGTGTATGGCCACATTACAGACATACACACAGGTGTATGACCACACTACAGACATACACACAGGTGTATGGCCACACTACAGACATACACACAGGTGTATGGCCACATTACAGACATACACACAGGTGTATGACCACACTACAGACATACACACAGGTGTATGACCACACTACAGACATACACACAGGTGTATGGCCACATTGCAGACATACACATAGGTGTATGGCCACACTACAGACATACACACAGGTGTGGCCACTTTACAGACATACACACAGGTGTATGACCACATTACAGACATACCCACAGGTGTATGGCCACACTACAGACATACACACAGGTGTATGGCCACACTACAGACATACACACAGGTGTATGGCCACACTACAGACATACACACAGGTGTATGGCCACACTACAGACATACACACAGGTGTATGACCACATTACAGACATACACACAGATGTATGACCACACTACAGACATACACACAGGTGTATGACCACACTACAGACATACACACAGGTGTATGGCCACATTACAGACATACACATAGGTGTATGGCCACACTACAGACATACACACAGGTGTGGCCACTTTACAGACATACACACAGGTGTATGACCACATTACAGACATACCCACAGGTGTATGACCACATTACAGACATACCCACAGGTGTATGGCCACACTACAGACATACACACATGTGTATGGCCACATTACAGACATACCCACAGGTGTATGGCCACATTACAGACATACACACAGGTGTATGGCCACACTACAGACATACACACAGGTGTATGGCCACATTACAGACATACACACAGGTGTATGACCACATTACAGACATACCCACAGGTGTATAGCCACACTACAGACATACACACAGGTGACTGTATGATAACATAAGTTGGTGTCAACTCCGTATCTAATCTCTTGACATAACTCACCATTACGTAAACAATCACCTAACTGTCATTGTCACACACAATAGGTTGGTTCTGACGGTAAAAAGCTGACAGATATCGCTAAGAGATATCACAAGTTACACAATGTATTTTCAGGTGTTCCTGACGTACATTTACCACGATAATGGTAATACTCGTATAATTGTGGGAAAGTCAGTACAAAATGTTAAACAATATAATTATCTTTGACACAATCAACCACTTGTTTTCCTGTTGCTGTTTAGCCAATATGTATGTGGTTGTTTGGTGGTTCACAGACTACCATTAATGTGGTTGTTTGGTGGTTCACAGACTACCATTAATGTGGTTGATTGATGGTTCACAGACTACCATTAGTGTGGTTGTTTGGTGGTTCACAGACTACCATTAATGTGGTTGATTGATGGTTCACAGACTACCATTAGTGTGGTTGTTTAGTGGTTCACAGACTACCATTAGTGTGGTTGTTTGATGGTAAGTGTGTGAATGTGTAGAGAATACACCCACACAACTGAGTGTGTACTCACCTAGTTGTGCTTGCGGGGGTTGAGCTCTGGCTCTTTGGTCCCGCCTCTCAACCGTCAATCAACTGGTGTACAGATTCCTGAGCCTACTGGGCTCTATCATATCTACTTTTGAAACTGTGTATGGAGTCAGCCTCCACCACAACACTGCCTAATGCATTCCACCTGTTAACTACTCTGACAATGAAAAAATTCTTTCTACTGTCTCTGTGGCTCATTTGGGTACTACGTTTCCACCTGTGTCCCCTTGTTCGTGTTCCACCCGTGCTGAAGAGTTTGTCTTTGTCCACCCTGTTATCATGTCTCCCCTTACTCCTCTGTTTTTCAGGGATGTGAGGTGCAGCTTCTTTAGCCTTTCCTCGTAGCTCATTCCTCTCAATTCTGGGACGAGTCTGGTGGCATACCGCTGAATCTTCTCTAACTTTGTCTTATGTTTAACTAGGCATGGACTCCAAACTGGAGCTGCATATTCCAGGATTGGTCTGACGTAAGTAGTATGCAGGGTTCTGAACGATTCCTTACACAAGTTTCTAAAGGCAGAAACTTAGTTTAGTTTCTAAAGTTTCTTAGTTTCTAAAGGTAGGCAGTTCTTATATGTTGGGCAATCTAGCATATGCCGCTGATGATATCCTTTTGATGTGCGCCTCTGGGGACAGCTTCGGTGTGATATCAACCCCCAGATCTTTCCCCTCGATTAGACTCTTGCAGGATTTCACCTCCCAGATTATACCTTGTGTTCAGCCTTCTGCTCCCTTCGCCTAATTTCATTACTTTACACTTTCCTGAGTTGAACTTTAGTAGCCATTTTCTAAACCATTCCTCCAGTTTGTCCAGGTCGTCCTGCAGTCTCTGTCTATCTTCATCTGTCCTGATTCTTCTCATAATTTTTACATCATCAGCAAACAATGAGAGGAACGAGTCCTGCGGAAGATCATTTACACATATCAGAAACAGTATAGGTCCAAGGACTGAACCCTGCGGGACTTCACTGGTGACGTCTCGCCAGTCTGAGACCTCGCCCCTCACTGTGACTCGCTGTCTTCTGTTGATTAGGTACTCCCTCATCCAATGGAGTTTCTTCCCTTTCACTCCTGCCTGCATCTCCAGATTTTCACTAGCCTCTTGTGTGGTACTGTACGAAAGGCGTTCTGGCAATCCAAAAATCTGCAGTCTGCCCACCCTTCTCTTTCTTGCCCGTTTTTTGTTGCCTGGTCGCAGAATTCAACTAATACTGTGAGGCAGGACTTTCCATCCTTGAACCCATGTTGATGCCGTGTTATAAATTTATTTCGCTCCAGATGTTCCACTAGCTTTTTTCGCACAATCTTCTCCATCAGCTTGCATGGTATGCAGGTTAGGGACACTGGCCTGTAGTTCAGTGCCTTCTGTCTATCCCGTTTCTTGTATATCAGGACTACATTAATTAACCGCCTTCCAAATTCTTGGCAGTTCCGCCTGTTACCAGTGATTTGTTTTACACTATAGAGAGTGGCAAGCACAGTGCTTTTGCTCCTTTCTTTAGTATTCAAGGGGAGATTCCATCTGGGGCTATAGCCTTTGTCACATCCAACTCTAGCAAGAGCTTCCTTACATCCCCACTGGTAATGACAAACTCCTCTAGCGGTGCCTGGTCAGATATTCCCTCTTTTATCTCTCTGGGACTTCTTGATCTACTGTAAAGACCCTGGAATTTCTTATTGAGTTCCTTGCACACTTCCTTGTCGTTTGAAGTGAATTTGTCTGCCCCCATCCTCAGTTTCATTACCTGTTCCTTCACTGTTGTTTTTCTTCTGATGTGGCTGTGCAGAAATTTAGATTGAGTCTTTGGCTTGCTTGCTATGTCATTTTCACATTGCCCTTCTGCGTCTCTTCTCATCCTGACATATTCATTCCTGGCACTCTGGTATCTTTCTCTGCTCTCTAGTGACCTGTTATTTCTATAGTTTCTCCACGCCCTTGCACTTAGTTGCTTTGCTAGCTTACATCTCGGATTAACCCATAGGTTTGGCGTCTGCACTTCATTTTTTATCTTTTTGTCCGGGACAAACTTGTTTGCTGCCTCCTTACACTTCTGTGTGATGTAGTCCATCATGTCTTTGGCCGTCTTTCCCCTGAGCTCTGTTTCCTATGTTATATCTGTTAGGAACTTTCTTAACTCCTCATAGTTTTCCTTTCGGAATGCCAGCCTTATGTTTTCTGGTCCCTTCCTTGAGTACGTTAGCTCTTCTTCGACCAGATACCCAAACATCAGTACCCTGTGACCGGGTATTCCCACGGGGACTTCCAAACCGATTTCCCTTATGTCGAAGTCTTTTAGAGTGAAGACTAGGTCGAGTTTCACTGGTTCATCGTTCATCATTCATCGTTGTGTGTACTCACCTAGTTGTGCTTGCGGGTGTTGAGCTCTGGCTCTTTGGTCCCGCCTCTCAATTGTCAGTAAACAGGTGTACAGGTTCTTGAGCCAATTGGGCTCTATCATATCTACATTTAAAACTTTTTATGGAGTCAGCCTCCACCACATCACTTCCTACTGCATTCCATATTAACTACTCTGACACTCAACAAATTCTTTCTAATATCATTATGGCTGATTTGGGCACTCAATTTCCACCTGTTTCCCCTGGTGCATGTGCCTCTTGTGTTAAATAAATTGTCTTTATCTACCCAATCAATTCCTTTGACAATCTTGCATGTGGTGATCATGTCCACCCTAACCCTTCTGTCTTCCAGTGACGTGAGGTTCAATTCTCGTAGTCTCTCCTCGTAGCTCATGTCCTTCAGTTCGGGCACTAGTCTGGTGACAAACCTCTGAGCCTTCTCCAATTTAATTTTATGCTTGCCGAGATATGGACTAGGAGCTGGAGCTGCATACTCCAGGATTGGTCTTATATACGCCATATACAAGCTTCACAATCATTCATTAAACAAGCTTCTAAAGGCCGTTCTTATGTTAGCCAACCTGGCATATGCCGCTGATGTTATTCTCTTGATGAGGGCTTCATGGGGACAGGTCTGGCGTGATATCAACCCCAGATCTTTCTCTCTCTCTGATTCTTGAAGTATTTCATCTCCCAAACGATACCTCTTATCTGGCCTCCTGCTCCCTTCACCTATCTTCATTACATTACAATTGCTTGGGTTAAACTCTAACAACCATTTGTTGGACCATTCCTTCATCTTGTCGAGGTCTTCTTGAAGCCTAATGCTGTCCGCCTCTGTCTTAATCCTTCTCATAATTTTGCCATCATCAGCAAACATTGAAAGGAATGAGTCTATACCCTCTGGAAGATCATTTACGATTATCAGAAACAGGATAGGTTCGAGTACAGAGCCCTGTGGGACTCCGCTTGTGACTTCACATCAATCTGAGGTCTCACCCCTCACTGTGACTCTCTGCTTCCTATTGCTTAGGTACTCCCTAATCTACTGGAGCACCCTACCAATTATTCCTGCCTGTCTCTCCAGCTTATGTACCAACCTCTTATGCGGAACTGTGTCAAAGGCTTTCCGACAGTCCAGGATGATGCAGTCCTCCCATCCTTCTCTTTCTTGCTTAATCTTCGTCACCTTGTCGTAGAATTCTATTAAACCAGTGAGGAAAGATTTACCCTCCCTGAACCCATGTCGGTGATTTGTCACGAAATTCCTTCTCTCCTGATATGTTACTAGATTCTTTCTCACGATCTTCTCCATCACCTTGCATGGTATACAAGTTAAGGACACTGGCCTGTAGTTCAATGCCTTATGCTTGTTACCTGCTAACATTAACAAGAAACATTGCTTGACTTGGAGAGTACTTTCTATGACTGTCATTAATTATGAAACGGTTGTCAGCCACTATATTCAAAAGGCTAAGAGGATTCAACAATTGACACAGACGGGAAATTTAACATGAGTTTATTGAGACCAAAATTATGTCAATCACCACTTATAAATCCTACTCTAACACTGACAAAAATTTAAGAAATTTGGACATGGAACAAAACCTCAGAAATCACACACATTACCTTAAGACCTCTGTCTCTCCCTCTGTCACCTCCCGATGTTCTCCACAGCCCTCTCTGGACCCCGGTGTCCGGCACTCTCTCCTTCCTAAGTCCCTACAGGACCTCTATATATACCCCAAAAGGGGGGAAGGGAGATTTACTGTTGCTACCTAGACCAGAAATGCTAGGGGGTTGGGCCATACGTGCACAAACACTTAAAAAATATTTCAATAAGCTTGTTTGACATTCACCATACACTCTTCAAGAGAGGAGTTATTAATTACGTGTGTGACTGACCTCTGACCTGGCCAAAAGGGGGAGATCCATGGATGTTTACATATAAGAATCTGGGCTCTAATTCCCTTGCAATGTTTGACAAGAGTATCATGAAATATTACATACTTTAAACTATGCTGACTAAGACTAACCCAGGAATTTTTTTTTTTTTAATCAACATACAAGATAATCCGGAGGTCATCTGGGCTGACCTCTTGGAGAAGGCTTCCCTGGGTGTGAACTCTAAGGGGGGGGGAGGTCATGGGTGTTACACTGTCTTCAGTGACCTACTATACACTATGGAGAGTGGCAAGCAAAGTACTTCTGCACACTCTTTCAATACCCATGGTGAGATTGGTCCGTCCGGAAAGGCTGTTGGTCCGTCCGGACCAACAGCCTTTCTCACGTGCAGAACCAATAGATGTCTCCTGACCTCATCTCTATTAATTTCGAACCCTTCCAAGGCCTCCTGGTATACTGTCTCCTCTCCTAGCTCAAAGACTTAATCTCTCGTTCTATTGTGAAGGTCTCCTGAAATCTCTTGTTGAGTTCTTCGCACACCTCTTTGTCATTCTCTGTGTAATTGTCCTCGCCCTTTTTTAAGTTTCATGACCTGTATTTTCACTGTTGTATTCCTCCTGATATGGCTGTAGAGCAGTTTTGGTTCGGTCTTGGCTTTATTGAATATGAATAAGAATAGAGTTTGCTTCCACAACCTGTTCCTTTAGTGCATTCCATTTTTCCACTTCTCTCACGCTAAAAGAAAATTTTCTAACATCTCTCTGACTCATCTAAGTTTCCAGCTTCCACCCATGTCCCCTCGTTCTGTTACTATTCCGTGTGAACATTTTGTCTATTTCCACTCTGTCAATCCCCCCCTGAGTACTTTATACGTTCCTATCATATCCCTCCCTCTCCCTCCTTTTTTCTAGTGTCGTAAGGCTCAGTTCCTTCAGGCTCTCTTCATACCCCATCCCTCGTAACGCTGGGACGAGTCTCGTTGCAAACTTCTGAACCTTTTCCAGTTTCCTTATGTGTTTCTTCAGGTGGGGACTCCATGATGGTGTGGCATACTCTAAGACTGGCCTCACGTAAGCAGTGTAAAGCGCCCTAAATGCCTCCTTACTTAAGTTCCTGAATGATGTTCTAACTTTTGCCAGTGTAGAGTACGCTGCTGTCATCATGCTATTTATATGTGCCTCAGGAGTTAGATTAGGTGTTACGTCCACACCCAGGTCTGTTTCTCGCGTCGTCACAGGTAGGCAGTTCCCCTTCATTGTGTACTGTCCCTTTGGTCTCCTATTATCTAGTCCCATTTTCATAACCTTACATTTGCTTGTGCTGAACTCCAGTAGCCACATTTGCATAGCCACATAGCCACACACACACACTGTGTGTGTGTGTGTGTGTGTGTGTGTGTGTGTGTGTGTGTGTGTGTGTGTGTGTGTGTGTGTGTGTGTGTGTGTGTGTGTGTGTGTGTGTGTGTGTGTGTGTGTGTGTTCACCTAGATGTACTCACCTAGATGTGCTTGCATGGATGAACTTGGCTTTTAGCACCGACTTCCGAATGTTCTTAATTAAATTAATACAATGACACATTTCTTATGCTTTTATCATAGTTACATTTAATTCTTTGAATATAATTATCTTCAACAACTACTGCATCTAACCTGTTCCATTTACTGACAGCTCTAACATGGAAAAAAGTTCTTCCTTCTGTCTCTATGACGCCTTTGCGGCTCCAGTTTCCTCAGTCAACTGTTCCTAGGTCTGATCAACGCTGCTTTTCTTACCTTGTTAAGTTCCTTTATATGTCGTTATCATATCCCTCATCACTCCTTTCCACCAATGTGGTAAGGTCTAATTCTCTCAGTCTTTCCCCACAGCGCCAGAACGAGTCTCGTTGCATATCTTTGTTCCCTTTATAGTTTCTCGTCCTTTCTCAGGTAGGGGTTCGATGCTGGAGACGCTTATTCAAGAGTGGGTCTCACCTTCGCTGTGTATAGAACCCGGAAAGCTCTTTGTCTAAGTTTCTGAAGGATACACAGATGTTGACCAGTATGTCATGAAGATACACAGATGTTGACCAGTATGTCATGAAGATACACAGATGTTGACCAGTATGTCATGAAGATACAAAGATGTTGACCAGTATGTCATGAAGATACACAGATGTTGACCAATGTATAATATACTCCTAATATAATATACTCATCTGTTGTTATTCTGGTTATGTGGGCTTCTGGCATCATATTTGGGGTTATGTCCACTCCCAGGTGCTTTCTCTTTTTCTGATTGTAGAGTCAGTCTTCTCTTAACCCTAAACTGCTGTACTGGTCATTCGCACTTCTGCTCCAATCTTCATAACTTTGCATTTGGCCGTGTTAAACTCTATCAGCCAGCTTTCAAATCAATTCTGGAGTGTGGCCAAATCTGTTTGCAATGCATCTCAATCTATCTTTGTCCTGACTCTTCTGATTAATTTTGCATCATCTGCGAACATTGATATGAAGGAACCAGTTTCCTCTGTCAGGTCATTGACATAGAAACAGGAAGGGCTCTAGAACCGACCCTTGTGGTACTCCACTTGTGACCTTTCTCCACTCTGATGTCTCTGCTCTCGCTGTAACCCTTTGACTCCTTCCTAAGAGATACTCTCTGACTCACCTTAGGACTCTTCCTGATGCACCTGTCTGCTTCTCTAGTTTGAGAAGGAGTTTCATGCGGGTTTGTATCAGATGTCTTATGACAGTCAAGGATGCAGTCTACCCATCCTTCTCTCTCTTGTTTGATTTATGGCATCTTGTTGTAGACCTCCAGCAAGATTGTCCAGCAAGATTTTTCTTTTCTAAAACCGTGTTAGTGTCTTGAGACAAACTTCATCTGTTCTGAATGTTCTACTGCCTGCTTGGGATCAGTCTCTCAGCAACTTGCAGGGGAAGACTTGTTAGTGATACGGGTCTGTAGCTCAACACTTTCTGTCTTTCCCGCTTTCTTGTAGAGTGAAACCTGTGGGGTCTTATACTTTTAATCCCGACTGCAATTGTGTGCAGCGTCACCAATGTACATGTGGCAGACGCTTCACGAAGCTGTCGGAATGCAGCAGAGAAAATACGAGAGCAACCGTACAGGGCCTGGGAGCAAGGTCGAGTTAGAGTCCTTGAGGGTCTCTTCTCAGACCAGTCTCACCTGGTCCTGCTTCACGTTGATCGTTGGAATCTCCTCAATGATTTAACACTTTAAGGGACTCCTAGGGTCCTCATCACATTTATAGTTTAGTGAATAATAGGCAACTCGGTGTTGAAGACACCTAGAGCTGAAGGCTTGAGTAAGAGCCGTATTGACCAGTCTTCAGAAGTGGTTCAACGGAAACACCTCATTATGCTTAACAGTAGTTTATTTACACTTAACCACTAATACAATAGGTG
This sequence comes from Procambarus clarkii, assembly GCF_040958095.1. Classification (NCBI taxonomy): domain Eukaryota; kingdom Metazoa; phylum Arthropoda; class Malacostraca; order Decapoda; family Cambaridae; genus Procambarus; species Procambarus clarkii. The sequence goes on from NC_091173.1 coordinate 1,560,450, forward strand.
CTTGATTTACTTTACAATGACATCAGCAAGGTTACTGTAGCATTAGTGAGACTCTTGACTAATTGATTCTGATCCACTCGTGGACAAAACCTAACTTAACACGATTGAGAGTCAATCACTAACACGACATATCTAATAGTAGCGATGTCACAGCAGTTCCAAAAAAGATACTCGGGCAATAATGATGCACAGTAAATCAACAATGCCACTGTCAATGGGACAGTCAACAATCATGCACAATACTTATGTCACACAATAATTAAATGTGTGGTGTATGTGAAGCTCACATTCACAGACGAGTGTAATACTGTGATACCCACACAGATAAACACACACACACACCGTCAGGTGTATGCGTGTATATCTGTGTGGTATCTATATGTAGGATTACTGTGATGAGTTAGTTGCATATTATCTCTGTGCTGACTGGATAACAATGCCTGGAGCGAAGATTTAGCGTCGGTATGAATGATGACGTCATGTAAATTATTCTCAATTGTATAGTTTATGGCCTCCTTCAGGGCATATAATTCTGTTTACAATGTTGAGCACCCACTATTCATGCTCCAGTAAGCTTCATGGTTGGTAGTGTAAACTGCTGCCCAGCAGAACCTCTTTCTTGATCAACTGATCCGTCTGTGAAGATGTGAGTCGTTGTGGGTCTTGAGATGGTTTCCATTTGTTGTTCTATGACTGCTTTGAGCCTCTGCGGGTCACATGCTGATTGTTTAACTGGTAATCCTTCAATGATAATCTTTATACACTACACTCACGGCGGGTGTTGTCTCGTGTACACACACTGGCAGATAAGGAGACGGCCGGTAAGGGTTTGGCGGGCGGGTGACGTCACGTAGTGTAGTGAGGCGGAGCGGTTGGCGACTGGCGACTGGCGGCTGGCGGCTGGCGACTGGCGGCTGGTGGCTGGCGACTGGCAGCTGGCGGCTGGCGACTGGTGGCTGGCGACTGGCAGCTGGCGGCTGGCGACTGGCGGCTGGCGGCTGGCGACTGGCAGCAGGCGGCTGGCGACTGGCAGCTGGCGGCTGGCGACTGGCGGCTGGCGACTGGCGGCTGGTGGCTGGCGACTGGCGGCTGGCGGCTGGCGACTGGCGGCTGGCGACTGGTAGCTGGCGACTGGCGGCTGGCGACTGGCAGCTGGCGGCTGGCGACTGGCGGCTGGTGGCTGGCGGCTGGCGACTGGCGGCTGGCGGCTGGCGACTGGCAGCTGGCGGCTGGCGACTGGCAGCTGGCGGCTGGCGACAGGCGGCTGGTGGCTGGCGACTGGCGGCTGGTGGCTGGCGACTGGCGATTGGCAGCTGGCGACTGGCAGCTGGTGGCTGGCGACTGGCAGCTGGCGACTGCCGGCTGGCGACTGGCAGCTGGCGGCTGGCGACTGGCAGCTGGCGGCTGGCGACTGGCGGCTGGTGGCTGGCGACTGGCAGCTGGCGGCTGGCGACTGGCGGCTGGCGACTGGCAGCTGGCGATTGGCGGCTGGCGACTGGCGGCTGGTGACTGGCGGCTGGCGACTGGCGGCTGGCGACTGGCGGCTGGCGACTGGCGGCTGGTGACTGGCGGCTGGCGACTGGCGACTGGCGACTGGCGACTGGCGGCTGGCGACTGGCGGCTGGCGACTGGCGGCTGGTGACTGGCGGCTGGCGACTGGCGACTGGCGGCTGGCGACTGGCGACTGGCGGCTGGTGACTGGCGGCTGGTGACTGGCGGCTGGTGACTGGCGGCTGGTGACTGGCGGCTGGCGACTGGCGGCTGGCGACTGGCGGCTGGGCGGCTGGCGACTGGTGACTGGCGGCTGGCGCCTGGCGACTGGCGACTGGTGACTGGCGGCTGGTGACTGGCGGCTGGCGACTGGCGGCTGGCGACTGGTGAGTGGCGGCTGGTGACTGGCGGCTGGTGACTGGCGGCTGGTGACTGGCGGCTGGCGACTGGCGACTGGTGACTGGCGACTGGTGACTGGCGGCTGGTGACTGGCGGCTGGCGACTGGCGACTGGTGACTGGCGACTGGTGACTGGCGGCTGGTGACTGACGGCTGGTGACTGACGGCTGGCGACTGGTGACTGGCGACTGGTGACTGGCGGCTGGTGACTGACGGCTGGCGACTGGTGACTGGCGACTGGCGACTGGCGACTGGCGGCTGGCGGCTGGCGACTGTGTAACACCGCTCCTTTGTACCACTACTAAAATGCACCACTATAATGGAACACCACTATAATAGAACACTAAACTAATAATGTAAACACTACTTTTCCTGAGTAACACTTCCCCATTGGTTGCACTTGGTAACACTGTTATGGGCTGACATATGATGATTACACCGGGACTACAAAGTACACTGCCAACAAGGAGATGCTAACACAGGATGAAATACGCTGCCACCATCTGCCTTTGACCATTGAGACTATATCAAGCAATGAGGCAAGAAACATTGCTTGACGTGGAGAGTACTTTCTATGACTGTCATTAATTATGGAAACGGTTGTCAGCCACTATATCCAAAAGGCTAAGAGGATTCAACAATTGACACAGACGGGAAATTTAACATGAGTTTATTGAGACCAAAATTATGTCAATCACCACTTATAAATCCTCCTCTAACACTGGCAAAAAAGTTAAGAAATTTGGACATGGAACAAAACCTCAGAGATCACACACATTACCTTAAGACCTGTCTCTCCCTGGCTGAGATGTTCTTCACAGCCCTCTCTGGGCCCCGGTGTCCGGCACTCTGTCCGTTCTAAGTCCCTACAGGACCTCTATATACAACCTCCACAGGGGGGAGGGGGGAGATCTGCTGTTGCTACCCAGGTCAGAAATGCTAGGGGGGGTCGGGCCACACGTGCACAAACACTTAAACAATATTTCAATAAGCTTGTTTGACATTCACCATACACTCTTCAAGAGAGGAGTTATTAATTACGTGTGTGACTGACCTCTGACCTGGCCAAAAGGGGGAGATCCAGGGATGTTTACACATAAGAATCTGGAGTCTAATTTCCTTGCATGAAATATTACATACTTGAAACTATGCTGACTAAGACTAACCCAGGAATTTTTAATCAACATACAAGATAATCCGGAGGTCATCTGGGCTGACCTCTTGGAGAAGGCTTCCCTGGGTGTGAACTCTAAGGGGGGGGGGGAGGTCTTGGGTGTTACAACTGGCGGCTGGCGGCTGGTGACTGGCGGCTGGTGACTGGCGACTGGCGACTGACGACTGGCGGCTGGCGGCTGGTGACTGGCGGCTGGTGACTGGCGACTGGTGACTGACGACTGGCGGCTGGCGACTGGCGGCTGGTGACTGGTGGCTGGTGACTGGCGGCTGGTGACTGGCGGCTGGCGACTGGCGGCTGGTGACTCGCGGCTGGCGACTGGCGGCTGGTGACTGGCGGCTGGCGACTGGCAGCTGGCGGCTGGTGACTGGCGGCTGGTGACTGGCGACTGGCGACTGGCGGCTGGTGACTGGCGGCTGGCGACTGGCAGCTGGCGACTGGCTGCTGGCGGCTGGTGACTGGCGGCTGGTGACTGGCGACTGGCGACTGGCGACTGGCGGCTGGCGACTGGCGACTGGCGACTGGCGACTGGCGGCTGGCGGCTGGCGACTGGCGACTGGCGACTGACGACTGGCGACTGGCGGCTGGCAGCTGGCGACTGGCGACTGGCGACTGGCGACTGGTGGCTGGCGGCTGGCGGCTGGCGACTGGCGACTGGCGACTGGCGGCTGGCGGCGTCGGCGGCTAAGTAACCACACCATGCTGGTACACTGTGGTATAGTAACCACACCATGCTGGTACACTGTGGTATAGTAACCTCACCATGCTGGTACACTGTGGTATAGTAACCACACCATGCTGGTACACTGTGGTATAGTAACCACACCATGCTGGTACACTGTGGTATAGTAACCACACCATGCTGGTACACTGTGGTATAGTAACCACACCATGCTGGTACACTGTGGTATAGTAACCACACCATGCTGGTACACTGTGGTATAGTAACCACACCATGCTGGTACACTGTGGTATAGTAACCACACCATGCTGGTACACTGTGGTATAGTAACCACACCATGCTGGTACACTGTGGTATAGTAACCACACCATGCTGGTACACTGTGGTATAGTAACCACACCATGCTGGTACACTGTGGTATAGTAACCTCACCATGCTGGTACACTGTGGTATAGTAACCTCACCATGCTGGTACACTGTGGTATAGTAACCTCACCATGCTGGTACACTGTGGTATAGTAACCTCACCATGCTGGTACACTGTGGTATAGTAACCACACCATGCTGGTACACTGTGGTATAGTAACCACACCATGCTGGTACACTGTGGTATAGTAACCACACCATGCTGGTACACTGTGGTATAGTAACCTCACCATGCTGGTACACTGTGGTATAGTAACCTCACCATGCTGGTACACTGTGGTATAGTAACCTCACCATGCTGGTACACTGTGGTATAGTAACCTCACCATGCTGGTACACTGTGGTATAGTAACCTCACCATGCTGGTACACTGTGGTATAGTAACCTCACCATGCTGGTACACTGTGGTATAGTAACCTCACCATGCTGGTACACTGTGGTATAGTAACCTCACCATGCTGGTACACTGTGGTATAGTAACCTCACCAGTAGTAGGGATGACACGCTAATTTTGAATATTCTCGTTTAGCGTGTCAGTTTTCCAGTTAATTTAAAAGTTCACATTTAGCGTGTCCGGGGTTCCAGTTAAATTTTCACATTCGCTTTTGGAGTGTCGTGTTCCTTATATATTTCCTATTTGTAGTTAAAGAATTCTTATGACAAAAATAATTTTAGAGTTTGTAGAGAGTTATAGAAGCGTGTTGTAGGAAACACAAAGGCAGAGTCCGCTCCCATCTTACCGAGAATCAACTCTACTGTCATAAACAGATATTTTAGACGGTATTTATTCTTTTAAGTAGAAATTTTACCTACAAACAAGTATGTCTTTTTAACTAAATGTAACATTATCTGGCTACATTAGATGTCATTAATTACCTGGCCGCCCCCCCCCCGCGTCACCTTAACCCCCCCCCCTCCTCCCTCCCCCGCGTCACCTGTTCCTACCTCGCTCCCTCTCTCTACCTGTTGCCTTACACCCCTACCTGTTTCATCCTTACCTCGCTCATTCATTATTCATTCATATTTCCTTACAGCTATTTCTATATTTTTATTAAGGAAAATAAACATCTTAGCAGTAAGTTTGAGTTAACAGCTATTTCACCTGTAAAAAAGACAGAAATTAATCAGAGAACATTTTTCAGACTAATTTTCAGCAAAGTTCAGTAAAAAGATTTAAATTATTCAGAGTCCAGTAGAAATCCGAAAATAGTCAGAGACCAGTTTAAGCCGCAAACTTTAAAGGAAACCTACTCATCGAGCTCCAGCTCTTGCCCCCGAACCATAGTTCATTTGTACAAGTTCTTTAGTACGGAGCCAATTTTCCCATAACTTAAAGCGGTCATACTTCTAACTGAGTAAGTCAAGAAAATAGAGTTACCGAGTATCAGCTCCTGTCCTCCTCCTACTGTACTGTTACTGTCCTCCTCCTACTGTACTGTTACAACTTTGTCAATCAATTCCTCTGAGGTTTAACCCCCACTACATTCCTACCCCCTCCCCCTAGTAAAATAATTAAGACATTAAACGAACTCCAATTCCTTTCCTCCACCTTAGATCATCAAAAATAAATATTTCAGATCAAAGCCCCTCTCAAGCCTAACTCTTTATCAGAGTAAAACACCCAAATGTAACCGCACATGTGTAATTATCTTTATCACCCTCTCCCGCCTTACTCCTTATCTTCCCCCCCCCCCTAACCCCCTCACGCCCCATCTGGCCCCCCCCCTTCCCCATCTCATCCAAGCCTCAAGAAATTTAAATGTAGCTATTAATTTGTGTTCTTTCCCCGTTCATAGCATATTCTCTCTAAGTTCAGATCAGTACTTAGTCTTTCATATTCTCTAGTTCTTCCCATTTTACATGAGACTTAAATAACTATTACCGTGTATCATATTTTAGCTTGACTCATATGTAAATATACCCAACTCTTCCTTCCTACTTTCCATACAAGTGCTCACATGTTCGCCGCGCATCTCACTACACTTTCTTACTTACATGTTCTAGTGTGTTATCCGCACATCTTGGTACTGACGCTTACACTCTCTCTCAACCCTTTACACGTCCCCACATGTTCTCCGCCTAACTCTCAACCCTTTACACGTCCCCACATGTTCTCCGCCTAACTCTCAACCCTTTCTTACAATTTTCCTCCCTCCATCCCTCCGCTACATGTTCTTACCCGTTCATTACATTCCCTTACACGTTCTCCATTCATCTTTATACTAATTCTTAAACCAATTGTTTCTGTCATTTAGTAAGTAGATCATCCTTAACAACAACAGTAACATTACTAATTCTTAACGACTTACTACAAAGCATTTACTAGTTATTCTTCATTTTTTTTCAAAACTACGTCAATATAATTCATTCTAAGATATCTTCATGCAATTAAAGATACCTGCCAGTACACCATGTCATTACTTACAGCAGCATGTTAAGGCAATCTTTTCATAACTCAGCTTAATTAAAAATACACCTTCAGTGGTCAAAGGTAACTTTTCAAGTCATATTTTAATCAATATTTCCGTTAAACTTACCACAACGTCTCATTATTCAGTGGCAATCATACTTGTTTAAGTAATCATACTTGTTTAAGTAATCATACTTGTTTTAGTCCCCAATGTAATAATCAGATTATTCTATTAAGGATAAAGAAATCTTATTTAGAAGAGACATCAAGTTTATTATAACATATACACTTATTCGAGAAATCATATACAGGTATTCAAGAACTCGTAAACATATTCCTACTACAGTCTTATATAGAATTAAACATATTAAGCTATTCAACAAGCAATTGTATTTATTATATATGAAATATTTCCTCTACAAATTGGATTTGTAGAGGAAATGGGCAACCAATCACAGTTTGAATTCGGTGAATTTGAATTCAAGAAATTTAATTTTCTTCCTTACGATGAAGAAAATTCACCATAGACACCGTTCTGAAAACTTGAAAGGGTTATTTAACAGACGAATTGTTTTGTGATAATGAAACCTGCATTGTGTACGGAGTGAACTGTATATCCTGTGTTCCCCGAGGAGTGGCCCTAGACTTAGCCAAGAAATATCCTCATGCTGACGCTTATAATGTTCGCCGACCCTTGTACAGTCTTAAGAGATGTATCCCTGAAGATCGGCCAGTACCAGGAACAATTCATATCTCTAAAGGAGAAAATCTTTCGTATATTGTTGCTATAGCCACTCAATATGGTATTGGATTACCTATAGAAAGTAATAACATTGCTCAGGGAATTATAGAAAAATCAGATGACAGAAACTTGCTCGCTGGAATAAGAGAAGATACATCCATTAATCGTCTCGTCTACTTCAAGAATGGTATGGAAGATGTATTTATCTTTATCAAGGAGTCTCCTCAAATTATGAGAGTTATAATACCAACAGGAATTGGGATTACCTGCGTTCGAAGAGATGAAGTTTGGGAAAACACTTATCTTCCTGTTATTGAAGATATGTATAAACAGTTAAAACCCTACGGAGTGGAAGTTAAATTACTGTTTAACATGAGATTATGCAGAGGAAGAGCAAGTAACACTTGGCAACCCTTTGTGTGCGCAGTATTTCCACGCGCAGCCTAAAAGATGTATATATGCTTCCCCGGAGTGATCTCTTACGGTATCCTCCTCTTCTTGGATGACAGAATCTACTTCAAGCTCGGACATTCAAGGCTGTGGAGATCAAGACTATTGTTGGAGACTTTGCCTCTCTACCTGTCTACAATAATCACGACTGTTTATTGTACGATCTTGATGCTACGAGTGTACAAATGTGTAAAATTGTGCAAGGATTGTGGGACCGTTACCCATATGCAAGATTACATCGTGAAAACTTTCCTTACAAAAACCGGGCTGTTGTATCTTATCGCAGTAACCCTGGCAGTATACATATTGGAGAACCACCTGAATTCAACAACAGGATGGATAATCACTATTGGATTAGTGACTCAGTTCGCTAGTAGACCTGCAACTTTACCCACATACGAAAACCCTCCGTGTGAAGTACGAAGTTTGGATGAACATTTTTACAATGGACTTGAAAAAGATACATAACATCAGAGATGGCGATGGTTTGAAGACGCTCTGAAGGAAGCGCTTGTTTACATTTTTAAAAGACGTGTTAAGAGAATTATTATTCCACATGGTTTTGGCTTGTCAAGTTATTTGGACAACTGCACAGTATGGGAACGTAAATATTTGCCTATACTTGAGATAATAGGACAAAAACTACGAAAACGAGGTATTTTACTCTTAATAGTACGTCTTAAAAACATCGTTCCTCCTCAGTCTTCCACCCACGGCATCTCTGGTGTCCCAGGGAAGGGAAGGTGCTCCAGTGGATAAGGGAGTACTTAAGCAACAGGAAACAGCGAGTAACTGTGAGGGGGGAGACATCAGAGTGGCGAGATGTCACCAGCGGAGTCCCACAGGGCTCAGTACTTGGACCCATCCTGTTTCTAATATATGTAAACGATCTTCCGGAGGATATAGACTCGTTCCTCTCAATGTTTGCTGATGATGCAAAAATTATGAGAAGAATCAAGACGGATGAAGATTGACAGAGACTACAGGATGACCTGCATAAACTGGAGGAATGGTCTAGAAAATGGCTGCTAAAGTTCAACTCAGGAAAGTGTAAGGTGATGAAATTAGGCGAAGGGAGCAGGAGGCTGAACACAAGGTATCATCTGGGAGGTAAAATCCTGCAAGAGTCAAATAGAGAGAAAGACCTGGGGGTTGATATCACACCGAACCTGTCCCCAGAGGCCCACATCAAAAGAATATCACCAGCGGCATATGCTAGACTAGCCAACATAAGAACTGCCTTTAGAAACTTGTGTAAGGAATCTTTCAGAACCCTGTATACCACTTATGTAAGACCAATCCTGGAATATGAAGCTCCAGCCTGGAGTCCTTACCTAGCTAAACACAAGACAAAGTTAGAGAAGATTCAGCGGTATGCCACCAGGCTCGTCCCGGAACTAAGAGGAATGAGCTACGAGGAAAGGCTAAAGGAGCTGAACCTCACATCCCTGGAAAACAGAAGAGTAAGGGGAGACATGATAACCACCTACAAAATTCTCAGGGGAATTGACAGGTGGGCAAAGACAAACTCTTCAGCACGGGTGGGACACGAACAAGGGGACACAGGTGGAAACTTAGTACCCAGATGAGCCACAGAGACATTACTGTTACGAACCCGGATCCAGCGTCCGAGCACGGAGCAGTAACAATCACGCCATCTGTGGGTCAGCTCCCGAAACCCCCGCCAAAGGGACGACGACACCTGGTGAGGACAAGGTGTACCAGCCACGAGGGCCAGTTTCCAGTCCTGTGCAGCTCACAACACAGCCGCTCCTGACCTCTGGTGAGGTGGTGCTCCGACGACAGCGCCATCTATGGACTGGATACGTCAGGTGTTAGTGCCCGAGCCCGTAAGTGAGGTGTTTTAGTGTCCCAGTTATTGATGACATGTCTGCTTACAGAGCCGACCTGGGACTGCTGTGATGGAAGTGGAGTCAGTCTACCCAAGGCAGCCAGTCTCCATACCTTGAACGTTGCTGCAGCTGTTGTGAAGTCGTCCCCCCGGAAGAACACTGTGGTGTGTTAGCCTGCCAGTGGAGTGGCAGTAAGAGGATTTACCAGGGACCGACTGTTGGAGACGATCATCCACTGGGGTATTGAGGACAGGAGGGTGATTTGTGATATCACACGAGGCTCCTGTCTAGGGCGTATCCCTTATATCGTTCGTGGAGTGGCCGTACCAGCCTTGGTGGCTCAGAACCTGCCAGCAGACCAGCTGGACGTGTGGTTGACGGCCTCCACGACGGTGCCCCCAGTGGACCTGTGTTTTGGCTGACCTGTGGCCAGGGTAGGCTCAACTTCTTTGGATAATTCGTTATGTGGCCACGAAGAAAGCACCAAGGACTCAGCACCTAGCTTCTGGATCCAGAGTCTTCAGCAGAAGACTAATTTGTGAATAATCCCCTTGTCTAGTGTTAATACCCCTCCCCCTTGTGCACTCATTTATTTTATATATTTAAACGGTGATGGTAATAATTATAATATTAAGTTCTTAGCTTTCTTTCCCTACTCCCTTTAAGTTACTTGCGTCACGGATCTCATCCCTTGATAGCCACTACTGGCTTGGGAACGGATACATTATATCTTCCTCTAACAACATCAGAGTAAGGACCCCGTTGCGTCCCGAGAGGGCCATAACAATTACAAAGAATTTTTTCAGTGAGAGAGTGGTTAATAAATGGAATGCACTAGGAAGTGATGTGGTGGAGGCTGACTCCATACACAGTTTCAAATGTAGATATGATAGAGCCCAGTAGGCTCAGGAATCTGTACACCAGTTGATTGACAGTTGAGAGGCGGGACCAAGGAGCCAGAGCTCAACCCCCGCAAGCACAACTAGGTGAGTACAATTAGGAGAATACAGGTGTCAGCGTGACCCAGAGTGTACCAAGAGGAAAGGACAGGTGTCAGCGTGACCCAGGGTGTACCAGGAGGAGAGGACAGGTGTCAGCGTGACCCAGGGTGTACCAGGAGGAGAGGACAGGTGTCAGCGTGACCCAGAGTGTACCAGGAGTAGAGGACAGGTGTCAGCGTGACCCAGAGTGTACCAGGAGGGGACAGGTGTCAGCGTGACCCAGAGTGTAACAGGAGGAGGGGACAGGTGTCAGCGTGACCCAGAGTGTACCAGGAGGGGACAGGTGTCAGCGTGACCCAGAGTGTACCAGGAGGGGACAGGTGTCAGCGTGACCCAGGGTGTACCAGGAGGGGACAGGTGTAAGCATGACCCAGAGTGTACCAGGAGGGGACAGGTGTCAGCGTGACCCAGGGTGTACCAGGAAGGGACAAGTGTCAGCGTGACCCAGAGTGTACCAAGAAGAGAGGACAGGTGTCAGCGTGACCCAGAGTGTACCAGGAGTAGGAGACAGGTGTCAGCGTGACCCAGAGTGTACCAGGAGGGGACAGGTGTCAGCGTGACCCAGAGTGTACCAGGAGGAGGGGACAGGTGTCAGCGTGACCCAGAGTGTACCAGGAGGGGACAGGTGTCAGCGTGACCCAGAGTGTACCAGGAGAGGACAGGTGTCAGCGTGACCCAGAGTGTACCAGGAGGAGGGGACAGGTGTCAGCGTGACTCAGGGTGTACCAGGAGGAGGGGACAGGTGTCAGCGTGACCCAGAGTGTACCAGGAGGGGACAGGTGTCAGCGTGACTCAGGGTGTACCAGGAGGATGGGACAGGTGTCAGCGTGACCCAGAGTGTACCAAAAGAGGACAGGTGTCAGCGTGAGCAAGAGGAGACAGGTGTCAGCGTGACCCAGAAGAGACAGGTGTCAGCGTGACCCAGAGTGTACCAGGAGGATAGGACAGGTGTCAGAGTGACCCAGGGTGTACCAGGAGGAGACAAGTGTCAGCGTGACCCAGAGTGTACCAGGAGGGGACAGGTGTCAGCGTGACCCAGGGTGTACCAGGAGGAGAGGACAGGTGTCAGCGTGACCCAGAGTGTACCAGGAGGAGAGGACAGGTGTCAGCGTGACCCAGGGTGTACCAGGAGAAGAGGACAGGTGTCAGCGTGACCCAGGATGTACCAGGAGGAGAGGACAGGTGTCAGCGTGACCCAGGGTGTACCAGGAGGAGAGGACAGGTGTCAGCGTGACCCAGGGTGTACCAGGAGGAGGGGACAGATGTCAGCGTGACCCAGAGTGTACCAGGAGGAGACAGGTGTCAGCGTGACCCAGAGTGTACCAGGAGGGGACAGGTGTCAGCGTGACCCAGAGTGTACCAGGAGGAGGGGACAGATGTCAGCGTGACCCAGGGTGTACCAGGAGGAGACAGGTGTCAGCGTGACCCAGAGTGTACCAGGAGGAGACAGGTGTCAGCGTGACCCAGGGTGTACCAGGAGGAGGGGACAGATGTCAGCGTGACCCAGGGTGTACCAGGAGGAGACAGGTGTCAGCGTGACCCAGAGTGTACCAGTAGGAGACAGGTGGCAGCGTGACCCAGGGTGTACCAGGAGGGGACAGGTGTCAGCGTGACCCAGAGTGTACCAGGAGGAGGAGACAGGTGTCAGCGTGACCCAGAGTGTACCAGGAGGAGACATGTGTCAGCGTGACCCAGGGTGTACCAGGAGAGGACAGGTGTCAGCGTGACCCAGGGTGTACCAGGAGGGGACAGGTGTCAGCGTGACCCAGGGTGTACCAGGAGGAGAGGACAGGTGTCAGCGTAACCCAGGGTGTACCAGGAGGAGGGGACAGATGTCAGCGTGACCCAGAGTGTACCAGGAGGAGGGGACAGGTGTCAGCGTGACCCAGAGTGTACCAGGAGGAGAGGACAGATGTCAGCATGACCCAGAGTGTACCAGGGGGAGAGGACAGGTGTCAGCGTGACCCAGGGTATACCAGGAGGAGAGGACAGGTGTCAGCGTGACCCAGGGTGTACCAGGAGGAGAGGACAGATGTCAGCGTGACCCACAGTGTACCAGGAGGAGACAGGTGTCAGCGTGACCCAGGGTGTACCAGGAGGAGAGGACAGGTGTCAGCGTGACCCAGAGTGTACCAGGAGGAGACATGTGTCAGCGTGACCCAGGGTGTACCAGGAGCAGAGGACAGATGTCAGCGAGACCCAGAGTGTACCAGGAGAAGAGGACAGGTGTCAGCGTGACCCAGAGTGTACCAGGAGAGGACAGGTGTCAGCGTGACCCAGGGTGTACCAGGAGGAGGGGACAGGTGTCAGCGTGACCCAGAGTGTACCAGGAGGAGAGGACAGGTGTCAGCGTGACCCAGGATGTACCAGGAGGAGGAGACAGGTGTCAGCGTGACCCAGAATGTACCAGGAGGAGAGGACAGGTGTCAGCGTGACCCAGAATGTACCAGGAGGAGAGGACAGGTGTCAGCGTGTCCCAGGGTGTACCAGGAAGAAACAGGTGTCAGCGTGACCCAGGGTGTACCAGGAGGAGGGGACAGGTGTCAGCGTGACCCAGGGTGTACCAGGATGAGAGGACAGGTGTCAGCGTGACCCAGGGTGTACCAGAAGGAGGGGACAGGTGTCAGCGTGACCCAGGGTGTACCAGGAGGAGAGGACAGGTGTCAGCGTGACCCAGGGTGTACCAGAAGGAGGGGACAGGTGTCAGCGTGACCCAGAGTGTACCAGGAGGAGAGGACAGGTGTCAGCGTGACCCAGGGTGTACCAGAAGGAGGGGACAGGTGTCAGCGTGACCCAGGGTGTACCAGAAGGAGGAGGGGACAGGTGTCAGCGTGACCCAGGGTGTACCAGAAGGAGGGGACAGGTGTCAGCGTGACCCAGGGTGTACCAGAAGGAGGGGACAGGTGTCAGCGTGACCCAGGGTGTACCAGGAGGAGAGGACAGGTGTCAGCGTGACCCAGGGTGTACCAGGAGGAGGAGGGGACAGGTGTCAGCGTGACCCAGGGTGTACCAGGGGGGAGAGGACAGGTGTCAGCGTGACCCAGAGTGTACCAGGAGGGGACACGTGTCAGCGTGACCCAGGGTGTACCAGGAGCGGACAGGTGTCAGCGTGACCCAGGGTGTACCAGGAGGAGAGGACAGGTGTCAGCGTGACCCAGGGTGTACCACGAGGAGAGGACAGGTGTCAGCGTGACCCAGAGTGTACCAGGAGGGGACAGGTGTCAGCGTGACCCAGAGTGTACCAGGAGGGGACAGGTGTCAGCGTGACCCAGAGTGTACCAGGAGGGGACAGGTGTCAGCGTGACCCAGAGTGTACCAGGAGAGGACAGGTGTCAGCGTTACCCAGAGTGTACCAGGAGGGGACACGTGTCAGCGTGACCCAGAGTGTACCACGAGGAGAGGACAGTTGTCAGCGTGACCCAGAGTGTACCAGGAGGGGACAGGTGTCAGCGTGACACAGAGTGTACCAAGTGGGGACAGGTGTCAGCGTGACCCAGGGTGTACCAGGAGGGGACAGGTGTCAGCGTGACCCAGGGTGTACCACGAGGAGAGGACAGGTGTCAGCGTGACCCAGAGTGTACCAGGAGGGGACAGGTGTCAGCGTGACCCAGAGTGTACCAGGAGGGGACAGGTGTCAGCGTGACCCAGGGTGTACCAGGAGGAGAGGACAGGTGTCAGCGTGACCCAGAGTGTACCAGGAGGGGACAGGTGTCAGCGTGACCCAGAGTGTACCAGGAGGGGACAGGTGTCAGCGTGACCCAGAGTGTACCAGGAGGAGGAGACAGGTGTCAGCGTGACCCAGAGTGTACCAGGAGGGGACAGGTGTCAGCGTGACCCAGGGTGTACCAGGAGGAGAGGACTGGTGTCAGCGTGACCCAGAGTGTACCAGGAGGGGACACGTGTCAGCGTGACCCAGAGTGTACCAGGAGGGGACAGGTGTCAGCGTGACCCAGGGTGTACCAGGAGGAGAGGACAGGTGTCAGCGTGACCCAGAGTGTACCAGGAGGAGAGGACAGGTGTCAGCGTGACCCAGGGTGTACCAGGAGGAGAGGACAGGTGTCAGCGTGACCCAGGGTGTACCAGGAGGAGAGGACAGGTGTCAGCGTGATCCAGAGTGTACCAGGAGGGGACAGGTGTCAGCGTGACTCAGGGTGTACCAGGAGGATGGGACAGATGTCAGCGTGACCCAGAGTGTACCAAAAGAGGACAGGTGTCAGCGTGAGCAAGAGGAGACAGGTGTCAGCGTGACCCAGAGGAGACAGGTGTCAGCGTGACCCAGAGTGTACCAGGAGGAGAGGACAGGTGTCAGAGTGACCCAGGGTGTACCAGGAGGAGACAAGTGTCAGCGTGACCCAGGGTGTACCAGGAGGAGAGGACAGGTGTCAGCGTGACCCAGAGTGTACCAGGAGGAGAGGACAGGTGTCAGCGTGACCCAGGATGTACCAGGAGGAGGAGACAGGTGTCAGCGTGACCCAGAATGTACCAGGAGGAGAGGACAGGTGTCAGCGTGACCCAGAATGTACCAGGAGGAGAGGACAGGTGTCAGCGTGTCCCAGGGTGTACCAGGAAGAAACAGGTGTCAGCGTGACCCAGGGTGTACCAGGAGGAGGGGACAGGTGTCAGCGTGACCCAGGGTGTACCAGGAGGAGAGGACAGGTGTCAGCGTGACCCAGGGTGTACCAGAAGGAGGGGACAGGTGTCAGCGTGACCCAGGGTGTACCAGGAGGAGAGGACAGGTGTCAGCGTGACCCAGGGTGTACCAGAAGGAGGGGACAGGTGTCAGCGTGACCCAGAGTGTACCAGGAGGAGAGGACAGGTGTCAGCGTGACCCAGGGTGTACCAGAAGGAGGGGACAGGTGTCAGCGTGACCCAGGGTGTACCAGGAGGAGGAGGGGACAGGTGTCAGCGTGACCCAGGGTGTACCAGAAGGAGGGGACAGGTGTCAGCGTGACCCAGGGTGTACCAGAAGGAGGGGACAGGTGTCAGCGTGACCCAGGGTGTACCAGGAGGAGAGGACAGGTGTCAGCGTGACCCAGGGTGTACCAGGAGGAGGAGGGGACAGGTGTCAGCGTGACCCAGGGTGTACCAGGAGGAGAGGACAGGTGTCAGCGTGACCCAGAGTGTACCAGGAGGGGACACGTGTCAGCGTGACCCAGGGTGTACCAGGAGCGGACAGGTGTCAGCGTGACCCAGGGTGTACCAGGAGGAGAGGACAGGTGTCAGCGTGACCCAGGGTGTACCACGAGGAGAGGACAGGTGTCAGCGTGACCCAGAGTGTACCAGGAGGGGACAGGTGTCAGCGTGACCCAGAGTGTACCAGGAGGGGACAGGTGTCAGCGTGACCCAGAGTGTACCAGGAGGGGACAGGTGTCAGCTTGACCCAGAGTGTACCAGGAGAGGACAGGTGTCAGCGTTACCCAGAGTGTACCAGGAGGGGACACGTGTCAGCGTGACCCAGAGTGTACCAGGAGGGGACAGGTGTCAGCGTGACCCAGGGTGTACCAGGAGGAGAGGACAGGTGTCAGCGTGACCCAGAGTGTACCAGGAGGAGAGGACAGGTGTCAGCGTGACCCAGGGTGTACCAGGAGGAGAGGACAGGTGTCAGCGTGACCCAGGGTGTACCAGGAGGAGAGGACAGGTGTCAGCGTGATCCAGAGTGTACCAGGAGGGGACAGGTGTCAGCGTGACTCAGGGTGTACCAGGAGGATGGGACAGATGTCAGCGTGACCCAGAGTGTACCAAAAGAGGACAGGTGTCAGCGTGAGCAAGAGGAGACAGGTGTCAGCGTGACCCAGAGGAGACAGGTGTCAGCGTGACCCAGAGTGTACCAGGAGGAGAGGAGAGGTGTCAGAGTGACCCAGGGTGTACCAGGAGGAGACAAGTGTCAGCGTGACCCAGAGTGTACCAGGAGGGGACAGGTGTCAGCGTGACCCAGGGTGTACCAGGAGGAGAGGACAGGTGTCAGCGTGTCCCAGAGTGTACCAGGAGGAGAGGACAGGTGTCAGCGTGACCCAGGGTGTACCAGGAGAAGAGGACAGGTGTCAGCGTGACCCAGGATGTACCAGGAGGAGAGGACAGGTGTCAGCGTGACCCAGGGTGTACCAGGAGGAGAGGACAGGTGTCAGCGTGACCCAGGGTGTACCAGGAGGAGGGGACAGATGTCAGCGTGACCCAGAGTGTACCAGGAGGAGACAGGTGTCAGCGTGACCCAGAGTGTACCAGGAGGGGACAGGTGTCAGCGTGACCCAGAGTGTACCAGGAGGAGGGGACAGATGTCAGCGTGACCCAGGGTGTACCAGGAGGAGACAGGTGTCAGCGTGACCCAGAGTGTACCAGGAGGGGACAGGTGTCAGCGTGACCCAGGGTGTACCAGGAGGAGAGGACTGGTGTCAGCGTGACCCAGAGTGTACCAGGAGGGGACACGTGTCAGCGTGACCCAGAGTGTACCAGGAGGGGACAGGTGTCAGCGTGACCCAGGGTGTACCAGGAGGAGAGGACAGGTGTCAGCGTGACCCAGAGTGTACCAGGAGGAGAGAACAGGTGTCAGCGTGACCCAGGGTGTACCAGGAGGAAAGGACAGGTGTCAGCGTGACCCAGGGTGTTTCAGGAGTAGGAGACAAGTGTCAGCGTGACCCAGAGTGTACCAGGAGGGGACAGATGTCAGCGTTACCCAGAGTGTACCAGGAGGAGGGGAGAGGTGTCAGCGTGACCCAGAGTGTACCAGGAGGAGGAGACAGGTGTCAGCGTGACCCAGAGTGTACCAGGAGGAGGAGACAGGTGTCAGCGTGACCCAGGGTGTTTCAGGAGTAGGAGACAAGTGTCAGCGTGACCCAGAGTGTACCAGGAGGGGACAGATGTCAGCGTGACCCAGAGTGTACCAGGAGAGGAGGGGAGAGGTGTCAGCGTGACCCAGAGTGTACCAGGAGGGGACAGATGTCAGCGTGACCCAGAGTGTACCAGGAGGAGGGGAGAGGTGTCAGCGTGACCCAGAGTGTACCAGGAGGAGGAGACAGGTGTCAGCGTGACCCAGAGTGTACCAGGAGGAGGAGACAGGTTTCAGCGTGACCCAGGGTGTTTCAGAGGTAGGAGACAAGTGTCAGCGTGACCCAGAGTGTACCAGGAGGGGACAGATGTCAGCGTGACCCAGAGTGTACCAAGAGGAGGGGAGAGGTGTCAGCGTGACCCAGAGTGTACCAGGAGGAGGAGGAGACAGGTGTCAGCGTGACCCAGGGTGTTTCAGGAGTAGGAGACAAGTGTCAGCGTGACCCAGAGTGTACCAGGAGGGTACAGATGTCAGCGTGACCCAGAGTGTACCAGGAGGAGGGGACAGGTGTCAGCGTGACCCAGAGTGTACCAGTAGGGGACAGGTGTCAGCGTGACCCAGAGTGTACCAGGAGGGGACAGATGTCAGCGTGACCCAGAGTGTACCAGGAGGAGGAGACAGGTGTCAGCGTGACCCAGAGTGTACCAGGAGGAGACAGGTGTCAGCGTGACCCAGAGTGTACCAGGAGGAGGAGACAGGTGTCAGCGTGACCCAGAGTGTACCAGGAGGGGACAGGTGTCAGCGTGACCCAGGGTGTACCAGGAGGAGAGGACAGGTGTCAGCGTGACCCAGAGTGTACCAGGAGGGGACAGGTGTCAGCGTGACCCAGAGTGTACCAGGAGGGGACAGGTGTCAGCGTGACCCAGAGTGTACCAGGAGGAGGAGACAGGTGTCAGCGTGACCCAGAGTGTACCAGGAGGGGACAGGTGTCAGCGTGACCCAGGGTGTACCAGGAGGAGAGGACTGGTGTCAGCGTGACCCAGAGTGTACCAGGAGGGGACACGTGTCAGCGTGACCCAGAGTGTACCAGGAGGGGACAGGTGTCAGCGTGACCCAGGGTGTACCAGGAGGAGAGGACAGGTGTCAGCGTGACCCAGAGTGTACCAGGAGGAGAGAACAGGTCTCAGCGTGACCCAGGGTGTACCAGGAGGAGAGGACAGGTGTCAGCGTGACCCAGGGTGTACCAGGAGGAGAGGACAGGTGTCAGCGTGATCCAGAGTGTACCAGGAGGAGAGGACAGGTGTCAGCGTGACCCAGGGTGTACCATGAGGAGAGGACAGGTGTCAGCGTGACCCAGGGTGTTTCAGGAGTAGGAGACAAGTGTCAGCGTGACCCAGAGTGTACCAGGAGGGGACAGATGTCAGCGTGACCCAGAGTGTACCAGGAGGAGGGGAGAGGTGTCAGCGTGACCCAGAGTGTACCAGGAGGAGGAGACAGGTGTCAGCGTGACCCAGAGTGTACCAGGAGGAGGAGACAGGTGTCAGCGTGACCCAGGGTGTTTCAGGAGTAGGAGACAAGTGTCAGCGTGACCCAGAGTGTACCAGGAGGGGACAGATGTCAGCGTGACCCAGAGTGTACCAGGAGAGGAGGGGAGAGGTGTCAGCGTGACCCAGAGTGTACCAGGAGGGGACAGATGTCAGCGTGACCCAGAGTGTACCAGGAGGAGGGGAGAGGTGTCAGCGTGACCCAGAGTGTACCAGGAGGAGGAGACAGGTGTCAGCGTGACCCAGAGTGTACCAGGAGGAGGAGACAGGTGTCAGCGTGACCCAGGGTGTTTCAGGAGTAGGAGACAAGTGTCAGCGTGACCCAGAGTGTACCAGGAGGGGACAGATGTCAGCGTGACCCAGAGTGTACCAGGAGGAGAGGAGAGGTGTCAGCGTGACCCAGAGTGTACCAGGAGGAGGGGAGAGGTGTCAGCGTGACCCAGAGTGTACCAGGAGGAGGAGGAGACAGGTGTCAGCGTGACCCAGGGTGTTTCAGGAGTAGGAGACAAGTGTCAGCGTGACCCAGAGTGTACCAGGAGGGGACAGATGTCAGCGTGACGCAGAGTGTACCAGGAGGAGGGGACAGGTGTCAGCGAGACCCAGAGTGTACCAGGAGGGGACAGGTGTCAGCGTGACCCAGAGTGTACCAGGAGGGGACAGATGTCAGCGTGACCCAGAGTGTACCAGGAGGAGAGGACAGGTGTCAGCGTGACCCAGAGTGTACCAGGAGGAGGGGACAGGTGTCAGCATGACCCAGAGTGTACCAGGAGGAGGAGACAGGTGGGTCAGCGTGACCCAGAGTGTACCAGGAGGAGGGGACAGGTGTCAGCGTGACCCAGAGTGTACCAGGAAGGGACAGGTGTCAGCATGACCCAGAGTGTACCAGGAGGAGAGGACAGGTGTCAGCGTGACCCAGAGTGTACCAGGAGGAGGAGACAGGTGTCAGCGTGACCCAGGGTGTACCAGGAGGGGACAGGTGTCAGCATGACCCAGAGTGTACCAGGAGGAAAGGACAGGTGTCAGCGTGACCCAGAGTGTACCAGGAGGAGGGGACAGGTGTCAGCGTGACCCAGAGTGTACCAGGAGGAGGAGACAGGTGTCAGCGTGACCCAGGGTGTACCAGGAGGAGGGGACAGGTGTCAGCGTGACCCAGAGTGTACCAGGAGGAGGAGACAGGTGTCAGCGTGACCCAGAGTGTACCAGGAGGAGGAAACAGGTGTCAGCGTGACCCAGAGTGTACCAGGAGGGGAGGACAGGTGTCAGCGTGACCCAGAGTGTACCAGGAGGAGGAGACAGGTGTCAGCGTGACCCAGAGTGTACCAGGAGGAGGAGACAGGTGTCAGCGTGACCCAGGGTGTACCAGGAGGAGGGGACAGGTGTCAGCGTGACCCAGAGTGTACCAGGAGGAGGGGACAGGTGTCAGCGTGACCCAGAGTGTACCAGGAGGAGGGGACAGGTGTCAGCGTGACCCAGAGTGTACCAGGAGAGGACAGGTGTCTGCGTGACCCAGAGTGTACCAGGAGGAGACAGGTGTCAGCGTGACCCAGAGTGTACCAGGAGGAGGGGACAGGTGTCAGCGTGACCTAGAGTGTACCAGGAGAGGACAGGTGTCAGCGTGACCCAGAGTGTACCAGGAGGAGGAGACAGGTGTCAGCGTGACCCAGAGTGTACCAGGAGGAGAGGACAGGTGTCAGCGTGACCCAGAGTGTACCAGGAGGAGGGGACAGGTGTCAGCGTGACCCAGAGTGTACCAGGAGAAGAGAACAGGTGTCAGCGTGACGCAGGGTGTACCAGTAGGAGAGGACAGGTGTCAGCGTGACCCAGAGTGTACCAGGAGGAGACAGGTGTCAGCGTGACCCAGAGTGTACCAGGAGGGGACAGGTGTCAGCGTGATCCAGGGTGTACCAGGAGGAGAGGACAGGTATCAGCGTGACCCAGGGTGTACCAGGAGGAGAGGACAGGTGTCAGCGTGACCCAGGGTGTACCAGGAGGAGAGGACAGGTGTCAGCGTGACCCAGGGTGTACCAGGAGGAGAGGACAGGTGTCAGCGTGACCCAGGGTGTACCAGGAGGAGAGGACAGGTGTCAGCGTGACCCAGGGTGTACCAGGAGGAGAGGACAGGTGTCAGCGTGACCCAGGGTGTACCAGGAGGAGAGGACAGGTGTCAGCGTGACCCAGGGTGTACCAGGAGGAGAGGACAGGTGTCAGCGTGACCTCAGGATGTACCAGAAGGAGAGGACAGGTGTCAGCGTGACCCAGGGTGTACCTGGAGGAGAGGACAGGTGTCAGCGTGACCCAGGGTGTACCAGGAGGAGAGGACAGGTGTCAGCGTGACCCAGGGTGTACCAGGAGGAGAGGACAGGTGTCAGCGTGACCCAGGGTGTACCAGGAGGAGAGGACAGGTGTCAGCGTGACCTCAGGGTGTACCATAAAAACCCTAATGTCAAAATCAAGATATAAAATTTAGGTCATAAATAGCCTTCTATGAGAGTCAAATTCAATATGTGATGCATTCACACACTCTCATACGAGAAATTACATAGATAGTGAAATCTGGACCTAGATTCAGGAAGCTCTGTGTATTTCTTCGTAAGTGGGTTTGCTACGAAGGTTCCTAAGTGCGCCCTAAGACGATGCTTAGGTGCGATTCAATAAGGTCCACTTAGGAAGAAAATTGTTGGTTCACCTGCGTGCCGATAGAGGTCACTACTGTGTTTCGTTTGGCCAATCAGAGAGCAGCAACATTCTTCATATTAAAGATTTAGCGCTGGCTTATCGGAGCTCTACTGCCTCCTATTTACGTCGAATTTTCTTATAAAATTAGTATATTTCGAAGTAAAACAATGTTTTTTCAACTTCTACAGCCAGCACCGACATTGTAGTAAACAAATATGTTACATTTGTTGTTTACCTACGTAATTCTAAGAGATACTGTGTAGCTGTCCTTGTTGCTCGGAAGATGCGCTGACAATTATTGTATATATTTACTGAAATTACCCAAGGGCCACTAACTATCTAGTGGCCTCGACGAGGACAGAAAGCCGACGGCTTGTTAAAGGGCCCGCCAATTGTCTTAATGATATTTTTTAGCTGGAATTTGGCATTTACGGCTTCAGCGGGTAGGCGGTTCCATGGGTTTATAGCCCTCTTGGTGGAAAAAAAAACATCTGTTTTCAGTCCTACTTGAGAGAACATACTCTCCAACACTATATCTGTGATTGCCCTGTTATCAGTGACTTCATACCAAATGGTATGAGGTATTTTGATCTCTGTAATTACTTCATACACTCAGGAATATTGGAAGATATTCTTGTGCTGCACCCAGATTTTGCCAGTGGAGGCTAATAGATCAGCATTAAGTATTTTGTTCTCTCCTAATTCCATGTATGACTGGCCATCCTGTGAGGTGAGATGTTGGATGAGCTTGTAGCTGGTTTTTGATCTACACTGTGTGGTCCTTTATACAGAATAGGGAAGCAGCACATTGCTGTGTATACCTAAACATGTTTAAAAATACATTGTTTGAGAGGAGTCTTGTAGAAACTGGTAAGAGTAATTATAATATAATGTTTCCATGATTCAGTGCTTACCTCTTGTGAAAATCGCGAAGAGTTGTTTAGTCAGAGTTGATTTGTTTTTTGTATTGAGGCTGGTATTTTCTAAATTGATTCCATGTACAGTATGTCTAACCATCCTGTGAGATGGGAGTATTAGATAAACTTATAGCTAGTTTTTTATCTACACTGTGTAATATTCCATATAGAATTGGGTAGCAGCACATTGCTGTGTATACCTAATCTTCTTAATAAAAAAAAATAAGTAATAAAGATTTTAAATTATAGTTTGTATTATTACAAATTCAGTACTGTATTATCCTTATTAAATCATGTTGACCATGGATCATTAAGATCTCATGTTGATATGTAATAGTCATATTTCTTTTGAACTGCTAATCCATGCTAATCATTCATTAAATTGTGCATTATGTCTCAATTTTTCACTTCCTTGGATATACTGTACAGTACAAAAAGATAGGATAAAAATAAACCAGTAATATTTCTTTCATTATATTTTTCATTTAAATAACTGCATCAATATTTTTACAGCTGACAGGATTTGTTTTACCATACAGGTGCATTATTTGTTAAAAAAAAATTTGGTTTATTGTTACACACAATGGTTTTACATAGCCTTCCCAGCTTGGTGCCTTCTTTTAATACTTACTGATTAAAAAATAAATATTAAATACATTTTACTCAGGAAAAGTACATACAGTTGATTTACAAACATAATGTTGGATTTATAGACAGAGCTAGTACATACAATACCTAAAGCCACTAATACTCATAGCATTTCAGGCAAGGTGTGGGGGAAAAAACACAGACTAAAACTTAATAGTAATCGGGATTAGGTATAAATTGTGTTGAAATAAGGAATAAAAAATACAAAAAGGGGGGTTAACACAGCATAAATCAGCAATTGCACATGTTGGTGAACAGCGTTGTTTAAAAAATAGCAAGACATGGATTGACATTTAGGAGGTAAGTTAGGTTACATGGAGTTAATTAGGCAGTACTTTGTTTAACTCTTAAACTGGTTGAGAGAGGTACAGCCTTTGACATGATTCGGGAGGTCATTCCACATTCTGGGTTCCTTGATTTGTAGAGCACTTCTAGTTTGGTTACACACAGCCAAATTGAGTAACAGGAAGAGGTCTTGGACACAAATTTGTTCCATGCTAAATGTAGAGGAATCAGCTGAGTATTCCTCAAATAAAATAAGTTGCCTCAGCTTATAAGGTAAATAAAATAAGCATTTCTCAAATAAGTAGCTGCCTCACCTCACTGCCTTACTGCTACATAGCCTTCCCGGCATGGTGCCTTCTTTTGATAATTACTTGTTCCACACCCAAATTGTATAACAGGAAGAGATCTTGGACCCCTACTTCCCCCTCTTTTTTAATAATCTAGTCATAATTATAGCTTTAAGTATTCAATGAATAAAGCTTGTGACATTTTTGCCCTTCTCCTTACCTAACATCATTTGTGCAGCATATTTTTATTTTATGTCTCACCCAGATTTAATTTCAAAATAAAACCAAACTAAATAAATTAGAAATGGGTATGTATAGCTAAGGTACACCCTTACTACTAGGTGAACAGGGCCATTTGGTGATAGTAAATGATCCCATCAGGCAGGGCTCATCACCTTCTTTCATATTTCATGTTCAACAGTGTTCATTTACTTAATAACTACTGGTATAATATCTTGCTATTATAAAACTAATTCTACTATCATCAAACACATATTTACTTCAAGTTTCAAGCAGAGAATGCATATATAACTAACACGAAGGACTCCTCTTCACTAGATTCACCAGCTATAATATTTTGGTCATGTTCCAATATCATAAATCGCTCTCAGTGTTATGTAGTAGAGAAAAAATGACTTATATCCAGTTTATGTAAAGCTACGAATGGTCGAAACCACACTTAAATCCCGAAATGAACTTACGAAGGTTTTTCCACTTAGGGTAGTTACTTGAATACGGACATAACCGCCACGAAGGCGATAAGAGGGAAAACGTTCTTAGCTAAGAGGAAAAACCTTCGTAAGTACCTTCCTGAATCCGGCCCCTGGATTCCAAATTATAATTAATATAGATGTAATAGAGATATTAAGTCCAGAGGAAGAGTAGGTCTGCATATTCAAGAGGACCTGGTATGTTCAGAGGTACTAAACTCAACCAGTGAGGTGGTAGAGGTACTTGGAATCTTGGTAGAAAAAATTACCTAATTAATATTCAAATATATAACCCGCCAAATGCAACGGTTAAGGAATTTACAGAGCAGATGCACAAAATAGAGACTATTCTTGATAACCAAGAAAACCCAGCTCCAGATATTATCTTCCTTGGTGACTTCAGTCTACCAAGTCTAAGATGGAGAACGGCAAACTATAATGTCACAGCAGGAAACTAACCTGGAAATAATCAACCGGAGGTCAGAGAACTGTTGAGAATCTGTGACAAAGTCTCTCCCTCCCTCAAAGACCCTCCTCACAACGTGCCTGTGAGGAGAGTCAGAAAGAGGACCACTCTAGGAAGAGAACGCAGACGACTGTACAGGAGAAGGAAAAAATCACGAAAATGCTTAAACAGACACGACTATCACAAGACAATAAAATAAACCTAAACAGGGAGATCGAAGAAGTAGAGCAAACGTTGAAGTGATCATACGAGTCTAAGGAAATGGAATTGGAACAGAAAGGTATACAAGAGATTAAGGAAAATTCAAAATATTTGTTAACGTACGCAAAATATAAAACCTCGATCAGTATTGGACCGTTAAATATAACTGAAGGTACGTACACAGAGGACAGCAAAGAAATCAAAGAAATTCTAAGCCAGTATGAGGCTATGTTTAGCACACCAATAAACAACATGAAAGTTGATGACCCAGACAGCTTCTTTATGAATGACATTCAAGCTGCAGATAATATGACCAGACCAGAGTCAGCCTCTGGTCCTGACTCATAGAATTCAATATTCATAAAGAAATGTAAAGTACCAGTAGCTCGAGCGCTCAATGTAATATGGAGAAAGAGCCTGGATACAGGAGAGATACCAGCTGAACTTAAATCAGCAGATATAGCTCCTCTGCACAAGGGAATTTTTTTTTTTTTTTTTTTTTTTTTTTTTTTTTTTTTTTTTACATGCGAACATGCGAAGAAATACAATACAATAAAGATAATAAAATAAGAAACCAATAACAAACACTCAGACAACAAAAAAATACAAAAGCACAAAGTAACATAAATACACTAAATACCGGCCTGAAGGACCGACAACAAAATCACAACAATGAACACAAAGAAACAACAATACTGGACGGAAATACAATAAAAACAAAACAACAGTCATGAAAAACACAACACCGGCCTGAAGGGCGCACAATAGGTACAATACATTGCAAACAAACCACAGGTCACAGCAAGCACACAGACTACTCAAATTGTTCATACTTATCCGCCCACTCCGCCGCCGGGAACCGAACACAATACGCCTCCCACAGTAACATTAC
Source organism: Procambarus clarkii (assembly GCF_040958095.1). Classification (NCBI taxonomy): domain Eukaryota; kingdom Metazoa; phylum Arthropoda; class Malacostraca; order Decapoda; family Cambaridae; genus Procambarus; species Procambarus clarkii. The sequence continues at coordinate 1,586,466 of NC_091173.1, forward strand.
GTCATTCGGAACAGGCACAGTATTAACAGTACGAGGATCAGGCATCAACTCGGGCACACCCACAACAAAACACCGAGCCCGCTGTACCCAGATGGAAGAAGGGCACCACGGAACAGGATGCACGCGGTCAATAATGTTAAACTGCAGAGGATGCTGCGCATCATGCGCCACTCCGGAGGCCAAGATGAGAGGGAGGGGCTCCTTCCCACGAGGCCGGGCAATGGGCAGCGCACTGGGAGCCTCCTCGGCTGCCCCACAGTGCTCCGCGTCAACCACCGAACGTTGTTCCTGCCGGGACCATCCACGCTTGGCATCCTTCTTCAGTACCAGCTTGATGCCTCGGCGCGCACCAGAACTCTCATCATCCACGTCAGTAGGAGCGACCACCCCCCACTGCAGAGAACCTTCTGCAGGAGAAAGACCAGGAGGTAAACCATAGGTACAACCATCGTCAACAGCAGACACATGGACGTCAGCCACCACCAGCGTCGTAGAGCGCGAAGCACCCGGAGGTGCCACATCATCTCCCGAAGCTCCACCTGCGTCGTAATCCTCCGCATCAGCCCAAGCAGCAGAAGAACGCCTGGACCGCTTGGGCACTGGCCGCACATCCTCACAGCCGGAGGCGGACCCAGAACCACGGGCCTCACGAACCGGGCGAACCGACGCCCGTCGCAGAACGGCAGCAGCCTCTACCACAGGGGGAACCAGACCACACACAGCAGGAGGCACCGCAGCCACCCCAGCACCCAGCACAGGAGGAACCCGAGGGGAGGACGCAGGGCCAGGGTCCACAGTCGAAGACGAGGAAGCCGACGGCGACGCTCCACAGGGATCTCCAGGAAGGTCCATGGGAACGGCAGGGCCAGAGACATGGTCAGGAGGAACATCCGACGGCACCGCAACACCCGGAGGAGGGTCCGCAACAACCGGGTGAACGTCGGGTGACACTGGGGAAGCCGCAGCAGCGAACGGGACGTTCACCTCCTCACCCCCAGAGTCCTCCTCCAGAGGGAGCGGCGGGAAATCCTCCTCACGGAACAAGTTCACAGGAGCGACCGGATCAGCAGTACACCCGGCAGCCTGATGCCCCAACAAGCCACACCGGAAGCAAGTACGGGGTTGCCGGGCATAAAACACACGCACATAGTACCCCAACAGCCGGACAGAGCACGGTATGTCCGACCTCAGTCGCATCCCGAGGGTCCGAATGTTGGTCTTCACACCCGAATATGTGCCAGACGACAGTGAGTTCATCCGCACACTGACGACGGAGCCGTACCTCTGGAAGAATCGCCGGAGGAGAGTCTCAGGAAACTCCATGGGGGCGCCACGAACACTGACATACGTCACAGCACCACTACGGTCTGAAATGGTCACAGACCCGGTGCCGTCCTGGAGCTGCAAAGTACGTCCCTCGTACCTCCGTAAGAAAGCACGGTACACCGCCTCACCCACAAACTTGACAACAACACGGTGAGCAGTCACCAGCTCAATGCCATATACGTCCCTAACCGAGACACGAAGCATGGCACTCAATACCACGTCCACCAGCGGGTATCCAGCACGGCCAGTAAACTCCAAGCCGATGGAGTTTACCCTCACGACAGGAGGAAGATGGCCGCCCATCGTAGAAGCGCCACGTCCACACCACCAGGAACAGCAGGGAGGGTAGAGACACCCACACCCCCTGCCGGCGAAAACGTTAACCACCTCAAACTACCGGAGCGAGCAGGCGACACGTCCTCACTGCACGGTAGCTCAGGAGCAACTCGCACAAGGGAAATAGTAAAGGTTTGGCAAAAAATTATAGACTAGTTGCACTAACACACATAATACAAGTTTTTGAAGAGTGGTTATGAATCAAGTACATAGTTTTATGGAAAATAATGAGCTACACAACCCAGGACCTAGATTCAGGAAGCCCCTATTTATTTCTTCGTAAGTGGGCTTGCTACGAAGGTTCCTAAGTGTGCCCTAAGAAGATGCTTAGGTGCAATTCAATAACGTCCACTTAGGAAGAAATTTGTTGGTTCACCTGCGTGCCGATAGAGGTCACTACTGTGTTTCGTTTGGCCAATCAGAGAGCAGCAACATTCTTCATATTGAAGATTTAGCGCTGGTTTATCGGAGCTCTACTGCCTCCTATTTACGTCGAATTTTCTTATAAAATTAGTATATTTCGAAGTAAAACAATGTTTTTTCAACTTCTACAGCCAGCACCGACATTGTAGTAAACAAATATGTTACATTTATTGTTTACCTACGTAATTCTAAGAGATACTGTGTAGCTGTCCCTGTTGCTCGGAAGATGCGCTGACAATTATTGTATATATTTACTGAATTTACCCAAGGGCCACTAACTATCTAGTGACCTCGAAGAGGACAGAAAGCCGGCGGCTTGTTAAAGGGCCCGCCAATTGTCTTAATGATATTTTTTAGCTGGAATTTGGCATTTACGGCTTCAGCGGGTAGGCGGTTCCATGGGTTTATAACCCTCTTGGTGGAAAAAACATTTGTTTTCAGTCCTACTTGAGAGAACATACTCTCCAACACTATATCTGTGATTGCCCTGTTATCAGTGACTTCATACCAAATGGTATGAGGTATTTTGAGCTCTGTAATTACTTCATACACTCAGGAATATTGGAAGATATTCTTGTGCTGCACCCAGATTTTGCCAGTGGAGGCCAATAGATCAGCATTAAGTATTTTGTTCTCTCCTGATTCCATGTATGACTGGCCATCCTGTGAGGTGAGGATGTTGGATGAGCTTGTAGCTGGTTTCTGATCTACACTGTGTGGTCCTTTATACAGAATAGGGAAGCAGCACATTGCTGTGTATACCTAAACATGTTTAAAAATACATTGTTTGAGAGGAGTCTTGTAGAAACTGGTAAGAGTAATTATAATATAATGTTTCCATGATTCAGTGCTTACCTCTTGTGAAAATCGCGAAGAGTTGTTTAGTCAGAGTTGATTTGTTTTTTGTATTGAGGCTGGTATTTTCTAAATTGATTCCATGTACAGTATGTCTAACCATCCTGTGAGATGGGAGTATTAGATAAACTTATAGCTAGTTTTTTATCTACACTGTGTAATATTCCATATAGAATTGGGTAGCAGCACATTGCTGTGTATACCTAATCTTCTTAATAAAAAAATCAGTAATACAGATTTTAAATTATAGTTTGTATTATTACAAATTCAGTACTGTATTATCCTTATTAAATCATGTTGACCATGGATCATTAAGATCTCATGTTGATATGTAATAGTCATATTTCTTTTGAACTGCTAATCCATGCTAATCATTCATTAAATTGTGCATTATGTCTCAATTTTTCACTTCCTTGGATATACTGTACAGTACAAAAAGATAGGATAAAAATAAACCAGTAATATTTCTTTCATTATATTTTTCATTTAAATAACTGCATCAATATTTTTACAGCTGACAGGATTTGTTTTACCATACAGGTGCATTATTTGTTAAAAAAAAATTTGGTTTATTGTTACACACAATGGTTTTACATAGCCTTCCCAGCTTGGTGCCTTCTTTTAATACTTACTGATTAAAAAATAAATATTAAATACATTTTACTCAGGAAAAGTACATACAGTTGATTTACAAACATAATGTTGGATTTATAGACAGAGCTAGTACATACAATACCTAAAGCCACTAATACTCATAGCATTTCAGGCAAGGTGTGGGAGAAAAAACACAGACTAAAACTTAATAGTAATCGGGATTAGGTATAAATTGTGTTGAAATAAGGAATAAAAAATACAAAAAGGGGGGTTAACATAGCATAAATCAGCAATTGCACATGTTGGTGAACAGCGTTGTTTAAAAAATAGCAAGACATGGATTGACATTTAGGAGGTAAGTTAGGTTACATGGAGTTAATTAGGCAGTACTTGGTTTAACTCTTAAACTGGTTGAGAGAGGTACAGCCTTTGACATGATTCGGGAGGTCATTCCACATTCTGGGTTCCTTGATGTGTAGAGCACTTCTAGTTTGGTTACACACAGCCAAATTGAGTAACAGGAAGAGGTCTTGGACACAAATTTGTTCCATGCTAAATGTAGAGGAATCAGCTGAGTATTCCTGAAATAAAATAAGTTGCCTCAGCTTATAAGGTAAATAAAATAAGCATTTCTCAAATAAGTAGCTGCCTCACCTCACTGTCTTACTGCTACATAGCCTTCCCGGCATGGTGCCTTCTTTTGATAATTACTTGTTCCACACCCAAATTGTATAACATTAAGAGATCTTGGACCCCTACTTCCCTCTCTCTTTTTTAATAATCTAGTCATAATTATAGCTTTAAGTATTCAATGAATAAAGTTTGTGACATTTTTACCCTTCTCCTTACCTAACATCATTTGTGCAGCATATTTTTATTTTATGTCTCACCCAGATTTAATTTCAAAATAAAACCAAACTAAATAAATTAGAAATGGGTATGTATAGCTAAGGTACACCCTTACTACTAGGTGAACAGGGCCATTTGGTGATAGTAAATGATCCCATCAGGCAGGGCTCATCACCTTCTCTCATATTTCATGTTCAACAGTGTTCATTTACTTAATAACTACTGGTATAATATCTTGCTATTATAAAACTAATTCTACTATCATCAAACACATATTTACTTCAAGTTTCAAGCAGAGAATGCATATATAACTAACACGAAGGATTACTCTTCACTAGATTCACCAGCTATAATATTTTGGTCATGTTCCAATATCATAAATCGATCTCAGTGTTATGTAGTAGAGAAAAAATGACTTATATCCAGTTTATGTAAAGCTACGTATGGTCGAAACCACACTTAGATCCCGAAATGAACTTACGAAGGTTTTTCCACTTAGGGTAGTTACTTGAATACGGACATAACCGCCACGAAGGCGATAAGAGGGAAAACGTTCTTAGCTAAGAGGAAAAACCTTCGTAAGTACCTTCCTGAATCCGGCCCCTGGATTCCAAATTATAATTAATATAGATGTAATAGAGATATTAAGTCCAGAGGAAGAGTAGGTCTGCATATTCAAGAGGACCTGGTATGTTCAGAGGTACTAAACTCAACCAGTGAGGTGGTAGAGGTACTTGGAATCTTGGTAGAAAAAATTACCTAATTAATATTCAAATATATAACCCGCCAAATGCAACGGTTAAGGAATTTACAGAGCAGATGCACAAAATAGAGATTATTCTTGATAACCAAGAAAACCCAGCTCCAGATATTATCTTCCTTGGTGACTTCAGTCTACCAAGTCTAAGATGGAGAACGGCAAACTATAATGTCACAGCAGGAAACTAACCTGGAAATAATCAACCGGAGGTCAGAGAACTGTTGAGAATCTGTGACAAAGTCTCTCCCTCCCTCAAAGACCCTCCTCACAACGTGCCTGTGAGGAGGGTCAGAAAGAGGACCACTCTAGGAAGAGAACGCAGACGACTGTACAGGAGAAGGAAAAAATCACGAAAATGCTTAAACAGACACGACTATCACAAGACAAGAAAATAAACCTAAACAGGGAGATCGAAGAAGTAGAGCAAACGTTGAAGTGATCATACGAGTCTAAGGAAATGGAATTGGAACAGAAAGGTATACAAGAGATAAAGAAAAATTAAAAATATTTGTTAACGTACGCAAAATAAAAAACCTCGACCAGTATTGGACCGTTAAATATAACTGAAGGTACGTACACAGAGGACATCAAAGAAATCAAAGAAATTCTAAGCCAGTATGAGGCTATGTTTAGCACACCAATAAACAACATGAAAGTTGATGACCCAGACAGCTTCTTTATGAATGACATTCAAGCTGCAGATAATATGACCAGACCAGAGTCAGCCTCTGGTCCTGACTCATAGAATTCAATATTCATAAAGAAATGTAAAGTACCAGTAGCTCGAGCGCTCAATGTAATATGGAGAAAGAGCCTGGATACAGGAGAGATACCAGCTGAACTTAAATCAGCAGATATAGCTCCTCTGCACAAGGGAATTTTTTTTTTTTTTTTTTTTTTTTTTTTTTTTTTTTTTTTTTTTTTTTTTTTTTTTTTTTTTTTTTTTTTTTTTTTTTTTTTTTTACAAGCGAACATGCGAAGAAATACAATACAATAAAGATAATAAAATAAGAAACCAATAACAAACAATCAGACAACAAAAAAATACAAAAGCACAAAGCAAATATACACAAAGTAACACAAATACACTAAATACCGGCCTGAAGGACCAACAACAAAATCACAACAATGAACACAAAGAAACAACAATACTGGACGGAAATACAATAAAAACAAAACAACAGTCATGAAAAACACAACACCGGCCTGAAGGGCGCACAATAGGTACAATACATTGCAAACAAACCACAGGTCACAGCAAGCACACAGACTACTCAAATTGTTAATACTTATCCGGCCACTCCGCCGCCGGGAACCGAACACAATACGCCTCCCACAGTAACATTACGTCATTCGGAACAGGCTCAGTATTAACAGTATGAGGATCAGGCATCAACTCGGGCACACCCACAACAAAACACCGAGCCCGCTGTACCCAGATGGAAGAAGGGCACCACGGAACAGGATGCACGCGGTCAATAATGTTAAACTGCAGAGGATGCTGCGCATCATGCGCCACTCCGGAGGCCAAGATGAGAGGGAGGGGCTCCTTCCCACGGGGCCGGGCAATGGGCAGCGCACTGGGAGCCTCCTCGGCTGCCTCACAGTGCTCCGCGTCAACCACCGAACGTTGTTCCTGCCGGGACCCCCCACGCTTGGCATCCTTCTTCAGTACCAGCTTGATGCCTCGGCGCGCACCAGAACTCTCATCATCCACGTCAGTAGGAGCGACCACCCCCCACTGCAGAGAACCTTCTGCAGGAGAAAGACCAGGAGGTAAATCATAGGTACAACCATCGTCAACAGCAGACACATGGACGTCAGCCACCACCAGCGTCGTAGAGCGCGAAGCACCCGGAGGCACCACATCATCTCCCGAAGCTCCACCTGCGTCGTAGTCCTCCGCATCAACCCAAGCAGCAGAAGAACGCCTGGACCGCTTGGGCACTGGCCGCACATCCTCACAGCCGGAGGCGGACCCAGAACCACGGGCCTCACGAACCGGGCGAACCGACGCCCGTCGCAGAACGGCAGCAGCCTCTACCACAGGGGGAACCGGACCACACACAGCAGGAGGCACCGCAGCCACCCCAGCACCCAGCACAGGAGGAACCCGAGGGGAGGACGCAGGGCCAGGGTCCACAGTCGAAGACGAGGAAGCCGACGGCGACGCTCCACAGAGATCACCAGGAAGGTCCATGGGAACGGCAGGGCCAGAGACATGGTCAGGAGGAACATCCGACGGCACCGCAACACCCGGAGGAGGGTCCGCAACAACCGGGGGAACGTCGGGTGACTCTGGGGAAGCCGCAGCAGCGAACGGGACGTTCATCTCCTCACCCCCGGAGTCCTCCTCCAGAGGGAGTGGCGGGAAATCCTCCTCACGGAACAAGTTCACAGGAGCGACCGGATTAGCAGTACACCCGGCAGCCTGATGCCCCAACAAGCCACACCGGAAGCAAGTACGGGGTTGCCGGGCATAAAACACACGCACATAGTACCCCAACAGCCGGACAGAGCACGGTATGTCCGACCTCAGTCGCATCCCGAGGGTCCGAATGTTGGACTTCACACCCGAATACGTGCCAGACGACAGTGAGTTCATCCGCACACTGACGACGGAGCCGTACCTCTGGAAGAATCGCCGGAGGAGAGTCTCAGGAAACTCCATGGGGGCGCCATGAACACTGACATACGTCACAGCACCACTACAGTCTGAAATGGCCACAGACCCGGTGCCGTCCTGGAGCTGCAAAGTACGTCCCTCGTACCTCCGTAAGAAAGCACGGTACACCGCCTCACCCACAAACTTGACAACAACACGGTGAGCAGTCACCAGCTCAATGCCATATACGTCCCCAACCGGGACACGAAGCATGGCACTCAATACCACGTCCACCAGCGGGTATCCAGCACGGCCAGTAAACTCCAAGCCGATGGAGTTTACCCTCACGACAGGGGGAAGATGGCCGCCCATCGTAGAAGCGCCACGTCCACACCACCAGGAACAGCAGGGAGGGTAGAGACACCCACACCCCCTGCCGGCGAAAACGTTAACCACCTCAAACTACCGGAGCGAGCAGGCGACACGTCCTCACTGCACGGTTGCTCAGGAGCAACTCGAATAAGGGAAATAGTAAAGGTTTGGCAAAAAATTATAGACTAGTTGCACTAACACACATAATACAAGTTTTTGAAGAGTGGTTATGAATCAAGTACATAGTTTTATGGAAAATAATGAGCTACACAACCCAGGACCTAGATTCAGGAAGCCCCTATGTATTTCTTCGCAAGTGGGCTTGCTACGAAGGTTCCTAAGTGTGCCCTAAGAAGATGCTTAGGTGCAATTCAATAACGTCCACTTAGGAAGAAATTTGTTGGTTCACCTGCGTGCCGATAGAGGTCACTACTGTGTTTCGTTTGGCCAATCAGAGAGCAGCAACATTCTTCATATTGAAGATTTAGCGCTGGTTTATCGGAGCTCTACTGCCTCCTATTTACGTCGAATTTTCTTATAAAATTAGTATATTTCGAAGTAAAACAATGTTTTTTCAACTTCTACAGCCAGCACCGACATTGTAGTAAACAAATATGCTACATTTATTGTTTACCTACGTAATTCTAAGAGATACTGTGTAGCTGTCCCTGTTGCTCGGAAGATGCGCTGACAATTATTGTATATATTTACTGAATTTACCTAAGGGCCATTAACTATCTAGTGACCTCGAAGAGGACAGAAAGCCGGCGGCTTGTTAAAAGGCCCGCTAATTGTCTTAATGATATTTTTTAGCTGGAATTTGGCATTTACGGCTTCAGCGGGTAGGCGGTTCCATGGGTTTATAACCCTCTTGGTGGAAAAAACATTTGTTTTCAGTCCTACTTGAGAGAACATACTCTCCAACACTATATCTGTGATTGCCCTGTTATCAGTGACTTTATACCAAATGGTATGAGGTATTTTGAGCTCTGTAATTACTTCATACACTCAGGAATATTGGAAGATATTCTTGTGCTGCACCCAGATTTTGCCAGTGGAGGCTAATAGATCAGCATTAAGTATTTTGTTCTCTCCTGATTCCATGTATGACTGGCCATCCTATGAGGTGAGGATGTTGGATGAGCTTGTAGCTGGTTTTTGATCTACACTGTGTGGTCCTTTATACAGAATAGGGAAGCAGAACATTGCTGTGTATACCTAAACATGTTTAAAAATACATTGTTTGAGAGGAGTCTTGTAGAAACTGGTAAGAGTAATTATAATATAATGTTTCCATGATTCAGTGCTTACCTCTTGTGAAAATCGCGAAGAGTTGTTTAGTCAGAGTTGATTTGTTTTTTGTATTGAGGCTGGTATTTTCTAAATTGATTCCATGTACAGTATGTCTAACCATCCTGTGAGATGGGAGTATTAGATAAACTTATAGCTAGTTTTTTATCTACACTGTGTAATATTCCATATAGAATTGGGTAGCAGCACATTGCTGTGTATACCTAATCTTCTTAATAAAAAAATCAGTAATAAAGATTTTAAATTATAGTTTGTATTATTAGAAATACAGTACTGTATTATCCTTATTAAATCATGTTGACCATGGATCATTAAGATCTCATGTTGATATGTAATAGTCATATTTCTTTTGAACTGCTATTCCATGCTAATCATTCATTAAATTGTGCATGATGTCTCAATTTTTCACTTCCTTGGATATACTGTACAGTACAAAAAGACAGGATAAAAATAAACCAGTAATATTTCTTTCATTATATTTTTTATTTAAATAACTGCATCAATATTTTTACAGCTGACAGGATTTGTTTTACCATACAGGTGCATTATTTGTTAAATAAAAATTGGTTTACTGTTACACACAATGGTTTTACATAGCCTTCCCAGCTTGGTGCCTTCTTTTAATACTTACTGATTAAAAAATAAATAATAAATACATTTTATTTAGGAAAAGTACATACAGTTGATTTACAAACATAATGTTGGATTTATAGACAGAGCTAGTACATACAATACCTAAAGCCACTAATACTCATAGCATTTCGGGCAAGGTGTGGGGGGAAAAACACTTAGACTAAAACTTAATAGTAATCGGGATTAGGTATAAATTGTGTTGAAAGAAGGAATAAAAAATACAAAAAGGGGGGTTAACATAGCATAAATCAGCAATTGCACATGTTGGTGAACAGCATTGTTTAAAAAATAGCAAGACATGGGTTGACATTTAGGGGGTAAGTTAGGTTACATGAAGTTAATTAGGCAGTACTTGGTTTAACTCTTAAACTGGTTGAGAGAGGTACAGCCTTTGACATGATTCGGGAGGTTATTCCACATTCTGAGTCCCTTGATTTGTAGAGCACTTCTAGTTTGGTTACACACAGCTAAATTGTGTAACAGGAAGAGGTCTTGGACACAAATTTGTTCCATGCTAAATGTAGAGGAATCAGCTGAGTATTCCTCAAATAAAATAAGTTGCCTCAGCTTATAAGGTAAATAAAATAAGCATCCCTCAAATAAGTAGCTGCCTCACCTCACTGCCTTACTGCTACATAGCCTTCCCGGCATGGTGCCTTCTTTTGATAATTACTTGTTCCACACCCAAATTGTATAACAGGAAGAGGTCTTGGACCCCTACTTCCCTCTCTTTTTTAATAATCTATATAGTCATAATTATAGCTTTAAGTATTCAATGAATAAAGTTTTTGACATTTTTACCCTTCTCCTTACCTAACATCATTTGTGCAGCATATTTTTATTTTATGTCTCACCCAGATTTAATTTCAAAATAAAACCAAACTAAATAAATTAGAAATGGGTATGTATAGCTAAGGTACACCCTTACTACTAGGTGAACAGGGCCATTTGGTGATAGTAAATGATCCCATCAGGCAGGGCTCATCACCTTCTCTCATATTTCATGTTCAACAGTGTTTATTTACTTAATAACTACTGGTATAATATCTTGCTATTATAAAACTAATTCTACTATCATAAAAGACAAATTTACTTTAAGTTTCAAGCAGAGAATGCATATATAACTAACACGAAGGACTCCTCTTCACTAGATTCAATTTTTATAATCTTTTGTTTATGTTCCAAAATCTTAAACTCGATCCCAGTGTTATGTAGTAGAGAAAAATAGAGTTATATCCAGTTTACGTAAAGCTACGAGTGGTCGAAACCACACTTAGATCCCGGAATGAACTTACGAAGGTTTTTCCACTTAGTGTAGCTACCTGAATACCGACGTAGCTGCCACGAAGGCGCTAAGAAGGAAAACATTCGTAGCTAAAAAGAAAAACCTTCGTAAGTACCTTCCTGAATCTGGCCCCAGGAAACTATCGATTTAGATCTGGAAGATACTGTCTGTCACAGTTACTCAACCACTATGACAAAATCACAGAAGCCTAAGAAGAAAAACAAAATGCAGGTGTTGTATATACAGACTTTGCAAAGGCATTCGACAAATGTGACTATGGAGTGATAGCCCATAAAATAAAATCAATAGGAATAACGGGTAAAGTTGGGAGTTGGGTTTTCAACTTTCTATCAAAGAGAATGCACAGAGTGACGGTCAATCAAAAATGATCAAGCCCAAGTTCTGTGAAAAGCTCTGTACCCCAGGGCACAGTCCTTGTATCGCTGCTATATCTTACTGTTATCTCGGATATAGACAAAAATACTAGTCACAGCTTCGTGTCATCCTTAGCAGATGATACAAAAATTAGCATGTGTAGCCTGTTCCTCTGTAGAAGACACTGAAAAACTGCAGGCAGGTATTAATAATGTCTTCGATTGGGCAACTGAAAATAACATGATATTTAAAGGTGACACGTTCCAGGTGCTGAGGTATGGTGGAAACGAGGAACTTAAACGAAGCACAGGGTACAGGACACAATCATAGAAGAAAAGCAACATGTAAAAGATATGATGTCTGATGACCTGACATTTAGTGAACATAACCGATCAAATATTGCGGCGGCCAGGACAATGATAGGATGGATTACGAGAACGTTCAAATCCAGAGATCCCACAGCAATGCTGATACTGTTTAAATCACTGGTGCTTTCCCGTCTTGAGTATTGCTTGGTACTCACTTCCCCTTCCAGAGCAGGAGAGATCTCTGAAGTAGAGGGAATACAGAGAACATATACGGCATGAATAGACAAGATAAGACATTTAAATTACTGAGACCGTCTCAAAGCTCTCAAAATGTACTCTTTAGAAAGGAGACGAGAAAGGTATCAAATAATATATACATGGAAGATACTTGAAGGCCAGGTCCCAAATTTGCACAGTAGAATAATAACGTACTGGAGCGAAAGATACAGAAGGAAATACAGAACAGAACCAGTAAGGAGTAGAGGTGCCATAGGCACAATCAGAGAACACTGTCTGAACATCAGAACTATTCAACACCCTCCCAGCTAGCATTATAAATATTCCTGTAACAAAGGTGGATGTATTCAAGAGGCAAATAGATAAGCTCTTGCAAGAAGTGCCGGACCAACCAGGCTGTAGTGGGTATGTGGGCCTGCGGGCCGCTCCAAGCAACAGCCAGTTGGACCAAGTTATCACAAGTCGAGCCTGGCTTCAGGCAGGGCTCAGAGAGTAGATGAACTCCCAGAAACCTTTCCAGGTATGCTGCAGGTATACTCCAGAAATGCTCCAGGTATGATCCAGGTATGCACTAGGTATGCTCCAGGTATGATCGAGGTATGCTCCAGGTATGATTCCGGTATGATTCAGGTATGCTCCAGGTATACTGCAGGTATGCTCCAGGTATGCTGCAGGTATACTGCAGGAATGCTCCAGGTATACTACAGGTATGCTGCACGTATACTGCAGGTATGCTCCAGGTATACTGAGGAGAGCTCCAGGTATGCTCCAGGTATACTGCAGGTATGCTCCAGGTATACTGCAGGTATGCTCCAGGTATACTGCAGGTATGCTCCAGGTATACTGCAGGTATGCTCCAGGTATACTGCAGGTATACTGCAGGTATGCTCCAGGAGTATAAAGTATGACAAGTACCGGCTATATTTCTCCATGCCGGTCACTGGCCATTGGGTTTTCTCGATTTTTTCTCCATGCCGGTCGTAGCATCATGGATTTTCTGCAAGTTGCTCTATGGTCCCTGCCATTTAGCTCAATGGGATTAAAAGGCCGATCTCTGGCATAGTCAAATTTCGTTACCCCGGTGACCCATGCACAGGGATCGCTAATGGACAAATGACGTCATCAGCTGGCCAGTCTTCATCTTCCCTGAATAAGTCAGTTTACTGAAATAGCATGTCTGGCCAAGGAACGTTTATTGAGCATAGGAATGAAATCCATTCATATGAAACAAAGGGGAGCAGCACTGCAAGAAGTTATGTGTATTTTCGAGTTCGTCCCTTGTTACCTGTATTTACCCAGGTCTTTTCCTAAATCTACAACCTATCCAATTTATTCCTGTTCTGTTTCATGTTGATACGTTTAATAGGTTATTAATATCCCCCTTTACTATGACCATTCAGTCACACCTCTATCATGTCACATCTATTTCTTCGCCTTTCTAGAGAATGAAATTTAAGCTTTGTCCATCTTTCTTTGGAGATTGCTTATTGAGCATATGGTAAAATAAAAATGGAAACCAACTATCAACCATTTCTATGAAAACAGTCCCTTGCCAGGCATGGTGACTTCAATGCGATTTCATTAGTAATCCAATATTGCTGCATAAACGCATAAATGTATATGCATGTGCATAAATATATATGCACATCTCACATTCGCTCAAAAAACATGCCTCGCACGCCTTACTGTAGCATATAACAAATCAAAATACTCATTCAGTGATCATATGGACTACATTGAGTAAAAGCAAGTCTCTCATGTTTTGAAATAAGGCCTTCTGCAATCACCTGCTTTTCTGACGTCATCATCCCTAATGCCTGTAAGACCCCAATGAGCTTCCAGCCAACGCGCTAATGCGGGTCCTATAGGAGGGTCACACATAAGTGCGAACTCTTAATCACTCCCAATACCTCACCTGTACTCTGTGCTTCACCAGAGACGATATTCAGTTACCTTTGCTCGTGTTTCCGCTTATGTTTTCTGCTATTCATTTCATAAACCCTATCAAACCCTCTCAAACCATCCTAACCTAACTTATTATATATAACAAACAAATACATTCTACAGACCAGTTGTTGTTGTTGTTTAGCGACGTCCCAAAAAGCGAGCTCAGTATAGGGATAAGATAAACAACACGTTCCTCCCATATTTACGATAAATTTGAAGTTAGATAAAGGGAGGTTAGGTCCAGGACGATTGGGTTGATGTGTTAAAACAAAAACACCTACCCAACAATATAGCTACAATATTGAACACAATTCCAAGTTTTAAAGGAGAGGGACTGTTAGGCCCATATCCAAAACAACACTTTTCTATGAATATGGTTACAATGTTCAACAAAGAACCTAGCAGGTTAGGCACAGTGCGGATAGGTTCATATCCAAAACTTCACTTTTCAAACAAAGTAGATTATATATTCAACAAAGCTCCAAGACTCTTGCAGGTTAGGCACGGGCATTTAGGTTCATATCCAAAAAACATCACTTCTCTGAGTATGTGTCGTATCAGAGGTTGGGTCCAGGTTTAGATGGAATGAGTGAAAATGTGGGTAAAATGGGTTTTGGCTGTGCTATGATACACAACATTTAGGCATATTTGGTGGAAATTGTCTCCAATTTGGTGGCGATAGCTTAAATTTCCCCAACTTTAATCAAACCTGCTAGGTCAGGGATAGGTAAGGCTATGTAGGGTAGGTTGGAATACGTGAAAACTTGGGTAAAATGGTCTTTGGCTGTACTATGCAACAAAACATTTTGGGCATATTTGGTAGAAATTGTTTTAAATTAGGTGGAATTTTGGGGAGTAAGCATAAATTTCACGAAATCAAATCTAGCTTAGGATATGCTAGGTCAGGTTAGGTAAGGCTGTGTAAGGTAAGATGGAATAGGTAAAAAACTTGGGTGAAATGAACTTTGGCTATGCTAGGATACAAAATATTTGGGGAAATTCGGTGGAAATTGGCTTAAATTAGATTGAATTTAAGTGGGAAAGGCATAAATTTTGCCAACTTTAATCAAATCTGATATTGGATATGCCAGGTGAGGCTGGGTAGGGTTGTCTAGGGCAGGTTGGAATAGGTGAAAACTCAGCTAAAATGGGCTTTGGCCGTGCTATGTTCCAAAACATTTTTGGGTATATTTGGTAGAAATTGTCTTAAATTAGGTCAAATTTATATGGGATAACTTAGATTTCGTCGACTTTAACCAAATTTAGGTTTGGATATGCTAGGATAGGTTAGGTAAGGTTACGTAGGGTAGGATGGAATAGGAGAAAATGTAGGTAAAAATGGACTTTGGTGATGCTATGATACACAACATTTGGATATATTTGGTGGGAATTGTCTTAAATTAGGTCAAATTTAGGTGGGAATAGCTTAAATTTCATCAACTTTAACCAAATCTAGGTTTGGATATGCTAGGTTAGGTTAGGTAAGGTTGCATAGGGTAGGATGGAATAGGAGAAAATGTAGGTAAAAAATGGGCTTTGGCAGTGCTGTGATACACAACATTTGGGGATATTTGGTGGGAATTGTCTTAAATTTGGTCAAATTTATGTGGCATAGCTTAAATTTTACCAACTTGAACTAAATCTAGGTTTGGATATGCTAGGTCAGGTTTGGCGAGGTCGTGTAGGGAAGGTCATATATAATATCTTAGGGTAATGAACTAGCATGTTTATGAAATAGTGTAAATTTTCCTATTTAGGGTTCGAGCTATATGACCAACTCATGTAATGTATGGACAGAGGTGACAGAGGCTTGTATGTGAGGATATGGGATGCTCATATATAGTTAGTTTAGCTTTGGCTAGGTTGAATTTAGTCAAATTTGTGTAGTATAAGTATTTTTTTATATAGATTTAGATGAATTTAGGTTTTAATAGGATGCATTTTTGATAAGATATAGCAAATTTGCTTAAAATTATCATAGAAAATACTGACTTTACCTAACCCCACCTGCCCTAACATAACTAAGGCTACAACAAATAAGTCTGTTAGATGGTTTGCAAAAATAGGGCAAAAATAAATATGGGTGACCTGATTGGAGAGGATGTAACAAGGAAGGTATTAATAAGACATTAAAAACAATGGACATATGTTAGATGAATAGTTTAGCACTAATAATGTTGAAATATTAATGGAAAATTAATGTGTTTTATATTGAGCTCATCGGAAGTCATATGTACCTTTTTTATATGTGAAATTCTGACTTTTGGGGAGTTGGCTAAACTCGGCATATTATAATTAATGTCCTAAATATACCTAGAAAAATGTCATGCAAATTGTGTATTGTTTGATCCAGTTGGTTGTGTTTGTATTTGTACATATATTGCACAATTAATATACTTGTGTATTAATTGTGCAGATTATGTATTTTGCATAAGTTGTATGATTATTGCAATTATGTATTGATTATATTTCTATAAATTGTGTATTGTTTTGTGCAAGTCGTATGTATTAATTGTATATGTTTTTGTATGTGTATTTGTGGAAATTTTCTAGTAGTGTATTAATGAATATGCGCTAGTTATGTATTGTTGAGTTGTGTATTGATTTTATTTTTGAGCAAGTTGTGTAAATGTAGCAATTGTATTTGTGTAAATCGTGTATTTATGCTAGTTGTGTATTTTCATATTTGGGGTAGTTATGTATTGTACGTATTTGTGCTAGATGTGTAATAATTATGAAAGATGTGTAATATATGTGAAAGTTGTGTATTAATTGCGCATGTTGTGTAATTGCATATGGACGAATTGTTTATTTATACCTTTGTGTATTGATTGTCATTGTGCAAGTCGAGTAATTAAATAGCAAGTTTTCTTGTATTAATTGTGCAAAGATGTATAATAATTACACAAATTGTGTAATAATTGTCTATGTTTTATAATAATTTTTGTGCTAATAGTGCATTTATGCAAGTTGTGTTTTTAATTTGCTGAAGTGGAACTGGTGCAACTGTATTTTTGTGTGCAAATTGTGTATTTTGTGTAAACTCTGTAATCTGAAAAAATAGATCTTAATGGTGTAAGGGTATTTTGGTTTATGAGACAATGTATGAGTATTTTGTGAAAATTATGTATATGAAATTGTGTAGTTTTAGTGAAAGCGCATTTTTGATTGTCTAAATGCATACGCATTTTGATATATTTGTGCAAATACCATACTTTGTGTAAATGTCATACTCTGAGTGTATATGCAATATTGTGTAAATGGTATATTTTTGTGTGCAACTGACATATTTTGTATGTAAATGCCATATTTTTTTGTGTGATGATATATTTTGAGTGTAAATAATATATTTTGTGCATAAATGGCATATTTGGCGTGTAACTGCTGTATTTTCTGTGTATGGCATAAATTACATCTGATTAATGGGGAAATGGCAAAAAACTAGGCCATTCTCTATGAATGTATAGGTTGTGGAGTATGTATAGGTATGTATGCTTGTATTTGCGAGTGTTGGTTTAGAAACAAGTTACCTGATTTGCGTAGCAAGACTAGGATTTTTTTTGAGGTGTAGAAATGATTAGCCTATGAATACAGTGGCTAGCATCCAGCTGAGTTGCTAGATGGATGAATTGAGGTGCGACATTTGGATAGCTATTTGATGGATGTGAGGACGGTTGACTAACCTATAAACACAGCTACGAATCCGCTGGGCTGCCAGATGTGTGGTAACTACTTGTGGATTATAGTACGATATCTAGCTACAGGGTTTCATAATTGCTGTTGTGTATAAAACTAGAATAAGAGCTATTTATTAAAACTATTATTGTAAACTAATACTTTAAGTGGAATCCCTTGGTCGTTTAAAGCATAGGGTGGACATGAATATGAATGAGATTGGGTGGAGATATATAGGAGCTGCCTCGTATGGGCCAATAGGACTTCTGCGGTTACCTTTATTCTTATGTTCAGCTTATCTACAATGCTGCCAGATGTACGATTCTGCAAAAATAGCGGTATAACATTGGGTTGCTATTATACTTTTGATCTTAACAGTGCTTAATGATTACAGTTGTGGATGACTAAAATGTATTTTCTTAAACCTCCGATTAGGTTAGGTGGGGATGGTTAGTCTAGTCATTTTTGAATAATAACATCAAATATAGTACATATACAGGTAGGACGCTAAAGACCGCATTGGTCATCTGGTGACGTCATACATAGTTGACCAGTCAGGTGCTGTGATACCTTGACACTTATATGCTAATGGCCAGCAATACCTTATCCCTATACTGAGCTCGCTTTTTGGGACGTCGCTAAACAACAACAACAACTGGTCTGTAGAATGTATTTGTTTGTTATATATAATAAGTTAGGTTAGGATGGTTTGAGAGGGTTTGATAGGGTTTATGAAATGAATAACAGAAAACATAAGCGGAAACACGAGCAAAGGTAACTGAATATCGTCTCTGGTGAAGCACAGAGTACAGGTGAGGTATTGGGAGTGATTAAGAGTTCGCACTTATGTGTGACCCTCCTATAGGACCCGCATTAGCGCGTTGGCTGGAAGCTCATTGGGGTCTTACAGGCATTAGGGATGATGACGTCAGAAAAGCAGGTGATTGCAGAAGGCCTTATTTCAAAACATGAGAGACTTGCTTTTACTCAATGTAGTCCATATGATCACTGAATGAGTATTTTGATTTGTTATATGCTACAGTAAGGCGTGCGAGGCATGTTTTTTGAGCGAATGTGAGATGTGCATATATATTTATGCACGTGCATATACATTTATGCGTTTATGCAGCAATATTGGATTACTAATAAAATCAGATTGAAGTCACCATGCCTGGCAAGGGACTGTTTTCATAGAAATGGTTGATAGTTGGTTTCCATTTTTATTTTACCATATGCTCAATAAGCAATCTCCAAAGAAAGATGGACAAAGCTTAAATTTCATTCTCTAGAAAGGCGAAGAAATAGATGTGACATGATAGAGGTGTGACTGAATGGTCATAGTAAAGGGGTATATTAATAACCTATTAAACGTATCAACATGAAACAGAACAGGAATAAATTGGTTAGGTTGTAGATTTAGAAAAAGACCAGAGTAAATACAGGTAACAAGGGACGAACTCGAAAATACACATAACTTCTTGCAGTGCTGCTCCCCTTTGTTTCATACGAATGGATTTCATTCCTATGCTCAATAAACGTTCCTTGGCCAGACATGCTATTTCGGTAAACTGACTTAAGAACATAAGAACAAAGGTAACTGCAGAAGGCCTATTGGCCCATACGAGGCAGCTCCTATCTATAACCACCCAATGCCACTCATATACTTGTCCAACCTACGCTTGAAATAATCGAGGGACCCCACCTCCACGTTACGCGGTAATTGGTTCCACAAATCAACAACCCTGTTACCGAACCAGTATTTACCCAAGTCTTTCCTAAATGTAAACTTATCCAATTTATACCCATTGTTTCGTGTTCTGTCTTGAGTTGATACTTTTAATACCCTATTAATATCCCCTTTGTTATGTCCATTCATCCACTTGTAAACTTCTATCATGTCACCCCTAACTCTTCATCTTTCCAGTGAATGCAATTTAAGCTTTGTTAATCTTTCCTCATATGAAAGATTTCTAATTTGGGGAATTAACTTTGTCATCCTACGTTGGACACGTTCAAGTGAATATGTATCCATTCTATAGTACGGCGACCAAAACTGAACTGCATAATCTAAATGGGGCCTAACCAGAGCAAGATATAGCTGAAGAACCACACCAGGTGTCTTGTTACTAACGCTTTGATTAATAAATCCCAGTGTCCTATTCGCCTTATTACGAACATTCATGCATTGATCCTTTTGTTTTAAATTCTTACTAATCATAACTCCCAGATCCCTTTCGCAATCCGACTTCACAATCTCAACACCATCTAGCTCGTATCTTGTAACTCTATCATCATTACCCAGCCTCAAAACTCTACATTTATCAGCATTAAACTGCATCTGCCAATCTTTTGACCATTCTAAAACCCTATTTAAATCAACTTGAAGTGATAGCGAGTCTTCTTTCGTGTTGATTTCACTACGATTTTTGTATCATCTGCAAATTTGCAGATGTTGCTACTCAAACCTGAATCTAAATCATTTATATATATTTATAAACAACAGAGGTCCCAGGACAGAGCCCTGAGGTACTCCACTAACATTATCCCACTCTGACTTAACCCCATTTATACTAACTCTCTGTTTCCTTTGGAATAGCCATGCCCTAATCCAACTTAATATAGCACCCCCAATACCATGAGCTTCTATTTTTTGAATTAGTCTTTCATGTGGCACTGTATCTAAAGCTTGCTAAAGTCAAGGTACACAACATCACAATCCTTACCACTATCAACTGCCTCAACTATGCTGGAATAAAAAGTTAGCAAATTTGTTAAACATGAACGGCCATTTGTAAAACCATGTTGCGACTCATATATTAATTTATGTTTTTCAAGATGGAGACGAATTGTATTTGCAATTATTGATTCAAGTAACTTTCCCACAATAGACGTTAGGCTAATTGGCCGATAGTTTGACGCAAGTGATCTACCTCCTTTCTTAAAAATTGATACCACATTAGCTACCTTCTATGACTCTGGCACTCTGCCTAACTCTATTGATTTTTAAATATGGTAGACAGTGGCTCGGAAAGCTCCTCTTTGCATTCTTTAAGCACCCTGGCAAACACTTCATCCGGCCCTGGGGATTTGTTTGGTTTTAGTTTTACTAATTGTTTAATTACATCCTCCCTGGTAACTGCTAAACTAGTCAACCTGTCCTCGTCCCCACCCACATAGACTTGTTCGGCTGAAGGCATATTGTTAAGTTCTTCTTTAGTAAATACAGATATAAAATATTTGTTAAAAATACTACTCATCTCCTTGTCATTATCCGTTATTTGACCTGTCTCAGATTTTAATGGACCTATCCTTTCCCTAGTCTTAGTTCGATATAACTGAAAAAACCCTTTAGGTTTTGACTTTGCTTGCTTTGCTATGCGAACTTCATAGTTTCATTTTGCTTTCCTAATCTCTTTTTTAACATTTCTAACCAGTTGTATGAATTCCTGTTCTAAACTGACTTCCCCATTCTTAATCCTTTTGTACCAAGTTCTCTTTTTACCTATAAGGTTCTTTAAATTATTTGTTATCCAATTTGGGTCATTAGTATTCGATCTATTCAATTTGTATGGTATACTACGTTCCTGTGCTTTGTTTAGAATATTCTTAAATAAGTTATATATTAAATCCACATCGAAATCCCCTTTTAAGTCACCTGTCGCTGGGTTCACGTCTCGCTCCAAGACTTATTCAGGGAAGATGAAGACTGGCCAGCTGATGACGTCATTTGTCCATTAGCGATCCCTGTGCATGGGTCACCGGGGTAACGAAATTTGACTATGACAGAGACCGGCCTTTTAATCCCATTGAGCTAAATGGCAGGGACCATAGAGCAACTTGCAGAAAATCCGTGATGCTACGACCGGCATGGAGAAAAAAATCGAGAAAACCCAATGGCCAGTGACCGGCATGGAGAAATATAGCCGGTACTTGTCATACTTTATACTACTTGCTCCAGGTATGCTCCAGGTATACTGCAGGTATGCTCCAGGTATACTGCAGGTATGCTCCAGGTATACTGCAGGTATGCTCCAGGTATACTACAGGTATGCTCCAGGTATACTGCAGGTATGCTCCAGGTATACTGCAGGTATGCTCCAGGTATACTGCAGGTATGCTCCAGGTATACTGCGGGTATGCTCCAGGTATACTGCAGGTATGCTCCAGGTATACTGCAGGTATGCTCCAGGTATACTGCAGGTATGCTCCAGGTATACTGCAGGTATGCTCCAGGTATACTGCAGGTATGCTCCAGGTATACTGCAGGTATGCTCCAGGTATACTGCGGGTATGCTCCAGGTATACTGCAGGTATGCTCCATGTATACTGCAGGTATACTGCAGGTATGCTCTAGGTATACTGCAGGTATGCTCCAGGTATACTGCAGGTATGCTTCAGGTATACTGCAGATATGCTCCAGGTATACTGCAGGTATGCTCCAGGTATACTGCAGGTATGCTCCAGGTATACTGTAGGTATGCTCCAGGTATACTGCAGGTATGCTCCAGGTATACTACAGGTATGCTCCAGGTATACTGCAGGTATGCTCCAGGTATACTGCAGGTATGCTCCAGGTATACTGCAGGTATGCTCCAGGTATACTGCAGGTATGCTCCAGGTATACTGCAGGTATGCTCCAGGTATAGTGCAGGTATGCTCCAGGTATAGTGCAGGTATGCTCCAGGTATTCTGAAGGTATGCTCCAGGTATTCTGGAGGTATGTTTCAGGTATGTTCCAGGTATACTGCAGGTATGCTCCAGGTATACTGCAGGTATGCTCCAGGTATACTGCAGGTATGCTCCAGGTATACTGCAGGCATGTTCCAGATATTCTGCAGGTATGCTCCAGGTATACTGCAGGTATGTTTTCAGGTATGCTGCAGGTATACTGCAGGTATGCTCCAGGAATGCTACAGGTATGCACTATACCTGCAGGTATACTGCAGATATGCTCCAGGTATGCTCTAGGTGTACACCAGGTATGCTCCAGGAAGGAAGGGGGAGTATACAGTTGTCACACACACACACACATACACACACACACACACACACACACACACACACACACACACACACACACACACACACACACACACACACACACACACACACACACACACACAGGTATGCTCCACATACACTCCACACACTGGAGTTTAACACCAGTAAATGTAAAGTTATGGAAATGGGATCAGGTGACAGGAGACCAAAGGGACAGTACACAATGAAGGGGAACAGCCTACCTGTAACGATTCGAGAAAGAGACCTGGGAGTGGATGTGACACCTAATCTAACTCCTGAGGCACATATAAATAGGATAACGACAGCAGCGTACTCTACACTGGCGAAAATTAGAACTTCATTCAGAAACCTAAATGAGGAAGCTTTTAGGGCGCTTTACACTGCCTACGTGAGACCCGTCTTAGAGTATGCCGCGCCATCATGGAGCCCCCACCTGAAGAAACACATAAAGAAACTGGAGAAGGTTCAGAGGTTTGCGACGAGGCTTGTCCCAGAGCTACGAGGGATGGGATATGAAGAGCGGCTGAAGGAACTGAACCTTACGACACTAGAGAAAAGAAGGGAGAGAGGAGATATGATAGGGACATATAAAATACTCAGGGGAATTGACAAAGTGGAAATAGATGAAATGTTCACACGTAATAATAACAGAACGAGGGGACATGGGTGGAAACTGGAAACTCAGATGAGTCACAGAGATGTTAGGAAGTTTTCTTTTAGCGTGAGAGTAGTAGAAAAATGGAATGCACTTGGGGAACAGGTTGTGGAAGCAAATACTATTCATACTTTTAAAACTAGGTATGATAGGGAAATGGGACAGGAGTCATTGCTGTAAACAACCGATAGCTAGAAAGGCGGGATCCAAGAGTCAATGCTCGATCCTGCAAGCACATATAGGTGAGTACATATAGGTGAGTACACACACACACACACACACACACACACACACGGTAAACAACCGATGCTCGAAAGGCGGGATCCAAGAGTCAATGCTCGATCCTGCAGACACAACTAGGTGAGTTCACACACACACACACACACACACACACACACACACACACACACACACACACACACACACACACACACACACACACACACACACACACACACACACACACACACACACACACACACACACACACACACACACACACACACACACACACACACACACACACACACACACACACACACACACAGTCAGTTCACAGTTCTGGAGAGAGTCACACGTGGTGTCTGTAGGGTCCGCGAATAACATCAATTATCTCGAGACATTGAAGGTTACGGAGATAAGAAACATAGTTTTTTGTCACAGAAGTGTACGCAAATGCAGTGATCAAGTGTATAGTGAGCTCGTACAGCGGTAGAGCAATTAAGAAAGCAAAAATAAGGTCGAGTGGCATGATCAGTGTGTACCGTTGGGTCAGCCTAGCCAGGACCTACGATTTGCTTGCTGAGTGATGTGTTGTTAAGCGGATTGTAGCATACATAGTGATTGATCCCCCGAAGTGTGTGCACCGTTTAGGATCGTATGCTAAGTGCACATAGTGGCTGACGACCAGCGAGGAAGATAGGAACGAATGTTACCAGGAGCACGTGGAGACAACATTGATACCAGGGAGAGGAGAGGACAGGCGACCAACCCAGTCATAAGGACATCTCTTCAAACTCACCTAGGCGTGCTTGCTCGGGGTGAGCTGAAGGTAGGTACCCCTCTCTAGGTCATCAATAAGGTGTACAGAGTGACTTAAAATACCTAATTTAAAGTAGGTCTCAATATCTCAAATATACAACTCCGTGTGGCTCACTTGGGAACGGGGGTTGATACATGCTACCCTGGTGATCGTCACCCATCCTCCCCCCACACCTTCCCACGCCTTACACTGTCCCAAGACACCCTCCTACCCCTCCCCCTATACACAAACACCCCGGCACTCAACACACAAACACACACACACACACACACAGACACATGCACATGCGCACACACGCACACACGCGCGCACACACACACACACACACACACACACACACACACACACACACACACACACACACACACACACACACACACACACACACACACACACACACACACACACACACACACACACACACACACACACACACACACACACACACACACACACACACACACACACACACACACACACACACACACACACACACACACACACACACACACACACACACACACACACACACACACACACACTCAACCTCTCTCTGAACCCTCCTGCACTAATCCACCCCCACACACCCTCACCATCCCCCTCCCTCACTTCCACCTTCCAACCCCCACCCCCCCACACACTCACACACCTGCTCTCTCTCTCTCTCTCTCTCTCTCTCTCTCTCTCTCTCTCTCTCTCTCTCTCTCTCTCTCTCTCTCTCTCTCTCTCTCTCTCTCTCTCTCTCTCTCTCTCTCTCTCTCTCTCTCTCTCTCTCTCTCTCTCTCTCTCTCTCTCTCTCTCTCTCTCTCTCTCTCTCTCTCTCTCTCTCTCTCTCTCTCTCTCTCTCTCTCTCTCTCTCTCTCTCTCACTCTCACTCACTCTCTCTCTCACTCTCTCTCTCTCTCTCTCTCTCTCTCTCTCTCTCTCTCTCTCTCTCTCTCTCTCTCTCTCTCTCTCTCTCTCTCTCTCTCTCTCTCTCTCTCTCTCTCTCTCTCTCTCTCTCTCTCTCTCTCTCTCTCTCTCTCTCTCTCTCTCTCTCTCTCTCTCTCTCTCTCTCTCTCACTCTCTCTCTCTCTCTCTCTCTCTCTCTCTCTCTCTCTCTCTCTCTCTCTCTCTCTCTCTCTCTCTCTCTCTCTCTCTCTCTCTCTCTCTCTCTCTCTCTCTCTCTCTCTCTCTCTCTCTCTCTCTCTCTCTCTCTCTCTCACACACACACTCATAGGGAAATCATGGAAGGGATACGAACTCAGGCTGACAAACGCAGGAGGACAATCGCAGCTGGAACAAACACAGAGGATGGGGGGAGGGGGGAAACAGGAAGACTGGATGAAGGAAGTACTCCAGCAAATGCGGAATGAATTCAGTGAAGGACTGAGGGTAATGAGGGAGACAGTAGCCAACCTGCAATATGATCTAAGGGCAGCAAAGGAGGAGATAAGATGCTTAAAGGAGACTCTTCCACAATACCAGACACAAACCGTACCTCAGGGAGACAGGAATGCTACTGTGGAGGGGACCACCACAACCCAGATCTCATTTGCTGAAATGCTTAAAAAGAGCCCTGAAGCTAGGTCTGCAGTTAAGGAAGTTGCCATGGAATTGGCTTCCTCTCAGGAAGCAGCTATATGTACTAGTCGGCTGATAGAGAGAAAAAGAGCAGTAGTAGTAGCAGGCATTAAAGAGCAAACAAGGACCAGCCCAAAGAAGCGGAGAGACAAGGACAAAAACACAGTTACTGAGATCCTTAAAGAGGTAAGGATGGAGGGAATCGACCAAAATGTTGAAAAGGTTTTCAGGCTTGGAAAGTTCAACAAGGACAGGGACCGAATGATAAAGGTGGTATTCATGAGCGAAATCACGAAAGAGGAACTGTTAGCAAGGAAGAGCGGTCTAGCAAATGTTCTGAAGTTCAAAAAAGTATTCCTGCAGAGGGATATGACAAGGGAAGAGAGAATACAGGCAGCAGACCGGAGGAAGGAGCGCAGGGAGAGAGAAAGGATTCAGAGTACCACAACCTGGAACCCTACAATCCCAGAGGGAAGTGGAGAACCCTCCTCAAACAGTGCAACAGCCACAGGGATTGGGGCACCACCCCCACATTCTACCCAACAGACACCCAACCTGCTCCATCCCCTGTCAGTGCCCCACTAAGTACCCACCTAGGGCACCCTCCCCCCACCTACCCCCCTCCTCCCACTCACCCCTCTCCCCAGGACCTCCCTTCTCCCCCATCCCCCCAAGCCCTCCCTTCTCCCACATGCCTTCCCGTCTCTCCCACCCCCAAGCCATCCCTTCTCCCCCGCCCCCCACTCTCCCCCACCCCACCTAAGCCTTCCCCTCTCTCCCACTCCCCTAAACCCTCCCCTCTTCATCACCTACCTCAGCCCTCCTTTTTCCTCCACGCCCCCCAAGCCCTCCACCCTCTTCTCCCACCCCAAGCCCCCCCCCCATCTCCCCTACCCCCCAAAGCCTCTCCTCCCCCCATGCTTCCCCAACCCTCCCTCTCTCACCCCCCCCCAACCCTCCCCCTCTCACTCTCCCCCCAACCCTCACCCTCTCACTCTCCTTCCCTACCCTTCCCCTCTTACCCACCCCCCTTACCCTCCCCCTCTCCCCCACCACCCCCAAGCCCTCCCTCCTCCACCAGTCTTCCCGTGCCATGTCCCCCCAGCTCCCACTCACCCCAGATCCCAAAGATCCCCCCCCCTCCCAGAGGAGAAGCAGAAGAGAGTCAGTTTCAGGGTGATGTACTCGAACATAGATGGGATCACAAGCAAGACAAGTGAACTAAGGGAAAGAGCACAAGAAGTGAATCTAGATGTAATCGGACTCACTGAAACAAAACTCTCTGGAATCATAACGAATGCCCTGTTTTCCCAGGAGTACACAGTAATAAGGAAAGAGAGGGAAGGTAGGGGAGGAGGCAGAGTGGCCCTACTCATGAGAAAGGAATGGAGTTTTAAGGAGATGGTCATCCCGGGCTGTGAGGAGTTCAGAGACTACATAGCAGGCACCATGACAATGGGAGGACCAAGAATAGTAGTAGCAGTAAAATACAACCCTCCACCAAATGACAGAAAACCCAGTCATGAGTATGAAAACAACAACATGGCAGTTAACACTATAATTGAGTGAATGAGCGACCACAGTGTACTGGTGTTTGAGTACTTGATTGAAGAAGGGTTATTGAACTCGAGGAGGGATACCGAAGCCAAAAGGTTAGCATACCGAAAGGGAAACTATGAGGGGATAAGAAAATTCCTAACAGATATAGCATGGGAAACAGAGCTCAGGGGAAAGACGGCCCAAGATATGATGGATTACATCACGCAGAAGTGCAAGGACGCAGCAAACAAGTTTGTCCCAGTCCAAAAGGAAAACCGAGAAATGAAAATGAGAAACCCATGGTTTAATCAGAGATGTAGGCTTGCTAAGCAGCAAAGTAAAAGGGCATAGAGAAACTATAGGAATAACAGGACACTGGAGAGCAGAGAAAGATACCAGAATGCCAGAAATGAGTATATCAGGATGAGAAGAGAGGCAGAAAGACAATACGAAAATGACATCGCAAGCAAGGCAAAGACTCAGACTAAATTGTTGCATAGCCACATCAGGAGAAAAACAACAGTAAAGGAACAGGTTATGAAATTAAGGATAGGGGCAGAAGGATTCACTACAAATGACAAGGAAGTGTGTGAGGAATTGAATAAGAAATTCTAGGAGGTCTTCACCTTAGAGCAAGGAGAAATTCCAGAGGTAAGAGAGGGAATAGCTAACCAGGAACCACTGGAAGACTTTGAGATTACCAGCGGGGAAGTAAGGAAGTGTTTACTAGAGTTGGATGTGACAAAGGCTATAGGCCCAGATGGAATCTCCCCTTGCGTTCTAAAGGAAGGAGCAAGAGAACTGTGCCTACCACTCTCCATAGTGTATAACATATCACTGGCAACAGGGGAACTGCCAGATATTTGGAAAGCAGCTAACGTAGTCCCGATATACAAGAAAGGGGATAGACAGGAGGCACTGAACTACAGGCCAGTGTCCCTAACCTGCATACCATGCAAGCTGATGGAGAAGATTGTGCGAAAAAAACTAGTGGAGCATCTGGAGCGAAGGAACTTTGTAACACAGCATCAACATGGGTTCAGGGATGGCAGGTCCTGCCTCACAGGGTTACTTGAATTCTACGACCAGGCAACAAAAATAAGGCAAGAAAGAGAAGGGTGGGCAGACTGCATATTTTTGGATTCTCAGAAAGCCTTTGTTACAGTGCCACACAAGAGGCTAGTGCGAAAGTTGGAGATGCAGGCTGGAGTGAAAGGGAAGGTACTCTGGTGGATAGAGGAGTACCTAAGCAACAGGAGACAATGAGTCTGTGTGAGGGGTGAGGTCTCAGATTGGCGAGACGTTACAAGTAGAGTTCCGCAGGGGTCAGTCCTTGGACCTATATTGTTTCTGGTATATATAAATGATCTCCCAGAGGGTATAGATTCGTTCCTCTCAATGTTTGCCGACGATGCAAAAAATTATGAGGAGGATTGAAACAGAGGATGACAGTAGGAGGCTACAAGATGACCTAAATAGACTGAGTGAATGGTCCAACAAATGGCTGTTGAAGTTCAACCCGAGTAAATGCAAAGTAATGAAACTAGGCAGTGGTAACAGGAGGCCAGACACAGGATACAGAATAGGAGATGAAGTACTTAATGAAACAGACAGAGAGAAAGATCTAGGAGTTGATATCACACTAAACCTGTCTCCTGAAGCCCACATAAAGAGAATAACGTCTGCGGCATATGCGAGGCTGGCTAACATCAGAACGGCGTTCAGGAGCCTGTGTAAGGAATCATTCAGAATCTTGTACACCACATATGTAAGACCAATCCTGGAGTATGCAGCCCCAGCATGGAGCCCGTACCTTGTCAAGCACAAGACGAAGCTGGAAAAAGTCCAAAGGTATGCTACTAGACTAGTCCCAGAACTAAGAGGCATGAGTTATGAGGAAAGGCTGCGGGAAATGCACCTTACGACACTGGAAGACAGAAGAGTAAGGGGGGACATGATCACAACCAACAAAATCCTCAGGGGAATCGACCGGGTAAACAAGGATGAACTATTCAACACTGGAGGGACGCGAACAAGGGGACACAGGTGGAAGCTGAGTACCCAAATGAGCCACAGAGACATTAGAAAGAAATTTTTTAGTGTCAGAGTAGTTAGTAAATGGAATGCACTAGGAAGTGATGTGGTGGAGGCTGACTCCATACACAGTTTCAAATGTAGATATGATAGAGCCCAATAGGCTCAGGAATCTGTACACCAGTTGATTGACGGTTGAGAGGCGGGACCAAAGAGCCAAAGCTCAACCCCCCGCAAGCACAATTAGGTGAGTACAATTAGGTCAGTACACACACACACACACACACACACACACACACACACACACACACACACACACACACACACACACACACACACACACACACACACACACACACACACACACACACACACACACTCACACACACACACACACACACACACACACACAGGTCCGGTGGCTGAGAGGACAGCACGTTGGACGCGTGATCCTGTGGTCCCGGGTTCGATTCCGGGCGCCGGCGAAAACAATGGGCAGAGTTTCTTTCAGCCTGATGCCCCTGTTACCTAGCAGTAAACAGGTACCTGGGAGTTAGTCAGCTGTCACGAGCTGCTTCCTGGGGTGTGTGTGTGGTGAGGGGGAAAATAGTAGTTAGTAACAGTTGATTGACAGTTGAGAGGCGGGGCGAAAGAACAGAGCTCAACCCCCGCAAGCACAACTAGGTGAATACACACACACACATATACCCACACACGTGTAACCAAATACACACACACACACGGGCTGGCATAACCAAAGAGACACACTGGTGTAACCAAAGAGACACACTGGTGTAACCAAAGAGACACACTGGTGTAACCAAAGAGACACACTGGTGTAACCAAAGAGACACACTGGTGTAACCAAACAGACACACTGGTGTAACCAAACAGGCTCCCAGGATGACACACACTCAGGCCAGGTGTGAGGCAGCGGACGCAGTCATTATGTCTCATTACCA